>NC_072739.1:86861385-87179683 GCF_026930045.1 Uloborus diversus | reverse complement strand
GCCATATATCATCAATCTTAGAACTGTTGTATCCAAAAAGGAAACCCCAGGGGATTTTCAATAAAAAATTTGAAAATTATTTGCAAAGCTTTCAAAAAAAAAAAAAAAAAGTTTGAAAAAATATATTAAGAATTACGCATTAATATTTAAAAAAAAATCATATGTTTTCTGTGTTTAGTTAAAATTTTTTATTACACGTAATTTTTGATATGATATTAAAATAACAATAAGAAATGCTCTTCACCTTTGTAATACAATGTTTATTCAGCACTTTTTCTCTTCATTCCTTCTTTTGAAATTAAAATTTTCGTCAAATGACGTACACCCGATAATAAGTCAAGAAATCACGTATTCACAGATGCCAAAGCGCCAACGCTCACAATCACGCCAAGTGGAAACAAAAACAGGGGTAGCCAGTGGCGCCCTCTTTGTTGCCATGAGTTTCAGCGATTGCCACGGCCGTTAAGTATTCAGTGGGGCCATGGTATGTGTTTGTGTGTGTATGTGTTTGTGTGTGTATGTGTGCGTGTGTGTGTATGTGTACATGTGTGTGTGTGTGTGTATGTGTACATGTGTGTGTGTATGTGTACATGTGTGTGTGTAGTTGTGTATGTGTGCGTGTGTGTGTGTAGTTGTGTATGTATGCGCGTGTGTGTAGGACATTGACGCAACCTGGAGACGGCTTTCGATAGAGGAGCAGCATCGTGAGGAGTCGGTCGACGGTGATGGTGCGGAGGATGGCGGTGGGAAAATAAAATGATAGGACGCCAAAAACAGTCATATGAAAGCAATAAGCAATCGAGATTGCTCAATAAGAGTTTCCTGAATTTTTATCAGTGTAAGCGATTGCAAAATGGCCTTGAAATGTGCAATAATATAATCTAAGTATTTAAAAATTAATTTTATATCAAATTAAAAACAGCATCGAATTGCAATGGGATAAAATACAAGTAAAATATGCGTTTTAATTCTAAATCATTCTATGCCACAAGATTTGGCCATCCACTTATGTGTCACGCGTAGAATGATGAAATTACGATAAAACAAGGATCTCGTGTTGCCTTGTGATCAATCATCGGAATACATCGGATCAGGAAATCCAAAACCGATGTCATTTTAATTAATAATATTCTATTCTATTACGTAGAACATTGACTTATGATCGTAAGAGAAATTGAAATACAAACGGGATGGTAAAATTTTATTCGTTAACGTAGATCCACATTATGGTAAATGTGATAGTTTATGTCACTTTTAGGAGGCAATAAAATTTTAAATGAATAAAAAATGGTTGTGTCACATTATTTTTTTTCAATTAATAAAACACTAGCAGTCGAAATAATATTTAATTTTCTTATGCAGAAGCGATGTGGCATAAACGCATGCAAGGAGCGATAAATAAAGAATAAACGTTTGCTATGTTAAAATAAAAAATATATTATGTACTATGTGTTAAGTATTTCTTGCTGTAAAGCATGGGTATTGCTAAAGAAAAAATCAATGTACAAGAAAGGGAACATTAAAAATTATAATGTTTCAAGTTTCTCGAAAGATGCAATAAACGAGCATGGTGCAGAAAAAAAGGAATTGTAGAATAACATTTCATTTATTACTGTAAAAAGATTGCATGTTAAACATTATTAAATGAAGCTTAATTGTTTAAGATTTTATTTGTCTTTATCTTTACTAATACGTAATAAAGCTGAAAGTCTCTCTGTCTGTCAGGATCTCTGTCTGTCCGTCTGTCAGGGTCTCTTTCTGTCAGGATCTCTGTGACACGCATAGCGCCTAGACCGTTCGGCCGATTTTCATCAAATTTGGCACAAAGTTAGTTTGTAGTATGGGGGTGTGCGCCTCGAAGCGATTTTTCGAAAATTCGATGTGGTTCTTTTTCTATTCCAGTTTTAAGAACAAAATTATCATAAGATAGACGAGTAAATTACTAAATTATCTTAACGGGGAACCGTAACATGGGCACACGCCAAATGGCGAGATACGAAATTATCACAACGTGGAACCATAACTTGGGTACAGCCAATTGGTGAGAAAATTTACCACAGATTATTTGTAAATATACAGGCGAACCAAAAGACCTTTTAATTTTTCTATTACGGGCAAAGCCGTGCGGGTACCACTAGTTTCTTATAAAAATCGTAAGGAAATTCAAATGTACACGCCCCCGTTGGTGCAACCGTTCCAGTTACAGTAGTTTATAACTTACTCAGAAAAAAATAAAATGAAATAAAATAAATAAATAAATAAACAAATAAAAAAATAAATTGAAAATAAATAATATAATTAATTAAAAAAAATGAGTGCGCTGGTGTAAATGTTTTCAGAGACAGTAGTGTACATTAAAGTAACTGGAGTAGATTATCAAAATTTTCTACCGATTTTCAGTGACAATTACGGTTTTATTGAAAAACTAAAAATAGTGTGACATTTTTAGCATGTGTTCTAAGTTCTTAGAAACATTAGTGAAAACAATGATCGTTCCTATGTTCGGTTGATTTATCTGCTTAAACTAGGACTGTAGAGTCTCAGGGAAAATAACCAACCCCATCTTCGACTCCGACTCCGGGAATTTTAGAGTTTTCACTTACGACTCCGACTCTGATTTCATTATCCCAAAATCAGTTCGACCCCGACTCAACAAGCATTTTTAGAGTTGCGGACTTTGTGGGAAAATAACCAACTCTGACTTTTGAAAATTTAAACCTTCTGCCATACACTATTTTTTTCTGTAAAGTAGTTAATCAATAGGTGCTTTAGAATCGTAGTAGTAAAGAGAAATTCCGTAGATAAATTGTTGGCTCCATTTAAGAAAAGACATCATGTTTCAAACAAATAAAAAAGTTGTTCCTTTTGATGGACGATGTTTTCAGTGTTCCCCTTCAACCCAATCATTAAAACAATGCGAAAAGATCAGAAGACATTAGAGGACGAAGAAATTCGGGGTGTCATCATTTTCTTTCTAAAGCTTGTACTTAAACCTTAAATCACATTTAACGTGTTAAAGTTCTTGTTTCAGTTTATTTAGAAGTATTTTCTATTTTCAATTAACGGAAGATGAAAGGGAATTCTTTATTGGAGAAAAATATTTTTGTAGAAACTTTACCGTTGTTATCAAGAAAGAGTTTGGCATTTATGTTTTTGAAAATTACAATAAGAATTTTTAATATTTTTGGAAAGGAATTTTGCAGTAGTTTCTATTTAAATGAACGAAGTTGAAGAAGCTTTTCGTTGGAGAAATGTCTTTTCGTTGCAATCTAATACCTATTATCAAGATTTCTTTTTTTTTGAATTGTAATGAAAATAATGTGAATAAATATTTGGAATAGGAGGAAACTGAAAGTTAATTTTTTTGTCTGCAGGAGCATACCGGGAGCAATGGGAAAGTTGCATTTATATTATTATACATAAAATACGAAAGATAATTTCCAGCTTATACATTAGTAATCCATTTTTTTCAGACTGTGAATTATTATATTTGCATAGTGACTCTGTTACATTTGTTTTAAAAAGAGTTTTAAGTAAAATTGCAGACAGAATAACAGTTTTAGAGATATTATTAGATATTATGTTTGTTCAGTAATTGTAACCTTTCTTTATGTTCACAACCATTCTTCAAAAGATTATTTGTTATCCTGTTACAAGAAGTGGTCAAAATAATTAAAAACCCTTTAAAAACTACTTATGTATGAACCATCGATACTTTTTTTTCAAAGAAGTATTAAATCAATAACAAAATATGATTAGTTGCTGGAAATTATTTTACCTGATATCCAAAATTACGACAGGATTTGTGTTGAACATGATTGGTACTATTTTCGTGATCTAAAAGACTTAATAAGTATTTTGAATAAAATACTTAACAACATGAAAATCCTTTCTAACACGAACAGGAATTACTCTTGAAAAAATATTTGCGTCCCATACAGCGATTCAAGAATAAAATGAAAGAAGAAATCTTAAAGATATTCTTTTGAGAAGATTTTAAGGTTTTTTAGGCACAGGAAACATTTTTTGCGAAAAGAATAACTTCAGAAAAAAATCACCGGAGAAGGAAAATTAAAACGGAAACTAAGAAATATGCAACAGCGAAGCAAAAATAAATTTAAAAAAAATAAATAAAAATAAATAAATAAACTATACATTAATCCGTATAGCATCAAAGCGTCCTAAAGTTGGATCATTGTAAAATGAAAGAGCGAAAAATGAATTTACGGAAACGCTTTGGGCTGAAAAATTTCACTCACCACTCAACTCAAAATTCATAATCTTTCAGGCTTCCTTTTTAATCAAAGTGTTAAGCCTTCGGTCTTAGATGTTGAAATTTTTTTTTGTGTTTTTGTTTTGTTATGCTTGATTCTCATGTTTTTTATGAACAATAAGACCTACTTTCGAAAGGAAATGCTCAAAAACAAATAAAAAATATACATGCTGTAACAACGCACAGATTTAGTTACATGAACATTCATTATAAACAGGCATCCTCATATATATATATATATAATAGATACAATCACTGATCAAGTAACTCTCTGACGTCACCAACAATGAAACTCGCGTCATAACATGCGTGACGGCATTATTTAATTTTGAAGCACCAAAAATTCAGTAAGGTTTTTGTATTTTGATAATTTTTTTTTTTTGGCAATGTTTGACAATGCATCGGGTAATTTAACTGTTTTACTGGTAAGACTAATTTTAGGAGAAACGCAAAAGTGGTCTACAATGAACAATATCTACTGGGGTTTAGGGTTAATCCACTGGAGGTAGGGTCAAAATTTCGATTATCAAAATATCACCAAACAGGCAATTGCATCGTTCAAATGCGGAAGCAATTTTCATACCTTGACGGGCGATTTTCTAGCCTTAAGTATAATTGAGAATCTAAAGTGAGTACGAGAGTTTTGCACCAGGGAAAGGAGTACATAATATTACGTCATATTGTGACGTCAATAGTCATTCCAAAGATTAATCGAAAAGTGATAAGCACACTCAATTTGAGGAACGTGGTAAAAGAAATTTAAAATAAATGAATAAAAATCTAAATCAGTAAGAGAAATCATACAAGGAGATCGAAACTTTAGGGAAGATTTAAAAATTGACTATCGGGGAAAGTAATATAAGTAAAAATATACATTTTGCACAGAGGGAAATAGAACATAATGGTAAAATAAAAGAGCAGTTACAATAGCATATAATGAATCGAAAGTTTCGGAAGACAAAACTATTGATGGCTCGAAGAGTTTCAAAAGTAAATTGGTACGGCTTGCACCCAAGGAACGAAATCAAAGCTGATTTTTCTCTTTTTTGCGGAAAAGCTTCTTTGATAATTTTGGAATATATTTAAAACTGCTTTAAAACTGTTTTACAGCACTTTTTAATATCGTTATACATCATCATATGAAGTTTAGGAAGTATTGTGTAAGAGAAAAGAAAAGTCACTCAATTTTTGAACGAATACTAGTAATCTCCAATAAATGTTCAATTGTTTTTTCGACCCACCCGCACATGCATATGTACCTAAAAACTGATGAAAAACCAAAATATCCATTTTGATCCCCCCCCCACTTCCAAATTAACTTTAACGAGTATTTACGTGACGTCCATTTGTTTGTATTTATGTTCGAACACGTATCACCTAACTCAAAAAAGGTGCCCAGTAAAAGCATGAAGTTCCGCATATAGATATAAATGGGGTACAGTTTTGTGCATCCCTTTGTGGATTTCATTTTTTGGACTCCGCATTCAGATGTTCCAATCAGGTTCTTTTTAAAACTTTTTTTTGAGGGAAATTAGAGTTAATATGAATGAAGAATGAAGTTTTGCGATTAATTGATAACCAGTTCGCTATTTATCACCAAGTTGGCGACAAATGTTTTGACAAAATTAAAGTTTTTGGTTTGTTTTGAAATATGCAGAAGATTTCCATGCAATTAGCTTTAAAATTATCGATATCGTTAAAATTAATCTCTGTGAACGTCTATTCCATATCTATTTGTAAAAAACTAGGGCTGTAGTTATTTAAAATGACATTTTGCTTTATTATTTTTCATTTTTGTTCTTTGTATATATTCCGTATGTTTTTGGCAATTTAAGACCTCAGACGTTAACAAAAACATGTTTATTTAAGGTACATTTCAGACTGCTATCTTCTATTTCCTATGTTTACCATACTTGTAAAGTGTTGGATTACTTCTAAAATGTTATTAATTTAAAAAGTAATTTTGCTAACTCGCGTATACATACATTGATTGTTTTCAAGCAGAATTGGATTATTTCACAGGCGAACAAGAAACTAGCGTAGGGAACACATCAGATTTGATTTTACTCAACCAAAACACCATTTTTTCCCTCTAATGGGGCTACATAAAGAGCCTCAAGGTCTGCACACTTTTTGCAGACTTTAAGCGTTTCCGGGAATAGCAACCATCCTTTCATGTATCACCACTATCGGCGTATGCTTTTTACACGAGAATTTTGACGCCCAGTTTCCCCTTCAGATGGAGACACCTGGGCTCTGTTTGATGCGAAATTGCTCTAGGAATTTAATTTAGCCAAGAACACTCTAAGCCAAACGAGTGCTCGAGTGCTCGAGGGAGCTTTTACATGCCGCATAATCACCCGACATGGACATTGTCGATTTTATGCATCTTAAAAATCCACCGACTGAAGCCAGGATCGAACCTGTGCCTTTGGACGCAAGAGAACAACGTCTAACACCACTTTTTTGGCACTAAAACTTCATTAAAAAACACTTAAAGAATTTAAAATTGTTTTCCCGGTAATAAAATAAAACGTAGAAAGTTTCCCTAGTTTACACCTAAATACAACAACCCTGAGACTAACACATGCATTAGTTCAAATAACGGTCGATAGATGGCGCAGGATCTCGTTATTTAATTACCAAATATTTTACTCTATCTAAGGCTCTCATTCATTATTTAGAAACACATTCACCGCACAAATGTTTAGAAAATCAGTAAAAAAATCCGCAGAACAATAATTAAACATTAAAATTGCTTTTAATAATTTTTAGAATTTTTATGCATGAAAATAAAATAAACATAGAAAAACATTAATGTGAGAAAAGTAATTCTTCATTTCTAATTGCAGGACTTATGGTAATTAAGAGCTTATTATAAGAATATTCATTTTTAATGTGTTGATGAAGTATTCAATACTTGATTTTTTTGAAAAGTCAAATGAAAATATTTCGTTTTGCTAAAAAGTTCTTTCTCTCACACAAATAGGTTAGAATTTTAAAAATGATTTTCCTTTGAATAATAATCCGTAAGAATACTTACTTTAAAAAGTTTTCTAGAACTAATTAACTATTTCAGATATTTCTAAAAAATAATATACGCTAAGTTTCAAATAATAAAAGCATAACTTTACATAGTTTCAAAACCTAACATTTTAATTGCTAGAATGTACTTTGGTTTTAGTTTTGTTACGTAAGAAAGGAGATTAACAGCAAAAATTTCATTTGAATAGTTAATTTTAAGCAGTGCCGTTTCCACATTTGGGAGCGAAAGAAAAATTGTGTTATTAATAAATCTTTTTTTTTTTCTTGATAAATGAGCAATTAATTATTAAAAAAATATTTCTTTTGTTGAATAAATTTCAACTGACGTAATTTTTAGGGAACATTTTGTACTAGCAGTAGGTAGTAATTATTTTGAAACTAGAAAATGGCCAGTCATGGTATGACGGGTGAAAATTGTTTCGGGATTGCAATTGCCTGTTTGATGATATTTTGATACTTGAAATTTTAACCCTAACTGCAGTGGATCAAACTTAAACTGCAGTTGATAGCGTTAACTGTTGACCACGTTTTCGTTTCTAAATTCTCCTTAAATTACAGTTTTAGAAGTTAAACAGTTTAGTTACCAGATTCAGTTTAGCCTAGTCAAAATAAAGCATTTCCTTGCATGACAAACATTACCAAAAAATATTGTCAAATTATCATGCTATGGCGCGAGTTTCATTGTTAGTGACGTAAGCGTTACTCGATCAGTGAATTCGCTATTGAGGATTTTAACTTTCAATCACTGTTTTCCAATTTCTAATTGGCAATCACCACTTTCAATTGAAATAATTGATAATGTTTTATTTGTGTCTAGCGCATCATTGATTTTAAATAGTTTGTAGTTTTTAAAACCTTCGAGGTGTATCGTTCCAGTGCAGCAACTGTGATAAAGAATTTCAACATAGGCTTATTTTGCGGATTTTATGACAATTTAAATCAAATTGCTTTTATATAAAAAATACAAATCTAACTTAGAATCTTCGTTAGGTTGGGTGGCAAAAGTTATTAATTTTAACTCGAATTTATTTGTCATTTTCCCTGTCAAACTTAGTTTTCTAACCTCTCAACAGATGCGTTAAAATCTTCATCTGACACGAAGAAAATGTTATTGACTTTGAAAGAAACTTAAATTAACTTTGCGTATTTATAAAGTGAATCGGCTTCTGGTAACTTACGGTTCGTCCATGCTGATTAAGCTCCCAGAGAGAGCGAGTAAGTACGGACTACGCTGCTTTGCAAGAGGTGCAGGCGAGTAAAATACTCGATACCTGCTTGTTATTCTGGCTTTTCTGTGGCCATGTTTGCAATGCTACTTATGGAGGTTTCTTAAATCAGGAAGGTACCAGGCTATTATATTATATCTACCAAAGTTTACTCTAAAGACACGACTGGCTTCAAACGGGAAGATTTCTGAATTTTTAAGGATGTTTCCGAGATAATTTCAGGAAGGTTACTGAATATTAGCGGAAAATGTTCCTGTTTTTTGCAAGATATGTTACTGGCAGAAATTGGGCACATTAGCTGCCCATTATTTTTCAGGAGCGTTTCTGAATCGTTTTTACAGTGATTTGCGTCTTTTTATGCAAATTACACTCATACAATTTTACTCCATGGCATGCCACTAAAATGTCATAGAAAGTGTAAGCAGACACATTTTGTAAATGTATTTATACTAAGCAAACTTTTTCTGCGGAATGTGTTTGCATGCAAACACTTACAAAATGTACAAAATGCCTACCTAACAATTGATACCTTGATACAAAAACACGGTGAACCATCTGTTTAGCTTTTGAACCGTTAAGGATAATTTTGAATTAATCTGGAAATATCGTACATAGGTCCCTAAAGACTAATTTTCATGTATTTGTGCCTGATGAAAAACATTGAATTTTAATTTTTAGAAAGCTCACGACTCTTTCTAGGGAGATATTCCATTATTGTTTTCCGGAATAAAATGTATGTGTAGAGTACTATTGCATTTTTTGATGTCTTGGGGTAGGCAAACTCTTCAAAGGCAGCACAACGCTTTTCTTATTCGAAGCATCACGTAAAAGGTTGTTTCACAAGATGTACAAAAGACAATCATTTGCCATTGCATTAAGACAATTTATGCACTGCCCGTCTAATTCAACTGCAGACAACGTGCCAGTGGACACGACAGAGCCCAGACAAAAAGCCTCATGCCTTTTCACTTCTTGTTGATGTAAATTTTACCGCAAATGCTTAGTTTTCTGTGCTATTTAACGTCTTTTGAACATTAGAGCTTAGAGAGCGGTGTGAATAGAATTTTTTACGCTCATTTAGATAGAATTAAGTGATTTATTAATCTAAATAATAAGTTGCATTGAAAAGCATCCGATCGACGCCGGGTAGTAAGCTAGTATATATATATATATATATATATATATATAATCTTACTAATATTATATATGTGAAAGTTTGTCTGTATGGATGTATGGATGTATGGATGTATGGATGTTTGTTACTCTTTCACGCAAAAACTACCGAACGGATTTTGATGAAACTTTACAATAATATAGCTTATGCATCAGAATAACACATAGGGTAGTTTTCGTCCCGTTATGGGGGGCAAAACCCCCTTAGGGGGGCAATAAAACACAATTTTTGTATAAATTCTCTAATATGGGTGTGAAAAATACTTGCACATATTAACATTATATGTCCATCGAAAGCTCTGATTTTTCTGCTGAAGATGGCACCTGTTCGAAATTTCTAAGTAGAATAAAAAACGAGTTATGAGCTTTTTAGATTTATGTTCGAAGGCTTTCCTCAACTCAATACAGTATTTAGTGTATCATCTCAACTCCCTGTCGATAGCGACAATTGTTGTATTGTTGACTTTCTTTGCTTTTCGTGATTGTTCAAGGCTTTTCTCAAGTCAAATCTTGAAGTAAGATTTTTGCACAAGATTGGCAAATAATACATGATTTGGCTGATGATTTTCCATTTAAACGGAACTTTAATGTAATTAATGGTTTTTATTATTATTTATGCTGATTGAACACTTACTCATTATCCAAACAACCAGCAGATCGCCAAAATTTTTGCAGAAAGTTTTCCGTAGCTGATGCATTTGGCAGTTTTTTCAACGTTGCTGTTTTTGAAGCCGAAGACTACGTCATAATGTTTCTCAGCTTTCACCATGTAAACAAAATATCGCCAATCAAAGAATTTTCAAAAGAATTTTTTTACTGTGTTAAATAATCCAGCAACTAAATTAGGCAAATCCATAAACAGCACAAAAACTTCCATTAATTTTCCTTTTTGCACAATTTCAAACAATCACCAAATTTTATTACTTATTTTGGTAACATTTCGGATGAAACTGTTTAGCGATATTTTATGGTGACCAAAAATATCTCAGCATCTGACGAAGATATCTCGGTAACGAAAATTAATATCATATCGTTTTACAAAGTAAGGAAAGAATGGGGGAGCATCATCGAAGGTACCCCGAAACGACTTTCGCAAATTCGGTAAAATCGCACCAAGAGCCAGAATGATTGAAATTTCCTGAAATAACTAAAGCAAGTATAAGGGAAATACGAGCGCAGCTACTTTTTTTTAATCACTTCGTACTTCATTAGCCATACAGAGAAGGTTTTAGACTCCATGTTAAAAAAAAGTATCAACAGATTAATCTTTTTAAACATGAGAAGATTAATTTCATGTTTTTTAAATTTGTATATGCTTAAATATAGTGCTTTCGTTTCTAAATCAATACTACTTTGTTCTTTATACTTATTGCTATTTTAGTTTTATGGGTAAGGAAGAAACTCGATTTTTAATCACGTCAAAAAGATGTGTTTTAAATTCTTTCACTTAAAACAGAAAACAAAAGCAAGCAACGATTTTTTCTAATAATTATTACTGAAAATGCTTATATATATATATATATATATATATATATATATATATATATATATATATATATATATATATATATATATATATATATATATATAAGCATTTTCAGTAATAATTATTAGCTAATAATTATATATATATATATATATATATATATATATATATATATATATATATATATATATATATATATATATATATATATATATATATATATATAAGCATATCCGCTTTTAAAACAAGAATTTTTCAAGAGCAATGGTAAGTTGAATTTACACATATATACTATATGGATCTAAGTTTTGTATTTATAGTCGCTCTCTATATAAGTGCAACTAGTAAAATAATTTCCCTTCATTTCCACATTTAGGTTAAACTAACTAATTTGTTTAAGGAAGTGAAATACCACAGAATCTAAAATGCAAACTGATAAAATTTTCCATTGCGTTTGGTATCACGAAACATCAAGTAATATTTTCGTGAAAAATGTGATAGGTTTTTCTTTCTTTGCTTTACAAATGCGTTTATAATGAATTCGCACATCTGTTGGAATGGATCACATTTAGCACGACGTCTCAAATAGAAGTGTTATCATACTATATTGATGGATTTTCATGTTTTGCAAAAATAATCATTTTGTTGTTGTGACAGCCTTAACTCGCTTACAACGTTTCAAATGTTTGTAAAGTGTAGTGTAAGGTAGGGAAAAATAGTTCAGTTTTTATTTACATTATTCAGAATAATTTTGTAAAATTTTAACATTGTTTTTTAAATTATAAACTAGTTAAACTGAGCTTGAATAGTTCTGACCTATTTTAAACCTCTCAGAGGTAATCCCGAAGTAACTGTCTTCTATTTTCTTCAAGTTCAATCGTATAATTGGGTTGCTTCCCATTTTTCAAAATTATTTTTTTCTGAAAGAGGATGGTCAAATACATGGGGTAAGTTACTTTCTTTTCTTATTTTTGACTAATTTTCTCTCTTAAAAAATAATCTTAAACGAGATTGAGCCGTTGTTTTCATTTTGTTTTAAAAATCATTCATTTTAGGAAATTAAATTAGTATTAAATGTTGGAAAAATAAAAGTATTTTCGTTGTCCATGTTATTTTTTCAGTTTATTCTACCAATTTCAGTGACTGAAGTTGTAGTTTTGACTAAAGAAAACAACCCCATTTCTGAGCAATTGATTTCAACAATATGAAACATTATATTCTTATTATTAAAATACCTTTAAGTGGCTCCCTAATAGGAAAAGGTCTCTTTAAATCCTCCTAAACCAGGGCTTACTATAAATAATAAAGCATTCGATCATTGTGTCCTGCCATTAAAGAAAGAAAAACGGCATTTTCTTATCTTGACATGCTCTCTCCTAAAGTTTCCTTTGCCATAAGTCAAATAAATGTTCCCTTTCGGCAATATTCCAGATGTTTATTATATGCCATCAGTTTAAGTAACGATACGAATTTTTCGTATATTTTCGAAATGTGTTGTTTTATTTACGAACTGCGCGGAATAAATGCGTTGAAATAAAATGTTTGGTCTAATAATACGAGTGATTGCAATGCCGTTACAGTGGCGGTGGTTTGGGGGATCAAGGGGGGGCAACTTTCCCACCCACGTTTTAGGGTTAACTATTTAATTTTAATTTCAAATTTAGGAACCAAAACTAGAGACTAGCGAAGAAAAAAGCAGAAATGTCAGAAATTTCAGAACAAAATTATTTATTTTACTTTGTATGTCTGTTTACGAAACATTATTTAGCGCAAGCAATAAGTTTTAGTTTATGTATTTATTGTTTACATATTAGTAAATCAATTGTTTTGCTTAAACAAGCCATTCTTCTTTATCTTTATCTTTACTAATAATAAAGCTGAAAGTCTCTCTGTCTAGATGTCTGTAGGATGTCTGGATCTCTGTGACGCGCATAGCGCCTAGACGGTTTGGCCGATTTTCATGAAATTTGGCACAAAGTTAAATTGTAGCATGGGAGTGTGCACCTCGAAGCGATTTTTCGAAAATTCGATTTGTTTTTTTTTTTTCTATTTCAATTTTAAGAACATTTTCCGGAGCAAAATTATCATAAGATGGACGAGTAAATTACGAAATTACCATGACGTGGAATGGGAGAGCGAATGAACATAGCCAATTGGCGAGAAATTCGTCATTCATTATTTGTAAATATACAGGCGAACCGAATGACCTTTTAATTTTCAACTACGGGCAAAGCCGTGTGGGTACCACTAGTGTTTAATAAAATTACTACCAACTGTTTTTGAAACCTCGAAATACTTCGGGGTAAATAATGCAAGTCTAATTCATGTCTCAGTGTTTCTTCAGAGAAAGTTATTGTGTACTAAATAAGTTAAAATCTTTAAAAAAAAAGTGTGTTATGTAGTTAAACTTGCACCAATTTCCACTTATCTGCTTCAATATTCTCAAAACCAGTTGTAACATTATTTTGAACTTTTTTTCCTCCTTTTTTTTCGCCGCTATAAGTTCCATGGCTTTCATTTCTTCCCCCCTCCCACTTAGATGCTGAAATCGCTGCAACTTCCGGTACATATGTATACCGAATGCCGGTATTACGTGCCACTCTGTCATTTCGTAAAGTATTTGCTAAGGTAAAATACCGGTATTTTCGGTATTAGCTGATATTAATAAAACAGTTTTTACTAGCAAATTTTTAGTTTAACTTATTCTGTTATTTTAAATTCGTCTTTCATTTATTGATAAGGCCTAAGAAGTTATTTGATGTCATAGATTGCCCATAGGAATTCATATTAATAGGGAATCACTAATTTAGTTCTTTTGATTAGTAAATGGTGTAAAAAATCCTTTTCGTGCAGAAAAAAATCTTTAGTCTCATTTTAATGATGCTTTCCTTTTTTTTCGTTTTTTGTGTCACACTGTAATGATTTATTTTTAAATTTTTCATTAGTCCTAATTTCATAAACTTTAATTGCTAATATTTAGTTCTACCTTTATTCCCAATGAAATTGCTTATATTTTTACATTTTAAGCACTTTGATTTAAAGAAAATATCAACGAGCCAAGCATGTTTTTCTTCATCTTTTAAGAAAATTCTGTAATCTGTAATAATACCAGATTTTTGTCTTATGAAAAAGAAAATGAATATCAGAGTGGCAATTCTTACCGTTATTGCAATAACTAACTATAAAGTTTTCAGGCAGTTTGAACGACGGACGATCAGTTTAGCTGATTTTTAAACTTTAAAAATCTATTCTTGGGTTCGATAAGGATTGTATTTTAAGAATGTAAGCAGCTTAGAAAACTCCATTAAATTCTAAGAAATTTGTTTTTCAAAACGATTACTTACGGCATATGTAAATTGTAACATAATGCGATGCAAATTGCTTTGGCCTTAATGATACAAATCGCCGCAAGTAATTCCAAAATAGACTTACTGGACTAGAAAAACAGCTTAACTTAGAATTAAGCTGGAAAATTTGCCAATAGTTAAAAGTAATTTTAACTATTGTTGGTAAAAAGCTTGTGATGTTTAAAATGTTCATATATTAAATTTCTATTTAAAAAAAAGCAGTTACATTAATTTATCTGTTTTATAGTGGCAGTAATTTTGTTTTAACAATTCAGTTAATAACAATATCTTGAGTTTACTAAGTGTTAAATAATTTGGCAATCCCTAACGGCACCAAACCATAACAAGACACTCGCAAGCCGTTACTAACCCTGAAAATATGTTTGCACATGGGTTGACAACTTTATAGTTTTCGATTAAGATGTTAATGCTAATATGCATTTTCTTTAGCTTTCACAGAATCGACTTCTGGAACTAAAACTTTTGCGGTTCAGAGAAAGCTGCTAGTAAGCTATAAAGCAAAACGGGCAGTTAATGATAAGTTATTTCTTAAATAAATAAATATGTAGCTTTGTATAAATATTGACGATCCTTCAGCACTTTGTAGACATCATGGTCGAAATCTTTATAGCTTGAAAAGTATTGATGAAGTGTTAAGAATTTTGATTATAACTGCGACTCTGTAGAAATATTGACATTTCTTCATCAGTTTGAAAACACATAGTGCAACTTTCTATTGCTTAAAGAATATTGATGAATGATGACTTTGAAGGGATCTCCGAAGGAGAAAGTAGAGTACAGTTGAGAGAGAGAGAGAGAGAGATTTCTCTTAATACAATAACGTGTAATACGGAATAACGGCTAAAATGAACATTTTGTTAGTAATTCTTGATTTGCTATCTAACTACACTATAAATTTCACGTATAATATTTACATTAAAAATAAAAAATCGGTTAAAACGAACAAAAGTTTCTGACCTCTTTACTTAAAATGTTTGTGGTTGAATACTGTCATTTTCTTTTTTAGAAATCATTCATCGTTTTGTTAGGTAGTAAGAGTCTCATTGTGTATCAAAAAGAAAATATTAAATATTTTACATACATACAAAAAAAAAAAAGTCCGTACATTTGCTTACCTGCGGACACTTTAATTCAATAGGAGATAAAACTGTTCATCTTCCATTGTGGATTGCGACCTATTTCACGATTTTGGATTATTATCTTCCTTTTCAATATTTTCCAAAAGCATTCATTTATAAGAAATAAGTGATTTTTTTTCTGAATGCACAAACAATTAGATAACTATGTGTGTACTTGAAGTAATAGTTTTCAAAACCTAGGTAAGCATTCGTTCGTTTTTTCACAGAATCACTCATTCACGATAGTTGCGAATAACAGCTAATACGAACAAATTCGTGGATTTTTAACATTTCGTATTAAGCGAGTTCAACTGCATATTTCTTTTGAAACTTGCAGTTTTTAGTTATTTTTTGACCGGAATCAACACTAGTTTTAAAAGCATATGTTAATATTATTAGATACAGCAGATTTGCAACTGCACATAAGCTGTGGGAATATTTTAATATTTTGCTTTACTTCGTTACTTCAATTTACTTCGCATTTCCTTATAATTCATATCACTAAAAAGTTTACTGTAAAAAGTATGCTGGCTATTATAAATTCTTGTTTAAAACCATATTTCAAAAACACTAAAGTGGAACGAAGCGCATACATCTTTTTGCCCATGTTACATATTATTTGAATGTAAACATTTCATACTATTTTTAAAAGCAGAAAAACTCATTGGAAAAATCTATTGAAAAAATCATTAATACTTGTTTCAAACCAATTGTAACGCATCTTTCAAAAAGATAAAATTGGAAAAAAGCGTATACATCTTTCTGCACATGTTACATAATAGTAAAATTTATGCACTTAAATAATATTTTAAAGGTAGACGAACACCCTAAATATTTTTTTCTCTTCAATATGAATTGCCTCCACCTAAAACTTCAAACAATTTTTAAATATCAACGAAATAACACATTTTAAACATTAATTAGTTGAAGAAAAAATTCTAACCTTTTTCTTTAATTAAGTAAAAAAAAAGCCTTTTGCTTAAGCAAAAAACTACAATTTCTTTAACACTTTCACTACATTCATTGTTTCATAATTTTTAGAACTTTTTGAGCTTATCTTTTCGTTACATATCTGAGAGTGATATGATCCTTCAATTCGAAAGTAATTAATTAAAACTAGGTTTTATAGGTAAATGTTTGAAAAATTCCCTCGAAAATCGTGCTTTTTTGCCCCCTAACTTGAATTGATGATACCACATATTGCATATACATTAGCTTCTAATATTTTATGTAACAGTATAATGTTCAATTATAATTTTGCAAAGTTTCAAATGCATAGAGTTAATAGTTTTTTTTTTTTGCTAGAGCTAATGGCATAAATAAAAACTTTGAAAACGTGGTTCTGAGAAAATCAAAAAAGAAAACAAATAATTTAAATTTAAAACAGTGCATTTGAGTTTAGTAAATTTCTCCTAGTTTTCTCCATAATTCATCGATGAAAAAAAAATCGGATTTATAAAGATGAATATTGGGCTCTCCAAATTTATCAAAATCGAAAATTAGGGTGTTCGCCTACCTTAAAGTCGCATAACACATTAAAAATCTATTAACTGTCTTTGATAATTGTTTCAAACCGAATGTAATGGGCCATTCCATTTCGTAGAACGGGACATATTTCAGTACATTTCGTTTTATAAATACAAATAAAGCAAGTTAGAAATTTTATTTTTGACAGCAACAGTAAGGATTTGTCATGAGAATAACGTAGAACAATAAATTTATCATTTTTAAATAAAATAATTGATTAATACGCAATGAAATGCCCGTGACGGAACGGGACATATCTGCGTCCCGTTCCGTCACGGGCATTTTTTATTGCATGTCGTTCAATTATTTTCTTCAAACTGACTAATTCTTGATGTTCATAGTTCTTATGACAAATCTTTACTTTTGCTATCGAAAAATACAATTTCTATGTTGTATAGTATTTGTATTTATGTGAGAAAATCTTGTGATAAAACTACTCAAAATGTCCCGTTCCGTCACAAGGAATGGCCCAAATACATCTGTTAAAATTACTTAAGTAGAAAGAAGCGCATAAATCTTTCGGTACATGCCACATATAATTTAAATTAAATCGCTTCCATAATATTTTTTAAAGGCATTTTAACGCATTTTTCTATTTAGAAGAGCTCTAGAGTTTTAAGCAACAATATTTCCAGCTGGCTGTTATCAACATATTTCGGTTTTAATTCTATTTTATTATTCTGAAGTGACACAATTACAGTATATTTCGGTTTGGGTATAAAAGAGCTTTGGCTCATTGACAATAATGGAGTTCATAAATATGTCTAGTGGGGCAAATTTCCTCTTAGAAACAAGGCGTGATAACGGCAGTTTTGTCTGATTAGTACTAATCTTAAATTTTCATCAAGAGTTGTCTTAGATTATAAATAACATTATGTCTAAGGTTATCGATAAAAGATCCTGGCTTTGTAGTTCAAAACGATTTCATAAAATGTTTTATACATGTTTATAAGGTACCATAAACCCTCTGACTCGAAGATTAAAATATAAGCTCCAATCTTAAAGAAGATCGTTAGTATTTATGTATCACTAACTCTCAGTGGCGTACCTAGCATGCGTGACACTCGGGGTGGTAATTTGTGGTGTTACCCCCTCCCCACAAACACAGAAAAGGATTTAATATTCTACGCAAACATAAAAGAAGAAAATTCATAAAATTTTCAGAAACAACTACTGTTTCATAACGAAATTTTAAGTGAACTAATATACAAAAGATAAATAAAAACTATGAACGCTCCTTATGTGCAGGACATCCAGAGGTCAAAAAAAGTAAGGGGGTGTATGAGATTGATGGCACCTTAATTATTTCAAACTTATCTCAAACACTGAGGACGTCACTAACAGATCTAAGTATTGGCAATATGAATCTAATCCTGAGCACAGTATTCACCCATGATGCGGGGTGTGAAAGAAGGGGTCCGGGTATTTTTCGCTGGGAAATTTTTCAAATTCGTAGTCTTAAAAATGCATTTCAGCTTCATATTTTTCAAAACCTTGCAATTCCACTTTGAGTGTCACTCCCACCCCGCCCAAACAGATGACATCTGGGGCGGACCGTTCCCCGCACCACTGTAGCGACGCCACTGACTAATATTTTGTTGCTGGAAGTTTTGCTTTGCATGCTAGAGAAAATTATCGAAACAACAGTAGAATTTCTTACTGTTGTTTTAAGGCTTAGATATTTTACTCTTGCTCTTAGGCGACGACGTCTAAAAACATTACAGTTGCAAATATTTCTTTTGCAGCAACTGATTTTTTATTACCTCTAATCGTCTAAAAAAATTGCGAACAGCCTCTTCGAAAGCATTACAACGATTTGCACTACACTTTACATTTTGAAATAATCATGTTACTAAAACGATGAAATTCATGTTGATTTATAAAGGAAAACAGTAAAAATACAGATTAAATCGTTTATTAAAAAAAATAGAAGTTATCGATTTAGTCTCGGTTTATTAAGTTCATACGCTTTTTGAAATTCTCAAATGCAAAGAAAAAGAAGCAGTATTTCAGAAATTTTCTCTTTACGATTTTAAATTTATTTTAAATTTGAAGTGGAGAAGTTTTATTGAAAAAGCGTGTATTTTTCCAAT
Source organism: Uloborus diversus (assembly GCF_026930045.1). Lineage (NCBI taxonomy): Eukaryota > Metazoa > Arthropoda > Arachnida > Araneae > Uloboridae > Uloborus > Uloborus diversus. Next base: position 87,160,374 of record NC_072739.1, on the reverse strand, counting down.
TATCAAAACTTTTCACAGGTATCAGGATAATTAGGTGGTAAAAGTGATGTACTATTAAACGAAAAAAGAGACTAAACGAATGAAAAACAAACTAAGACGTGAATATTTTTTTCAACAATTTTGTTTTTAACAAATAATTTAGCTTCCATTTCAGTTCTCTTATTTGTTTAAAGCAGGGAGAGAGAGTCAGAAAGACAGAGAGAGAAAAAAAATTATCATTTACAACTAACGTGAAACTCTATCATTTATCGTGTCATAACAAATTTCTTTCGCTGCCATTTTTTATGGTATTTTTAAAATCATCCAAAATAATTGTATAACAAAATTTCGTTCGAAAAAGATCCCTTGTGCTAAGTTTCTCGCATATAAAAAGAGTTGAATAAGAATATTCTTTTTTTTTAATTTCAAACTTCTGTGCTCCAAATTCAAATATTGTTTTAAATTTTGCCATTAAAAAATTCGTTGTAAACTAATTTTGAGGTATGAAATCTCTGTCGTAGATAAACATTGCACCCATAGTTGAATTAAAAAAATCATAACTGAATCGAGGATCAAGATGCAGCATTTAAAAAAAGTTCATTGATTTTTGGTTTCGAATGTTGTTTGAATGAAAAGTTCTCGAGCTGCCCAAAAAAGAGAAACGTATCTTTTCAGAGAAGAAAAGTAACATACAAGGATTATCCTTATTGTTGTTAGTAAAACTCATCATTAAAATTAATCTCAAGCCAAAGTCATTAATATTGAATAGTATTTCTCTTATAGCTAACTATATCTAATGATAGCTAATGATAAACTAGGCTTGCTTGGGGTTGAGGATTTGATATATATTTTTTCTTCTTTTGCATACACGTTAAAAATTTTATTTACTTGAATCTTACTATAATTCAAATCATTATATATTAATATTGATAAGAAAAAGCAACAAAAAAGAAGCAACTAGGAATTAATATCCTCATAGTAAGGATACCAAAACTCAATTGAATTTTAATACATTATTTTAGAACTAGCAGAAATCTGAAATATAATCTATTGAGAGGGACTTCTTTTGTTTCAAACGATTTTATTATACTTTGCATTTTTTTCAATGTAAATTTTTCTGTTATTTATAATTGATAAGACTTTAAAAAGTCCGAATAAAAATTTACAAAATAATTTAAAATAAGCTCTTTTTGATAGTTAGTAGGCACCACAAAGTATCCCGTTAAACATGATGTTCTACTCATTAGCAGTAAAAATCGCAATTTTGAGCAGAATAATCGTTACTAAACAATGTAGAGCTCAATTAATTATTACATTATTTTTTAAATTATTATCTTGAAACTATTATAAACAAAATATAAGGGCGTTCAAATGATTTTATTAACTCAAAAATACTTGCCAAAACTCTTGGCACATTTATCCTATTGCGACATAAGTCGGTCGATTCCATCTTTGAAGAATTTGTTGGATCCAGGGCTGGACCCAGTCATCGTCGTCCGTTGTGAATCAATGTCTTGTTTCAGAGGTCCAAAAACTTTAGACCTCCGAAACATTTGACTCGTGAATGTCGCACCGTGAATGGTCTGTGGATGTTCCAGCGTTTTCTATCACCGAAACCAATGTCGTCTTCACCGCATTGGCTGTGTGTGAGAACATTTGGACAACATGCTTAGCCGTTTTGACTTAATAGCCAGTCTAAAGCTCTGTAAAGAAGCTTGATAACACTGGGCATTGATAGTGATTCCGCGTTCCAGGAACTTGACAAGCAGTGGGCCCTTGTGGTCAAAAACAGACACATGTTCCGTAGTGGACGATAATTTGAGCGACCAGCTTTTTTTCGGTGCGAAACCACACTGTCGATGTGCAACATAAACGTTGCGCATGCGTCAGTCAACACCAATAGATAGTGCCTCCATACACGCAGTCATGTAACGCCCTCTAACGTCTAGTGTGAAGTTGGACGCACTGACCGGATTTCATTTGAATGAACCTTATATAATCCAGTATATCAGAAAAATATAAAGTAGATTTTTCTGATGTGTTATCAAATGTCTTTTTAGATGAGATATACTTATGTTACGGTTTTTTATACAACTTCACTCCTAGAGAAATAGCTCTTCCAAAAAGGCGGAAAAATTGAGGAAAAGGATAATAGATGACTTTGAAAATTACAACTTACAAGGTTACAAGTACAAGGTTTTTTTAATTAATCCAGATTCAGGGCATCGAGCGTTTATATGGATAATTATATCTCCTCTTACATTTTTAACGCTCCTACAAGCGTATTTCACGCATTAAAAATCAGAAATCCGTTTCGAAAATTAGTGAAGCGTATTTCCATGCTTTTTGGGGGAAAACGTGGTGAAAATTAATTATAATGTCTATTACATTTGAGCGTTTTTTTTCTCATTTTTTAATTAAAAAATGTCCAACATTCTGAATGTTAAAATTCAAATATTCTTTACCTAACATTTTTTACCTCATTATTAGAAAGTTAGTGTTTTATCTAACAGACCGCTATTACGGTAATCACCCCGTTTTCGTTTATTTTACACCTCCAAAATGAAATTTACCCTTCTAAAAATGTCCTGAACAATTTTTATGCTTTTTAAAAAACTATCCAAGTTATGTCTCTGATTACAACCATAACTACATGCTGCCAAAATATAACTGACTTTGATCTTTGTTTGTCCGTAACCGCATTAAATATAATCTGTTTATTGTTAGTTTATTTGTAGAAATTATCATTTGCTACAGTATTCGAGTGTGAGACTTTAATTTTTTATTAACGAGAAAATACTTATGATTGTCATAAAGTTCAGAAAAACCTGTTTAAAGAAATTTTAGAAGTAAGATAAAAGCATTGAAAGCAATATAAATGGGAAGTGAGAATAAAATGTTGAGAGAAACAAAAACACGGAAATAAACTTGCAGAAATGGAAAACTTTCTTTTGTTAGTGGTTATAAAAGCAAGTTCTCTTCAAAACTTGAAGTAAATCGCACTTATTAAAAATATCCCTCTTATTAATGTACGATATTTATAACCGAAACAAGTCATTTCGATGAAAAACGTATCATGGTTATGATATTGCTAAAGATAAAATACATATCGTCAACAAGGGGAAAGTCATTTATACTAGCACATGTTTTCCCATCATTTCCGTTTCGGAAAACATTTGAGAACACTTGCAGCATCTGCAGTATAATAAAATTACCATATTATACCGAACGGCTATTCCGACAGATGTTTTGTATTTATGTTTGAATTATTTTTATTTGTAAAGTTACGGAAATGTTATTTCATTTTTTACGTATTATGCTCGCATAAGTGACGATTAAAGGCAAAATGTTGCTATCTGACAAAAGAAAGAAGAAAATATGGATCACTTTTGAGACTTCATCAATTACATTATAATACTGGAGTTGAACTTTATTTCGAGACATATTTCAAATGGCATCTTAAAAATGACTTTTCTGTTGCGATATCACCAAAATTGGAAGTGAATGAATAACGCTTAAATCTTGAAAAAATACTTGTAATTTTTTTTTCCGGTTCCCAAAACACCAACTATTTTGTCTGCACGGTTTGGCACTATACTAAAACGAGAAATAATTGTATCTTAGTTACGTCTCGTTTAGCCCGTTTTCCCAAAAATATTATGATTTAACAGTATGAGTATTAATTAAAATACTAGCTGCATGCCCGGCGGAGCACGGGCTACTTAAAAAGTGAAAGAGATGTCCAATTGGTGCTTTTGTATTAACTCTGACATCAGTTTCTAAAGCGCTGAGGAATAAATAAATACGCGTATTGCAAGTTTTGCAGAACACCAGTAGAGCATATTTTTTGGCAAAAATCTCTTTAACGTTAATCATAGTTATCAATGATACAAGTTATGAGTATTTTCAATTAGCACAAAAGATGAAAAGATATGCATTATCAACTATAATCTGTGATCACTTTAAACTGATTGACTATATCTGAAATATTTATGTTCTATTACAATCAGCTTTTTACATAAAATGACACACACTTTTTGGTTGATTACGTGGAAATAAAACACCAAGACTTACTAAATACCAATAAGCATTAATTTAATATCTAATCATCAGATTCCAATTAAGCTTTAGTTAAATTCCTTAAAAACAATCTTTTTTGTTCAACTAACTCTCTTTCACTTAAAGAAATCCAAACAATCTTAATTTAACGTGTTCTTTTAACGATACAAACTGTATTTTAAAAATAGATACAAGGAAGGAAAAAGAGATTTATTACAATTCGAAAACTCACCCATGTGACGGTAAAAAGTCCAACAAAATAAACTTAATTTGTCGCACATCCTAAATGTACCAAAATATGAGGCCGGTGAATGATAAATTTACACTACAATCAATAAACAGTACTAAAGAAACATTTTTCATACGCTGAAAAGAGTTAAGAACGTTGAATGTAAAAAATAAAAAAAAGACAGACAATAAAATAAAGGCTATGTCCAAATAGAGCAAACAATTTTAAACTAATTTAAAATGAAATTCTAGATGGAAACGTTCTTTTAAGATTTGGACAGCAACCATAAAAATCTCTTTTAAAACAATTTTTAGAATTTTATTTGATCAATCCATATGCAAAATGGCAACAGGAAAGAAATAAAAATTCCTGAATAACGTTATGTTAATTAACGTTTTAATTAATATCTCCGCTAATTAAAGTTCTACAATTTCGAGATTGGCCCTATTGTTTTCTTTGAAACATTTCGAATTGATCGGTATCTCGTTCGACTCTCGATTTGCAGCGGTTCTCGAGAAGATCGATCTTCAGACAGACAGACAGACAGACGGACGCGAACAGATTTTAATATTATAGTGGATAAACTTATTTTCTAAAATTTTCATTTCGTTCGCAAAATTAACTTATTTATCATTTTTCTAGTCGATAAGTGAAATTGTATATGTATATTACATTCTTGTATGGTTTACATCGATCACTAAAAGAAAATAGTTAACAGTTACACACATAACCAAAAATCAATCGTAGACGGTCACTTAAATATGCAATGTCAACTGTACCCGTCACAATATTCGATAAGTTTTACAAAAACAAAAATGCTCTGAAACATACTTTTTTATTTCAGAGCAAAGATTACTTCAGGGCAAAATATTTAACGGTGCAAAAAATGCTGAAAATTACTGACCTAAAAAGCAATGTTTCCCATAAGCGTGCCCTACAATAATACCAACCACTCCTTGTGTTATGTCCGCCTTATATATGAATCAGTGGCATTTTTTAAAATTTGTAGGAATCTTTAAAATAACATCGTTTGAAAAATCGCTAGTAATTTATACGCTTCGTTACGCACAGAATTCGTTAAAAATATGTTAGAAATATGTTCAATAAAAATAAAACTAGATTTAGAAGCAATTTTTATGAAGGCATTTTGTTCTGTTTCTGTCATTGAAACAGTTCATCTAACTAAAAATTAAAGTAAATAAATGTTCCCACATGTTTTTTTTTCATTATCAACGACTATGAATGAATAAAATTTTAAATTTATTTCAAACTAATTAAATAAAAACACTTTTTGTTATTTTTTCCTTAGTTTTATGTAGTTGAAACAAAAAAAAAAATTCAATCGATACGTATGAAAAAGAAATTGCAGTAAAAAATCAAATTTAATTGAATTTTCTGCTAAATTTAAATTACTTCTTAAAATGTAATTTTTTAAAGTTATAGGTTTAAAAATAAATTTGATTCCCATGAAACGCCGCCAGCATAAATTTATTTGGTAAAACAGACAATATTTAATTAAATATATTTCACACAGTTCTTTTTTTACATTAGATATTTTTTTTTTCTAATTATATGAAGTACGCAGAGCTTTTAAAGTTGTTCATATTGCAGTTCGAAAATCAAAAGAAATGTGTGCTAGACTTGATTTTGTTGTACCTGTCATTGTCATTGCCAAATGCAGAGAAACTTTAGGAGCCTTTTTGAAAATACGCAATGTGTTTTCCAGACACATTGAAATGATATGCTAATTCAATTTATTCGAAATAAAATTATTTCCCCCCATGAATATTTGATAAGGAAAAATAATATAAATTTCCGTTATTCCTACTTCCAATTTAATATATTCTTCGGTCCCTTTGTATTACAAATTTTTATTTGGCAATGTGAGTCTCTGTTGTGAATTTAAATCTCATGACTTTTATTGAATTGCCATATTCTTTCGTTTTTATGAAAGAAGGGAATATTTTATTTAGTTGAAATCGATAATTTTTAAAGAAGTGTGCGCTATCGGGAACAGTGAAAAAGTGTAATTAAATCAAAATAAAAGCTTTTAGGGCAAATTTGCTTTTTGTTTTATTGAGTAAAACATAGGAAGCATTTTAATAAAAGAAGTATACGATTAGCACTCATTTAAGCATGTGATATTAAGATTAACTTGCATTGTAAAAGCAAATATATGTTTTGTGCTATGCTAAAAGCCTTTTCATGAAACATTTTCCGAGAATTTTGATGGGATAGTTTTACAGTAAAATGTTTTCCAAATGTACATTCCAACAGTTCTCCTACATATGCATACACTTGTACTGGAATTTCTTCTTTTCATTTAACGTTCAATTTTTTATGCAAATCTGTACACATAGGGGAGGATGGGGCAAAGTGAGACGTGGAATACAGTGAGACAAAGATATTTTTTAAACTTTTTAATTAAGATCTGTAAATGATGGTAGGTGTACTAATCGGTATCTTAAATTGAAATTGTAGGTAAAAATCTAACCATTTGCCGATTCTTTTTGGGCGTTTGCATCTTTAACTGGTGAGAGAGTTATTGAAATTCACTAAAGAAAATGCACAGTACTATCTAAAAGAAAACTCAGTATATTAACAAAATTATTTACAGCTTCAAATAACAAATTTACAAATCGGACCGCATAAAAATCATTTTCGGTGTTCCATCGATTCTATTTATTTTTATCTCTCGTTCAGTTCACTTCAGATCCGAAAAGCGGTGGGCGGAAGGAAAATTTAAAAAATAAAAGTTCAAGGCTAACCTCGATCAGTTGCGACAGCTAGGTACCTATGAATCTGCTGCAATTAGGCCTTATGGATTCTGTGATGTGAAGTTGTTGCTTGTGGCTGCTATCAAATGATCGTTATATTTCTGATTTCAGAAAAGCAAACTTTTTTTCTTGGCTCTCGCATGCATCGATTTATAACATTTTCTTTCATGAATAAAACTTAGCTTTTTGATCAAGGTCATTGTTATACCTATGTAGATAATTATCATTCAAAACATTTAGGATAGGTCATGAACTAACTACTTAAAATGTTGAATTAAAAAAAAAAGGCGGAGTGAGAGTGCAGTGAGACAGTCGTAGTTGGGGATAAAGTGAGACAGTCTCACCGTGCCCCACCCTGAATTCTAATTCGAAAGAGATGTTTTTTTATTTAATTTATGATTTAAGACTTTTCAACTTGCTGTTTATTTAATTTACAGGCATTTTTACCTCATCAAGTATGTGAATTCAACCACATAGACTAAAATAGGGACATTTTCTGACGATTGCATGAAAAACTCATTTGTAACTTACCTACTGATTCCAAGTGACATTTCTGATAAAGTAGATCACAATATTCTGTTAATGGGGTCGTTTCCAAAATTTTAAAAATATTTTTTTTGAAAGAGCATTCTTACAAACATAGGATCTGACCTTTTTTTAAAAAAATAATTTGTTTAAGTTTAATATTTTTAAAAAATTACTTAAATCGGCGCGCTTTCAATGTTTATGCTTCTGTCCGATGACATCACAAATGATGAAATGCCATTCTGTGTTGCCATTCACAGAGCAAAATATTTAATTCGCATCTTTACTCACGTGCATTGGCAACGATATGGTTGATAGCAAGCGCAGAGTTCAATTCTAATTCGCTTCTTGATTTTCATAACGTGGAATCTCGGTAACAAGATGCGGCAAAGTGCATCATTTGTGACGTCATCAAGACCACGCCTTATTTCAAAAATCGGACATTTTAAAAAATAATTAAAAAATAGCTGTTGGGAAAATGAAAGTATTTTCTGGGTCCATGTATTATTATTATTATTATTATTACTATTATTTTGCTTATTCTATCAGTTTCAGTGAGAAAAAGTACTACTTTTGACTGAAGGAAACATCCCCATTATAAATAAAACTGATGCAAAAGAACCCTCTTGCTCTAGTGCAGCAATGAGTGTTTTCATACGTTTTTAGAGTTTCAGAGGATATCTAAAAAACCGAAGAGAGAAAGGGTTGAAGATTGAAGAAAGAGCATAAAAAGGGTAAAAGAGAGAATCATTGCAAATGATGTTCCTGGGAAACAAATTTCGAAAGAAGAAAACATAAAAACTATAAAAGTAAAAAAAAAAATGTCAAAAATATAGAAAAATTTAGACTTATTTGACACAACTGAGGAGAAAGAAAACTAGTATGTTGTGGCCATTACGAAACTTTCTTCTATATTTTTCCTTTTTCTGATCCCTCCCCATGCTTGACGAGGAAGCAATATTCCTAACAAAAACAAAATTACACATGCAAAAACTTGACGACCATCCCAATGTCTGAATTATTGTAAAAACAAAACAAAGAGCGAAAATTGAAAGTTACTTTAAAAGATTTACTTGAATTAATTACAAATATTTTATTTATTAACAAACATAAGATGGCAGCAGTTAAAAATTTTAAATCATTGAGATAATATTTCCGATCAGACAGCAAGCTTAATTGGAAATCCCACGTTGAGAAGACTGTTGAAAAGGTATGCAGACGTTTAAACGTATTGAAACGCCTAGCGGGCTGCAAATGGGGCTGTAGTCGTAATACGCTTGAAATTACCTATAGGACGTTTGTTCTCCCATTAATGAGCTATTGCTGTGAGGTACTGAGCACTGCATCAAAACATGTCCTGAACAGAGTTGAAACTATACATAACCAAGCACTCCGCCTAATAACAGGAGCCGTGAAATCAACACCACTGGATGCATTGTTTTTATTTACTAACTTCAGATCAATGAAATCATACATAGAGGAGAAAACTCTACTTTTATTTGAAAAAATGCAAAGAATACCGTTTAGAAACGAATGGAAACCGGAGTTGCACCCGAGATCTCTCAAAACGCAAAAGGGGTTTGTGCAGTTTGCGCTTGATACAAAACGAATGTATGACATCAATTCTAACCTACAGTCGCTCCCTTTACCAACAAACCCATGCGAATACGAACCAGTGAATTATGATTTAAATTTGATACAGCCTGTTTTAAAGAGTGAGACTGACCAAGTAGTTCTTAGGGCCATTGCTCTGGAGACGATTTACACCAAATACCCCGAAAGTGAATGGATACATATATATACCGATGGGTCAAGAGTAGCAGACCATATAAATGCAGGTGCAGGCGTCTACAGTGAGCACTTTTCTTTTTCTATTCCTGTTGGAAAATATGCCTCTGCATTCGATGGAGAGGTAAAAGCTATACACCTGGCTTTAGATCAGTTGAAATACCGTGATTTTAAACTTAAGGGATGCGTTGTCCTATCGGATTCTCAAGCGGCTATTGAGGCGATAGCATCGATAAAGAGCTGCAAATCGCAGGAAATTTCTGAATGTCGCAGTTTCATTAACGATCTGGTGCAGAAGAATATAAAAGTGGTGTTGCAGTGGATCCCTGCACACTGTGGGATTAGAGGAAATGAGCTTGCTGATGCTCTGGCCAAGAGGGGGTCTGCTATTATTCAACTACCAAATGAGCCAGTCTCATTCAATGCAATAAAGTTATATATGAGGAAAAAATCAAGAGTTTTTTTTTGGCAAGACCTAAAAGCTAGAAGCAACCACAAAGCTTGGTTTATAAACCGTGATTTTGTCCCTTCAGCACCAAGAGCAGAGTCAGTGGCTTTGTTTCGACTTTTAACTGGCCATGACTGTTTACCAAAACATCTTTACCGCTTAAGGATTGTGAAGAGTCCCAATTGTCCCCTTTGCAATTCAAACGAAGAAATGGACATTCGTCACCTGCACACTTGCACCCAGCTTTCCAGACGTAGCCTGTGTGACCGTTATTGGGAAGCAAGAGAGCGTATCGGCAGCTAAATATTTCACCCTATTGTTTCTGTATTTTTCCTTGTTCTGTGTATTGTGTTTGTTTTTGCTATTTTGTTCTTTGTAACCTTTTCTTCCTGCCAGCCATTGGAAATAAAAAAAAAAAAAATATTTCCGATCATTTCCATACAATTAAAATCACGAGAAATACGCAGACGACAATCTATTATGATTTATCTTTCTTATTGTTGCATTAATAAAACTATTTTTATTCGCAAAAAAAAAAAAAAAAAAAAAAAAAAATCAGCACCTCTTGGAGCGATTGGAGTCAAAATTGAACCAAAGCCTGTTTACGTATGGATTCACATATATTCCAAATTTCAACCAGAACGTAGCATTACTTCTTGAGATAGGGCACTCACAATGGAAAAAAAGAACGGGCGATTGCGCTACCCCCTTTTTAGCTGTTGACACCAAAATAAAATCAGCTCTTATACCCACTAAGGGCTACTTGTCAAAAAAATTTTGTTTGATTCCGTTCGTTATTTCTTGAGATACAGCAGTCACAATTGACGAAAAAAACGTTCTATAACTCAAACCCCGTTTGAGCTATTGACACCAAAATTGAATCAACACCTGCTAATGTTAGGGGCAACATATGGACCAAATTTTGTTTGATTCCGCCAGTTACTTCCTGAGGAATAGCAAGCACGCGTAACTCATAAAACGTCCCATTGCTCCACCCCCCTTGGAGGAATTCGCGCCAAAAATCAATGGGCACAAGTTCACATAGGGGCACATATGTGTACCAAATTTCGTTCAATTTCATGCGGTAGTTTTTGCTGTAGAGCGGCCACAAAAAACTGGTCACACACAGACGTGACACACATACACACACACACACACATACACACACACAGACAGACAGACATTTTCCAAAAATAGTCGAAATGGACTCAGCACACCTCAAAACGTTCGAATCCGTCAAAATTGGAAATTCGAAAATTTGCACGAATCCAATACTTTCTTCTATATATTAGATATAGAAGAAAGTAAAAATGAAAAGGGGGATCTGATATTTGATCAGACTTTGTTAAAATGTGCGAAATCTATCTTTTGAGTTTGAAGAGTTGGATAATGAGACACTTAAAGGAGACTTAGCGTTTAGTTTTGATAGAAATTTTCATCAAGCAGAAATACTTTCATGTTGGAAATGTTCTAATGTCAGCTGATAACGATAGAGACTTAACGTAATTTTGTGAAAGAAAAAACATTTATATTTATTGACCTGTTTTATAAGAACGCGAGGCCTAACCGTCATATGCAGTAAACAAACTTTTATAAGCTCACATGAAAAGTAGTGAAAATGTGACTTACGTTAGTCTAGCTTTGTGGTACAGATATTTAATGGAACTCGTGAAATTTGAAGACTAATCTCTCTCTGAAAAAAAGGCAATTTGCCCTATTCATAGCATGACGCGCTGTTTTCTAGTTATATGATAAACACATATTTCATAACAAAAAATGTCTGAACCAATGCAATAAATTTATATTTTTTCTTCACGCTAGTAAAACTTCAAAACATTTACTTGACACTATCTTCTATATACATATAATAAAATAAGATGTTTGTGTGTGTGTGGCGCGCATCCCGGGAAAACGGTAAGGCCTAGAAAGATGAAATTTAGTATACAGGTGTAGTTTTTGCTGAAGTTGTGCACCTCGGGCTTCGATTTTTGATATTTTAATTAGAAAAAAAGTTATTTAATGTTTTATGTGATTTTTAGCACTTTTTAGTACTTTTAACCTCACAGACCCCGAACCAATCGCGCCAGACAAATATTTTTGATACTATAGTGTCGGAAATTTAATTTTAAATATGATGAACAAAAAAATTTTGAAAATAGAGCAACTTTTGTATTTTTTATGAATTTTTGAAAAAACCTTTAATTTGCATGTTTTCCTGGGTTTTATTTTTTTCTAATATCATCTTGCGAGAAGTATCAAAGCCTCATTTCTGAAATTTAAGTTGGTAATAGTAAAGCCATTTCGCCCTCTTCAGAAGAAAAAAGTTCTTAAAAATACGCAACAGTTTTTTTTTACAATATTTTTAATGCTGAACACATCATGTCCTTTCAGGCATCAGTCGAAAAAAGCGTTCTTCAATCTTTTATGCCTGTGACGTCACTACTTGGGTTTCGATTCGATATTTACGATGGAATCTCAATCGCAAGCAATGTTAATCTTTTTTTTTACTATATAGCTTACTTCATTTTCTGACGTGATGACCACGTGTTTTTTCGTCAGCGCTTGCTTTTTTTCTTTCCTTTTTTTTGTTTTATTTAGGGACTGCATTTATTTCTTTTTCCACTCCCCCCCCCAAGCTGGACCTTTCGCTGTATCTATATTACGTTACATTTCAAAGTTGTGCGCATTAATTCAATAAAAACAGCGAGATTTTTTTTATCTTTGTCAAACGCTACTTTTTGCACACTACGGGGAATTTGAGCTTTTTTTTTTTTGCTCTACTTAAATGAAAAAAGGCGGTTTTTTGAGTATTCTTTGTTTTTATTAGGAAATGGGTGAGGAGGTCAAAATAAATAGAGATGGATAAGAAAATGTAGAGATAGATTGTAAAGGCAGATAGCCGCCGAAGGCGGCAATCTTGGCGTAAAAATATGAATGGCACAAAAAAAAAGAGATAGAGATGGATCGATTAATACTGCTGCCAACAAATTTATTTAAACAACCGCCGAAGGCGGCAAACTTGAAGTAAAAAGGTAAATGACAAGTTAGCCAAACAGCCGCCGTAGGTGGCTGCTTGCACATTGGGTGTCAATGCCCCCTCCCTCCCCCACATACACCATGACTTTGAAAAAACAATGCTTTCACATAAAAGTGGAAGTGCTTTTTGTTATTTTTCGACAAAATTTGCATGAAGAGTACGTTGTTTGTGTCTCCCCTCCCCCTCCTTTAAAAATATTCCAAACGACGAAACTGGAGACAGATCTAGAAAATATTTTATTCAAATTATTAATGATATAGATAGATATAGATTGATTGACACCGCCACGAAATTAATTTAAGCATCCGCCGATGGCGGCAACATTGGCGTAAAAAAACGAATGATAATACTGATTTATAGAGAAAAACATTGATTAATGTCGTCGCTAAATTGTTTTAGCATCCGCCGAAGGCGGCATCCCTGGCGTAAAAAGGCGGACCAGCTGGTCGCCGCAGGCGGCTAGTTTATTAATAAACTTCTAAATACATTTCTAAGCATTGAAAGCCAAAAACCAAAAGAACGAAAAAGCTTTAAAAATGAAAAAAAAAAAAAATAAAATAAATAAATAAATAAATAAAAAAAAACTATGTTAATAAGTTTTGTTTGCACTAAAGTGAATTAAAAAAATATCTCTATATTCTTGCTTACGACACTCAAAAATTGCAGTTGACCTAAATATTTTCATATTAGCTTCATTCTAAAGCAGCTGATAAAATTTGAGAGAAGAAATAGTCGGTACACTGATTTGTACGAATCATTTTTACTATACCCCATATATTTCTTTTTATCTCAATTTCAAATTAATATTTTAGAGACTGGTTTAGAATTAACTCAGGGGTTCTCACCCTTTAAGGCTCTGTGCCCCTCTTTTAACACTGACGGGAGCTGACGCCCTTCCCCCCCCCTCAACATCCCGTTAATACGAAGGCACAGTCAAAATTTGAAACTGAAGCTAGTTGGGAGAAATGAAGCAAATTATTAAAATGAAATATTAATAATTTCGTAAACGAATTTAATATTACTACGCATAACTTTGTTTTGAGCATAGTCTTATTAAAACATATCGTCGCTAAAAAGGCAAAAGGTCGAATGTCAAAAAAATCGAAAAATGAGTTATGACCACCCCAGAAATGTCCAAAGTTGATTTTATAATATGACCAATTAGCGTATCTCTACAATTATTAGTAAAAAAGTTACAGTCCCTCACACTGGTGGCGGTTCTCAAGCGATGCAGTGAACTGGAAATCTTTTAATCGGTTTTCTGCAAAATGCTTAAAAATGAGATACGCCAATCGTCTTTTTAGCGATGATATGAAATTAAAGAACTGAATGTAAATAAAGTGGAAGCAATCTAGGACCTAGATCAGGTTGATTATCACCCTCTAACTACTAAAATTTACAAAGCTGAAGAAGAACATGTAAAAATTGTTTTGGTAACCATTGAAAATCATTTAGCCATGCTGGCAAAGTATTTTAAAAAGTATTTTCTTGCAGACGACAAACATATTGCAAATTACGAGTGGTTTAGAGACCGATTTCATAAGATTCACGAAGGACTCTCCATTGGTGAGGAAGAAAATTTCATAGAATTTACGACAAGTGGCGAAGCCAAATGAAAATTTAATAATAAATCACTATTTGAATTTTGGTCAGAAGCAGAGGATTCTTTTTCCGCACTAAAAACAAGAGCATTTCGCATTCTATTAACATTTTCAACAACCTACCTTTGTGAAACTGGATTTTCTGCTGCGGCTTCCTTGAAGACCAAATATAGATCTCGGCTAAATATAGAAACAGAACTGAGAGTGGCTATTTATAATATTAAGCCTTCCTTCGAAAATCTTTACTCTTCAAGACATGCCCAAGGAAGTCACTAATAATTACGAAATTTCTTTTAAATCTGGTATGTTTTTATGAAGTAAGTTATGATTCAGAAGTTGTTTACTTTAATAAGATAGTTATTAAATATGTTGAAATGCATTTTCTTTTCTATTTGTATGTTTGTCCTTTTTTCAATCAGATAATAAATTCTTTTAAATAATAGTTTCTCTTGGATATTTTCGCGCCTCCCTCGAGTGTACTCGCGCCCCCCTTAGGGGTAGCGCCCCACAGGTTGAGAATCACTGAATTAACCTAATATAAAGATATGTATATCACAGCAGGTTTTGAGAATTGTAATTAAGAAAGAATATAGGGGAATGTGAGGCAAAGTGAAATAGTTAAGATAACTTACTTTTTTAAAAATGAATAAATTGGAAATGTGTTCCGAAAATTGCGGTACATAAAGAAAGAACAATATATATATATATATATATATATATATATATATATATATATATATATATATATATATATATATATATATTTGGAAGTAAATTTGTTTCTCCTAAAAATGTGGAAATTGTTCATTTCTTTTTTTATTTGGCTAAAGGGAAGATAAAATATTTTTCTTAATAATTTCTATTCTATTATTAAATATATTTCTTGATCAAACAACTGAGTAAATAAAAGAATAAATGCATAAATAAAAAGCAAATGAAACAATAAACAAAAAATAAATAAGTTAAAGAATGAGAAAAAATAAATAAGTTAATAAAATAGTGAATGAGTGAAAAATAAGTAAATGAATGAATAAATAAGCGAATTAGAAATGAAAAAATTTAAGTTGAATAATTTATAAATGAATACGTAAGTGATTTGATAAAACATTGAGTAAGCAAGCAAAAATAACTATTTAACTTTGTCTCACCCACTTTG
Organism: Uloborus diversus; assembly: GCF_026930045.1. Classification (NCBI taxonomy): domain Eukaryota; kingdom Metazoa; phylum Arthropoda; class Arachnida; order Araneae; family Uloboridae; genus Uloborus; species Uloborus diversus. Next base: position 87,144,775 of record NC_072739.1, on the reverse strand, counting down.
CCCGGCATGCACTTGACAAACCGTACAAATTAGTTAAACTACAAATAAGCGTAATATTACATAATTAAATACTGCACTGAATATTAGTAGGTCTCAATTAATACTTATAATGTTAATAACAAGAGCTTTTTTATTTAATAATGACAAAAATTTTTTTTTTTTGACTTAGAACAAAATACGAGTATTCCATTACGAGTATCATTTTTTTGAAAATTGCTTGTATCATCATATTCTTAAGTTTTCGGAGGTATTTTTTTCGTGCTTGGAATATAATGTATGTGGAACTACATAGTTAAAATATTACTGGATAAGTGGTGCTAAAAGCAGAGTAAATAAGGTTTCACCATTTCACTTTGCCTCGCTATTTCACTTTGCCACACATTCCCCTATTTTTGTACATTTTTTCATCGCCAACCATGATTGTAGAGATAGTATTTATAGATTACCTTATTTTTAAAACGTTCTTTTTAAAATAATTTCCCCTTTTGTACGGATATGGTCGGGAGTACTAACACAACTTCAAAACCTGCTTTTTTGATTGCGCAGCATCTAACTTTCTGTAAGTGATTTTTGAGAATTGTCAATAGAATTTGTACAAGACTGAGACCAAGTTAGTCGAACGGTATATAGAAAAAAAAAATCATGAGACTTTGCTACTGACATGCTGTGTAAACGGCTTTTCTCTTAGTGCAGTCAAATATTTATGATGTATCTCAGTTCATGATGTACCGAAGCATTGTCCTCTATTTAGAGCAAACTATTCCCACATTATATTTATTACATTTTCTTCGTCCTCTAACACCATTTCTACTATATATTACGTCTACTATATTAGACGTAATCATAACCTTTCACTTACTAAAAACATGTTAATCTACCCTTTCACAGAATCTAACCCGCATCAGACTTTAACTTTCAGTTTATTGCCGCCGTTGATTAATTCACTTATTATACCTCATATTTTAGAAAGTTAATGTAGTTTCCATTTAATGATGCTCTTCATTTTTCTACACTTTCCATTATATTGTCTTCTATAAAACTATAACTGTCTTGCTTTCATATTATGTTTTATTGTATTATTATTAGCTGCTTTGAGTAGTTTTTTTTCTAAATTGTTACATATATTTGTGTTAAATTACTAGTGTTTTGTGTTGTTAACGATTCAAAATTGAAAGTGACAATCATAGCTGAAAATAATTAATTATTTTTAAAGCTATATATATTTCAACAAAACTTCTCGGAGACACTCTTGCTCAGATTTATCTGAGAATTTAAACGGATACACCAAGAAATTTATAGGTGCGGAGGTCTTTGAGGGTGTCAAATAGGAATTATTTCCACATTATCAAATTTGGTACATTTATGGCTTCAGAAATGAAGAATTCAATACAATAAACATAAATTCGGAATACAATGAATCCGGTTGTTGCCATTACTAATCACTGTTTCGAAAGGGGAGTTTTTAAAGCTTAGATTGGTAAATGGTTCGGTCAATATAATTTCCTGAGAGAACGACAATGTTTCGAACAATCTCAGAAAAGATTTTATGCATTTTTGACTATCTTAACACTTATAAAGTGGCAGTTAAATTGCATTAAAGATGGAAAGGGAATATCCTAGTTTGTAGCTCTTATTCAGGGGCAGATAGAGGAAACCATTTTAGGAGGGGTCATGCTGAAGAATGCCCCCCCTCCCCCATGAAAAATCTACGGTTTTAGGTAAGACACATTTCTGAAACTGATTGAGGGTCAATAAAAAGCACCAAATCAGTCAGGAATAAGGTACATAATTGGGGATAAATGTTGTAAATTAATTTCATAATAAATGAAACGAAGTAGTAAGGTAAACACACCAGTAGTGGCCAGTGCTTCAGTAATTATCACTTCCAGGTTTATGATAGAAAAAAGTAGGATTCCAGGGCTCCCTATGTATTCAAAAGTGCTTCAAACATTCAAGAGCTATTACGGTATTACCTCCTACACGTTTAAATCCATTGGGAGACCTAGAATCCTATTTTTCAAGAATAAACTTTGATTCGGCCACAAGCACTATCCATTACTGGTGTGTTTACCTTAGTTCAAACATTTACTTTCAGAAATAATAAATGAATTGAAAAGATACTGTAATCGTTTAACAGTTTATGCATAAAGTGTTTGAACACAATGTGGATGGATACTGTTGTCGACGATTTAGGGAGGTCATGACCCCCATGACCCACCCTTTGAATCCGTCACTGCTTATAATAGGAAATTTAACCAAAAATGCATTTCAGAAATATCATTGCAAAGCCTAATTCCAGGTTTTAAACCAGAAGGGAAAAGCATGAACTGTTCATAAGGCAGCAACGCGCATGAACAAAATAGCTTCTAGAAAAAGTGCAGAAAACACAAGTAAAAAAAAAAAAAAAAAAAAAACCTTTGTGTAAGAAGATTTTTGTGCGAAATATCCAAACTTTAAGGAAAAGCTTCCTATTCGGAATGCATGACTGATGTAAATATCAGGAAAATAATATTTATTTTATTCAAAACTTCGTTTAATACAGTTTTAACGATGTAGAAAAGAATAAAATCGTGTCTGGAACTATGAAATGTGCTACCCAAAAGGGGATATTTGAAGTATATATAATGATTCATGAAAGGTGAATACTCTCAAAAGGCAGGACAGCACTTTAGTAAATGTTTCGTACTTTCCTAATATTATATATATATATATATATATATATATATATATATATATATATATATATATATATATATATATATATATATATATATATATATATATATATATATATATATATATATATATTTATGCATCAATTTATATAACACCTCAGTATTGAAAGAAAAACATTTATTAATGAGCACAAATATTAAATATTTATAATGAAATACGAAGTTAAAAAGAAAAACTGCAAAAACAAATTTTAATTTGAAGGCTTTTTTAAAGGAAAAACAACTTTTCATGCTTGAAAATACGTTCATAATTTGATTTTTTTTTAATTGAAAAAGTCTTTCAATAAAATTCTTACTGTAGCTGACCGGGGGGGGGGAGGAAACCTGTTTTTCCTTTGAAGTGCATTAGTAATTAGTTTTAAAAGTCAGTAACATGTTAATTAGATAATGTTGTTAATAATTATTTGCATACACAAGAAACACACATTACAGTTTGTCGATTCATAATTTTTTTACGTAGCACTAAATTTACACTAGCTTGACTTTTAGTAGATAAAATATTTTTATAACATGTTGATCTAACCACATACGTAATTCAAATTAAAATAACGTTAACTTATTTGTAGTAAAATTTGTTTCCAACGTTACACCTGCCGTAAATTTACGACTTAAACTCAAGTAGCCCCATTGTATATGTAGGAAGTAATTACTAAGACTAAAATGGCACATGCAAAACTGGTAATTTGGGATGTAGAAGTTTAAATTTAGATTGCAGAAAATCTTTCCCATTTACATAACTAAATGAGAAATTTAGGATCGCAAGTAAAACCCACATTAATGTCTTTACATTTAAGATGTGCCCCTTCCTCATTGACAAAACCAGAGATTACATTTTGCTTTTTGGCTTTCAATGCTTAGAAATGCACTAGAAGTTTATTAGCAAACAGAATCAAGTAAATGTTTTGAAGTTTTACTAGCGTGAAGAACAAATATAAATTTATTGCATTAGTTGAGAAATTTTTCGTTACAATACATATATTTGTAATATAACTAAAAAATAACCCGTCATGGTGCGACAGTTGAAAAATGCCCTTTTTTCTGAGATTTGTCTTATCACTTGACTTGTTTCAATAAATATCTGTACCTCAAAGTCAGACTAGCGTAAGTCAAATTTTCACTACTTTTCATGAGAGCATAAAAACGTTTGTTTACTGCATACGGAGGTTGGGCCTCACATTCTTACAAAACTGGCTAATAAATATAAATGTTTTCCTTTCACAAAACCACGTTATTACGACTTAATGAGGAAAAGGACTCTATTCATGCAGTCTGACCACCAATAAGATGGAAAGGCTAACTTCAGGTTTACAGGCGAAAATGGACGCATCAATTAGTTTTCAGGGATACTAATTTTAAAAATAAAATTAGGTGTTCCAATAATAAATAATGACGTCACGCTAATCATTTATAAGCTATGGTTTTGTAAGAAGGTAGGGGTCAAAGGACATACAGTTGACAAAAAAAGTATTAGAACAATATGAAATTTGTACTTCATAAAGTAATAAAATGAATTCACAAGAATAAAAAAAAATGTATCACGTGAAATTCCTACAAGAATATCTTATTCTGTAACAAATAAAAGTTTAACGTAAGTAGAACTTTTTAAAAATTACAATAACCAAGTTTCTATTGCAAAATAAGTATTAGAACATCAAGTTGTTGCATGGTTAATCAAATAGAAAAAAAATAATAACTAATTGAAATGTATAGTTAATACTTAGTCTGAAGAGTCCCTTAGCTGCATTCACTGCTTCTAAGCGTCTCGACATAGATTCTACCAAATCATTTGTGACTTTAAAGACATTTCGTTCCACGCCTCCTGCAAAGCCTGTTTTAAACTTAATTTGCTTGTTATCGAGTTTTTTCTCATTTTAATATCTAATAAATGCCTCTGATGTTCTATTGGGTTCAGATCTGGTGATTGTGGTGGAGTTAATAGTCTCCGTTGAGCATTATATAATAGCCACTCTTTGGTTTTCTTGGCGATATGCTTGGGATCTTGATCTTGTTGAAATAGGACTGTATTCTCTAGTCCTAATTTTCTGGCACTACTTTTCAAATTATGCCGTAACTCATTGATGTATGACAGAGCTGTCATTTTCTCATCAATAGAAGTGGATATTTTCAACCCCATTGTGCTCCATACATCCTCAAAAAATGACATTACCTCCTCCATGCTTTACTGCTTTTAGTAAGTTTTAAGGATCTAAAGCAGTACCTTTTTTTCCCCAAACAGTGAGTATGTGCTTTGGTTGGAAAATTTCAAACTTACTTTCGTGAGAAAAAATAACATTTTTACAGAAATCAATTGTTTTACTCTTTTATTTTTTATCAAACTCGAGTCGTTTGATTCTGTTGATTTCTGAAATAAATGGCTACTTCCTTGGGCGTCTTCCTTTTATACCAGCGCTATACAAAACATTTCTTACTATCTGAGCTGTTACAATCTTTCCTGATATTGATTCAATATTAGCTGCCAACATCTTTGCACTTCCTGTTGGATTTTTTAAAGCATTTTTGACCACTTGACGATTTTCTCTTACAGTCAACTCGATTGGTCTCCCTGATCTGTCTTTGTTATCAACAACACCAGTCTGTTTTCTCTTTTTAAGAGTGTGATGAATTTCACACAAAGACACGTTCAACATGCTTCTTATTTCACGGAATACCCACTTTTATACAGATGTTTCCCACTTTTATACAGATAAACTATCTATTCTCTTTTCGCAATTGGAACCTCTTTTATTTTCGGTGCCATATGCCAAGAAAATTTCATAGAACCGATTTTGAATTAAATGTCAGCAAAGGAAACGAGCGGTTTTTATGCCCTTGACATGTGTGAGAGAAACCTTGAAAGTCAAATGACGTCACGTTGTATTTTGCAAGTTTGATTTTTGTTCTAATACTTTTTTTTGCGGTGTGAATCGCGTTGTTTTGATTTGAAAAATACTGTATTTATTTCGAACTCTTTTTATGCTTACGCATTGCACTATTTAAATAAATACTAACTGGTATTAATTAATTTTTAGATTTAATCAATTTTATTACCTTGAAAACTACAAATTTCACATTGTTTTAATACTTTTTTTGCCAATTGTACGTACATCCATTTTTTCACGAGTTTCATTGTTAGTGACGTCAGAGCGTTACTCAGTCATGCATTTTGGTTATTATAAATGTATGAGGATTTTTATTGCTTAGAAGTTTATTTCACAACAGTTTGTTCATATATATATATATATATATATATATATATATATATATATATATATATATATATATATATATATATATATATATATATATATATATATATATATATAAATTAGTTTTTAAATTTAGTTCAGAGATGCAAAGTGTAAAGTTAAAATAAATCATGCGTTCAGATAGTTTGTACTTTAAGTGTACGATTGTTTAGATGTAGTATAAATAAACACAACTTCGTAGCGGAAACCACTTGTCGCCATGAAACCTTGCGAATCTTGAAGTAAACGGGCAAAAGCGTAGGTTACGAGGCTGATCGACAATAATTCAACTCTGTTTGCATCTACGTAGTTGACAGCAAAAGATGTTCGCGCACATACGCTAAGCTGCATGCTTGCGCTTTTCCAACACTTGTGCGTTTACTAGTTGGTCTCGGTTGATCATGGAACCGGTTTCTCGTTGTGTATCGAGATTTCTGCATCTATGATGTATAGTTAATGAGGTATTCTCAGAAATTGATTGATTTTAGTAGGTTTTTCTGTTTTAGTAAGGCAAAGCATAAAATTAAAATAATATCTGATTTCATATGTCATTTTTTCGTACAGTAATCCCGCGTTACATCGCGTCTCGTTATTATCACTGATTTGGATGTATCGCGCATATCCTTCGTCTCCCAAATAATTTTACTTATGTTTCCAAAATATTGCTTTGCATTTGACACCACAGATTTTTTGTTTTCAATATCTCTCTCTCAAAAAAAAAAAAAAAAAAAAAATGTCTTCTTTGTTTAATTAATAAAAAAATAAAAAATAAAAAAACTTTCGAATTTTCAAAATTAATTTGAATTCTGAAATTTTGAATACAAATTATGTTTTTCGCAATCACGAGTTGCGACAGGACCCTACTCATTGCTTACTACCCCATTCGCTTGTTTCTCGAAACGATTCCTGTCCCTGCTCTTGGGCAGTTACGTGTGTATAGTTGTGTATGTGTAGGCTTGTGTGTGTGCGTAGACCTGTGTGTATGCACGCTGGCGTGTGTGTATGTGTGCATGTGTGTAAAGGCGCGTGTGTGTGTATGAGCGTGCGTGTGTGTAGGACATGGACGCCACCGACCAGGAGCAGCGGCTACCGGGAGGAGTCGCGCCTGCAGAAGACGGTGGGGTTGAAAAAGGAATCGGACATCAACGACGGTCAAATGAAAAAAAATATATATATATCAATCGTGATTGCTCAAAAAAAGCGTATTTTCCATACACTTAGTTCGTTACAGTTTAAGCTGCAATTTCCGATTCATATTTCATCATAAAACAATAAAAAATATTAGAAATTCTTTTAAAAAACTCCTTTTTTCTAGTTAAGAAAATCGTCCTAATGTAACAAAAAAAAAATCTTTTATAGAGCCACACGTAGTTAATTTTTAACTTTTTATGACCTTGGTTATGCTCAAAATTATATAACTCGCTTAAAGATGACATAGTTTAGCACGTTTTGTAAGTTTTGTCAGACATTAAGAATGAAGTTAGAACATTGCATGAACTTAGGTGTATATATTTTTTTGTCATATCGGGGAGCTTATGATTTGCATATGCTAATTCCGAAAATATATTGATAAATTTTAGGAAGGTTGTTTAAATATTTCCAGGCATAAAGAATAAAGTAAGAACATTGTATTTCTTTTATTGCGCTTACGTGAGCATTTACATTTCGAGATATGCTGCAATGAAACATATAGGTATATTGTCGTGCTAAGCACAAAAGTCGTGTCTGCACTTTTGGTCAAAATTGAGTTATACTCACCAATGGTTCTTTGTCACATATTTTACCCGAATACAATGTTTTATGCTTATTTGTCAATGGGAAATATTTAAAAAAAAATCTGAAAAAGTTTCATCTGAGTCAAATACATTTAGCCGCACAACTTTAAACGGGAATTTCTCATTTTGAACTCAGCTGCAGATACCACGTTTGCACTTAGCGCAGCAGTATATATGTTACCGTTAAAGTATGAAATCCGTTATTTTAAGGAATACCTAGTTATTTCATGGAATAACTGATTGTGTCCGTTAAAGTGTAAAAATCTCGGAATAACTGATTGAGTCCGTTAAAGTATAAAATAATCTATATCATATATCTTGCCCGACAAATTTATTTATACTGATTGTTCGTGCAATCAACGCAACCACACGTACATAAGGAATTTCTATCATTTATAGAATACCTATATAGTTATTTCATTCTAGATAAATTGTTTATTTTACACTTTAACTGTATCTCATCAGTTAATTTATAGAATATCTAGTTATTTCATAAGAATAACTAGTTAAAGTGTCAAATGATTAACATATTACACACTTTAACGGACGCGATCAGTTATTTCATGGCCTAACTAGATATATTATAAAATAACTGCATCATCTACTTTAACGGTAACATATATGTTTTAAAAAGTTAAATCCATTAAATATGTTTGTAAACGTGGCATCTTAAAATTTCCAAAATATTCTTTTTTGAATAAATTAACTTTAAACTTCTATTCATCAGCAAAAGGAGATCCTCCAAAAATTTGTTTTTCTTTTCGTATGTCCTTGTCTTAACTTCTTTTATAACAATTCAGTGAAAAATGTAAACGCGAAAAAGAAACTGAAGAAGTAGGATTTTGTCGAGTTGATTTTTTTCCTTTCATTTTTTGTACCAAAGCAAAACCTTTCAGAAGATTCAGATACAAAGAAAAAAGAAATGGCAACCGTCAATTTTTCTTTAATAACTCTGACCTGTCATGAGTTCTTTTCGAGAAATGTCTCAAGAAGAAGGCAGCTTAGGTTTTTTATATTTTAGGAATAAAAATTTAGCAACAAGTTTTTTCATCGGAAACTTCTATAACTTTCTCAATATTATGAAGATAAACTGATTGTAAAAATATGAAGCACATTTTTACTGTGAGATTAACATAAGCAGGACATGCACCCTTGTGCGAATTAATGGAATCAAGTTGGGAACTTTTAATTTTCGAATTTTTTAGGTTGTTCAATATTTGTTTATAAAATCTGTTTAGCCCACCAGTTGATTAGGCACTATAACCTCATTTTTGGTCATAATTATTGAGTTTTGTATAAGTGTTATAAATTTCTACATATTTTTGCTAATTTTTCTCAATCTGTTTGCTTTTTATCTTTTTTCTAGCCATGGATATTTCTCTACCGAAGAGGCAGGCGATTGTGACATTGAGTGAAAATCTGATTGCACAACAACAACAACATCACATCACACCCGAGGGTCCCCTGTTCCTGAACAACAACAACAACAACAACAACAACAGATAATGTTATCTGCTAGAAACATGGTTTTAAGATCAAGAATTCAAAGAAAAGTTCAAAACTCTAGTTGACTCTATGCCCAATAAAGTAGAAATGGTGCTGGACAAAAAAAAAAAGGGGGGGGGGCATACAAAGTGGTGATTTTGATTTATAATTAAATGATGTAAATAAAGGTGATTTTGTTAAAAAATTGGCTTCATTCCATTTATCCGCACAAAGGTGTACGCTGTTCTATAAATAATTTCGTGTTCATTTACAAGATCTTCAGAGGGTGGTCAAATGCTCAAACACACTTTTCTGTATTTTTAATGTTTTTACTGTTGTTACATAGTTTTATTATTTGAACCACATACAGTTTATTTAAAAGTTTGAAGTTTATTCTGGCAACTTTTACTGTTTTAAATGTGATAGAAATTAGTGTCAGTGTCCATTAAAATTTGAAGTTACAAGCTTCTTCTTGTGAGTCTAATTTTATGAAAAAATAAGGATTTCATAAAAAATACTAGGTAACTCAAGTAGCCATATCATGCATTGAATGCGTACCACGCCGCATCCAAGCCGCGATAGCAGCACACAATAGGCGGAGTTACTAAATATTTAATAACTCTTTTTTTTACCTATTTATAGTCTCGATCAGAAGGTACTTTACAAATCCAAATACAAATGTGACGACCAGCAACAGGCTCTACGCTCAGCTAAGCTGGTTCTAGTCAATTTATTAGTCCTCAATGAAGATCAATGACCCTCTTAAAGCTATCCACCCACTTGCTCATTACCATCTCTTCCGGTAAGCTGTTCCAAGTGCTCACCCACCCCAACCCTACTAAAGTAGTAGTTTTTCCTTATTTCAAGGATAGCCTGAGATTTGAATAGCTTAAAACAATGACCCCTCGTCCTGCTTTCGGTGCAAAAATTTAATCCATTACCATGATACATTTTGATAAATTTAAACAACTGAATCATGTCCCTTCTGATCCTCCTTTGCTCCAAGCTATACATATTAAGCCTATTAAGTCTGGTATCGTATCCTAAATCTGAAAGTTCCCCTTACTAGTCTAGTTACATTTCTTTGAACCGTTTCCAATACACAAATATCTTTCCTCAGATAAGACGACCAAAACTGCACAGCGTGCGTTTTTTCGTTTAATATGCTTAACTCATGTTTTAAATAAACTTTAGAATGTGTTCAAATTATGAAATTTTGTAATAACAATAAAAAACAACAATAATACAGAGAAGTTTGTTTGAGTATAATAATTTGGCCACCCTCTGTATTTATACCGCACCATTCTGCGGTCACTCGCTGGTGAGATAAATTTCCTTCATCTACCAGTTTGTTGGTGGTCTTAGATTCAATGAGATGACATCTGCCTCCAGCTTGGTTATTCACATATCCAGCCTGATGAATTCTAATAGGAACGAAACTGCAGTCTCTGGCTGTGATAGCCGCGCTGTCTGGTACATTGCGTGTGGTTCTGCCTTCACCCTGGCTCAGGGAGCGACAACTTACTGCAAACACATGTGTGTGCTTTATTTTTTTGTGCAAAAAATGTGTGCTGAAAAATAATAATTTTTTTTTTGTTTGGCAGATTGGAATTTTACGCATTACTTTATTGGAGTAAACACGCTTAAAATGACTGCAATGGTGTATTATTATACTCATGCGGTTTATAACACGTTTGTCAAAATTAAAGTTGTGCTAAAATCATAGTAGTTGCAATCTAATTGGCCAGTTATGCCTGGCAGGTGATTGGCAACGCAGGCTCTTATAAGCAGCGGATGTACTAGTATAACAAATACTTTTTCTTTGTTGGTTCGCAAAAAAATAAGGTTTTTATTTAGAAATTGTATAAAATATGAGTTTATTTTATTATGGTGCGTCATTTTAGATCTGGTACTCTACATCATCTAGCTGTAGAAAAAAAAATCAAAATTTTGTTTTAATCTTTTACTGTGGTCGAAACTAATTAATGACCGTCATTTAGCGAAGTAAGGAGGGTCAAAACTCCAATTACTCCAATTAGGGGCAGAAGTGGAGACAGTGAGACAAAATAACACTAATACAACAGCACTATATTTTCTGTTTGGATATCTCCAGCCTGTCAAAGCTTTTGAAAAGTCAGTCGAGATACTGTGAACAATATTACAGAAAAAGTTTTGCTCTCAAGTATCATGTAAAAAAAATAATTCTGTCATCATAGTTTGAACTCATCGAAGTAAAATATCAAGATTGTTTATTGCACTATTTCTAATCTGTTAGATATACAGACGGGTGTTATTAATCTTACATTTGCCAATTAACTAACCTTCACTCCAGCACTCGAATGATGTTGTTAATTTTCTTTCTCTGAGAGCCTTTGAGTTTATATTTTGCAATGAGGGAACGGTAAGACGCCATTAATTGGTTGCTTCCTACCCCCATAGCACTTACAAATTAAAAGTGGAGAAATAATACATTGAATTAAATTTAATCACAACTAACTTATTGATGCAAATAATAATAAACTAAGTTTGAAAGCTCTGCATCATTAAAACAAGATTGCTTGAATTGAATTATGACTTTTATTGCAATTTAATAGAACATTAATGTATAAATTTCGCACTTATTATATTTAAATCATTTTTTTTTATTGTTTCATTGCAATATCCTGAATATAATAATAATTTTCCACATTTCAAAATTTCTCCATGTCAAGAAAAAAAGGAAGTCAGATAAGCTATTTTGGAAATTTTCTGACACAGACAGGAAATAGGCTTTTGTTTATTAATTATTGTTATTATTTGTTATTGTTATTAATTATTGTTGTTAATTTTTTTTATTGTTTCATTGCAATAACCTGAATATAATAATATTTTTTCACATTTCAAAATTTCACCATGTCAAGAAAAAAAGGAAGTCAAATAAGCTATTTTGGAGATTTTCTGACACAGACAGGAAATAAGCTGTTGTACTAATAATAGACAAAGGCTTCAGTGAAAAAATTCTTTCATTATTTAATGCTGCATAACTAGATGACACTTAAAATCAAAAAACTATACCGGAACTTTCAAAATGTCTCTTAGTCCAAAACAAATATGCGGCAGATGTCAACTCTGTGAGTCAATAAAGACATGAAATTAACATTGGCAAATGCAATAACTCATACCAAAACCATAACGACAACAATCATTCATATTTTTAAAGGGGAAATTTATCTTCTTTCAAAGTGAGCTATTTCAAAAAAAAAAAAAAAATATGTGAATAACTATTCCCCACTTACCAGGGGGACAGTGAGACAAAATTACCCTTCGTTTTTGTTTTTTTTCTCGTTTTTCGTTAATTCGAAGTTTTTTCTAGAACCATTTTATAATACCTATTACAGTGACAAATCTTGTACCATTTGAAAGAATTTAATTTTTGTCTTTTTTAATGATAAAAAATGCAATTAAATTTTCGTATCTCACTGTAACCACTCTTCCCCTACTCCATTTTTCTGGCTTTGAGAAATTAATGTATTTACATAGAAGTGTCTATTGTTTTTAAAACTTTTTTGATGAAATTGCATTGAGTATGCAATTTTTTGCCCTTCCCCCCGGAAATTTATCCTGCCTGAAATATCTTCTCAACGTACACAAAAATAGTACCAAAATGCGAATCCACGTTGTACTTTTAAAATACCCACGCAAAGTTAAGAGATTCATTTAAGTACATCCTGTACAATAAAATCATGCTTTTCTTAACAAAATTAAGCTTTGATTTTATATTTATAAAATGTGTGTTCGTACAATTTGTATTTAAAGTACGTTCTAGTTCTTTTTTTTTAAATTTTATTCCTTCACGCAGTTAAAAACATTCTGTATTTTAAGATAAACCAAGCTAATTAAGCCTTACTTATGAAATTGAACTTTATAAGTTTCGTTAGTTCAAACGGCTTCCACGTGGAAAGATCTCCACAAAAATCATTTTAACTCTTTGGCAATATTTTACTTTTCTTTTGATATTACTACATCTGATCAAACGAAAGAAAAGAGACCTCCGAAAGTAACCAGAAGTTATACATGTCTGGAAAAGAAATCCTTAACGCTGCTTCAGGGGACATTACCAATAACTGCTTTGCCTTTTGATTTTTGCTGCTTGGATTCTTGTTCTTTTTCCTCTACTGTTACAAGTACATGAAGTGTTCCTTCAAAGATGAACCATGTTTTTGCTTCTTGTTAGCTAAAGAGCATAACTAATGTAAACAACATTAAAGGGGGCATCTTTTAGTTGATTCTTTTCGCTAAGATCTTATTTTTGTTTAAGATTACTATACCTTTTCACGACCATAAGCTTTAAGGTAGAGCATGATCATTTTTCATGCAGTAAACTTAAACGGAGATGTAAAAAGAATGAATGCCAAATATTGCTAAAAATATTTCAGTAGACTTTTTGTGAGTTGGTAGGGGACATGGCAAAGCTACAACTATTTTCCAAAATTTTATTAATCCGTTCTTTTCCTCCGAAATTTTTGGATAATTATTGAAATTAAATGCACGTAATTTTCAATTAAAAAGTAATCTTCAATAAAATCAGAAGCAAAACTATATGTTCGCAGAACGCAGATGTATTATCATTACTATATTTTCCAAAAAAAAAAAAAAAAAACATACCTTTTGCACAATGTGCTCACACATTGTGCATTTGAGTAATTGAATAACTTTGGTACATTCTTCTTTTAATTCAAGTATCACTTATTGTAATACGTGCTGTAGTTAGGATAATAAGATGTTTTGAAGTCTGATTCACCATTTGTACTCACCAAGTAGATTATTTTACACGAACTGTCAAAAAATCGAATAATTTACTTGTAATTAAAATATAACGGCAAATCAACTAATATAGTTAGATATACATCAACTTCTTAGGTCTAAACACGTTAAAAAGCAATTAGAAAGAAAACGCAAATTAATATTTTCTAATCAGAAGAGAATATTAGTTAAAATGGCCCAGTTCATGAACGATAGCTCACAAATATATTAAGCAGAACGCAAATACTATTAAGTTGATTGATGGGACAATTAAATGGAGGTAGTTAGAGCATGCAAGTCCATAATAGCCTCTCTCCCGTCACTGAAATTACTCATACTTGAACAAACTTGTACTCATCCATGTGAAACTAATACGTAAACATTTAACTAAGTGATGAATGCATTGAAGTTAATGCAAACGCGTCTTGAAATTCATTAAAGTAATACTGTCCAAAAGCAAAATGTAATAAAGATGTATATGCTCTTCGAATGGAATACATTATAAAACTTATGTGGAGTTATAATATTATTAATGTTTAAGATGGTGCAAAGATAAATATTTGGAGGACCGGAAAGTAATGTGGTTTTGCCGTGAAAACTTATGTACGACGGTTTTGAAGTTCTGATCGTCAACCTTTTTTTTTGTGTGAAGGAAGTGACGTAGTTATTTTTTAATTGTTGCCAATAACAATGAAAAATAATAGCAATTATAAAGTTACTGTCCGACACGGATTGTATGGAAAGGAAAACATCCGGTTTACAGACGAAATTTGACGTATCTAATACTTTTTAGGAATGTCAGAGTTTGAAGTTGTATCTTAACCTGTGAATTAAGCAGAGTCTTATTCAAATGAGAAGAACCCGCGCTTCAAATTTTTACTTTCCACCCTTAGATAGACTCGTCTTAACTGCACGTTTGCCAATTTCATACAATCCGTGATTAGGCTGGAGTTTTGTTAATACATTTAACAATTTCATGGCAGAATCTAAGCAAGCATACATTTGTAGATTTTGTTTATTTTAAACTTTTCAAATAATGCACATTTTCGAAGATTTCTTTGATTCAAGTCAAGTTATATGTGTAAAGTCACACATTGCTTAAGTTCAGCCTTAAATTAATTTGTTAACTTTTATTAACAAAACTAGCTGCGTTGCCCGGCTTTGCCCGGTCTACCATGAAAATAAAAATAGTGTTAAGTGACTTATGCTCAACAATCAGGCTTGAATAAAAGATAAAAAAAATATCATGTAAAATTTCCCTTCCAAGATGATAGTATTAAAATACTTTCAAGAAATTAAAACGAAAAAAAAAGATTTAAAAAGCGTGACCATGGAAACATAAAATAAAATAAGATTAAGAAATTAAAGTGTGAAAGATACAATGGATTCAAAAAGTGTAAACATGGAAACGGTAAAATTAAATGGTTAACAACTTAACTGGAAATGGGATTTTTAGAAGTTGATTTTAAAAGTCATGTAACTTTTTTCCTTTGGAGTTAGAAGCTTACTTTTTTGACCTAAGGTCTAGTTAGATCTGGTGTAAAAAATGTTGCTATTTCCAATGTTGTCAAAAAGAAAACTGTGGGACACTTCCTTCACTTTTTATTGATAGATTTAGTGAAGAAATTAGTGTCTAAATTTCAGCTAAGCGATAAAAAAATTCGAGCCAAAAACGCAAGTACCTCCAACCGTATTTAAGTTAGAGCATTGAAGCAAATTGCGTACACTGTTAAGAATTTTCCGGAAAATTTACGGTAATTGTTACTGGCATCCATGTTGCCAGTAACTATTACCGTAAAAATCAAATGTTACTGTAAAATTTTACGGTTTCCTAGGTAGGACACAGCAACCAGTTGGCGCTGGGATCGCTTATTTCTCCGGTATAAATTACCGTAAAAATCAGCGATGCGTCGGCGATGCAATTTTACAGTAACAATTACCAGAAAATCCTCCTGAATTTTTAACAGTGTAGAACGGGGAAGATTCTAACCTATCCAACGATATGTAATATTAATATATGCAAGTAATTTTTCACCCCCATATTCGGGAATTTATGTAAAAATTGGGTCTAAATTGGAATAAAAAAAGAACTACTCATCGAATTTTTTTCGAACTGGTCTGCAAACCTTTCCGGTGCTGAAAGAAAGATACTGTGAAAAATTCAGCGAAATCGACCAGGTAGTTCTCGGGTTTTGTGCGTTTATACAAACAGACGCTTTTTAGAGACTTCATTTTATACTATCTAGAGATTAACTTTATAATTGATATTATTTTACATTGTTTTTGGTCGTAATTTAAAAGCAGACAATTTTATTAAAAATGCCTATGTCAGGCGCAGATTGAACTATAGCGTGGCGTGAGAGCAAACGCGCGGTTGAAGTGACAGTTTAGAATGTAAAAAAGAGATAAGATAAAAATCTATCGCGTGTGTCTTTACGGAAAACACACACTTATTATTTTTTCAAACCAATAATTTTTTTAAAGTTTTGTTTTCAAATTTACGATGTAATTACCCTCTATATCAACAACCTTTTGACGCGTAGTACGCGAATTTTCAATCCCGGACAGATAGAAATTAGTTGGTGTTTGAGCAAATTATTTGGAAATGGCGTTTTAGGTGTCGGACAAATTTCCAAGTTTTTTTATTTTTTTTTGTCACATATAGATCGGAATTAAAAGAAATCAAATGGTGCAATGTCAGGCGACTATAGAGGGCGAAGCAGTCCATCACATTAAATTTTTAAGGAGCAGTGTCTACTTGGATTATCTTATTCCAAGATAACTCCTTTTTTGCTGAAAAAAGGAAAAATATTCTGGCCATAAATTGCGCCATCTGATTTCCCTTTTTTTCCGACCGTTAAAACTTTCCATGAGACAAAAATGTGAAATTTGTATTGTGTCTAGGGTTGTCATTTGGAGGTATTTTGCTCTAAAAATCAGCCCATTTTTTTTCCCGGGATTCAAAATTTGCATACTAGATGTCAAATGGATTTCAATTAAAGGGGTTAATTACTTTGTCGCTTGAAAATAAAAACTTAAAAAAAATTATTAATTCGAAAAAAAACGACATTACTTACTGGTCCCCCTGATAGCATAAACTATCGGTATGCAAGAATAAATGGATGTAAATAAAGATACTATATTGTTTGTGGACGTGTAATTTGTGTCCCATTATATGACGTTGATGTTAATAATTAAAATGAAATATTTTTTGTTCAAATCTAATTTCTTTCTAGTTTTAAAATATTCAAAACGTAGTGTCGCATTTGCAATATAAATAAAATTTTCTATAAGTATATTGTGGTATTAAATGTGTTTTCATTTTTTGAAACAGGAGATTTTAAAAGGTATAAGGTTATAGAAAAATAATTTGCAAACCCCTAAAGAGCTCTAAAAGAGGTTTGCAAATTATTTTTCTAAAGAGCTCTAAAAGAATTTGCGCAAACGCCGTAGAAATTTTTCTTCCGGAGAAGTTATAATAATTAATTACTCTTTATTATTATTTTCAGTTTGCAGTGTGATTTGATACTAAATACTACTTTTAGAAGCGTTTTTAGTCATTCAAACACAAAAATGTAGAACATTTTTAAATGCCAATTTAACCAAATATAATAATATGTTAGTCCGTTTTTTAATACAGTTTGTTAAATATTTGCGTTCTGAAAAGCATCAGTAAGTAATGATGAAAAAATTAAAGTAACAAAAATGTATGTTTTACAGAACTGTCTGTAACAATTAATTTTGCAAAAAAAGGATTTTTTTTTCTCACATCGAAGTCGAATTTAACTGAACAGCAAATGTTTACAAAATATCGTTCTTATATAAACCCATATTGTTTTCAAAGCGTTTTTGCTTCAGTATGTATGTTCTTCTTCAGTATTTTTTGGAGTGTAAGGGAGGGAAGGGGTGGGTCATTAGTATTTCATCAACTCAGAAAATGAATTTACATCCAACCAGTAGAATATTATAATATTTTCTAGGGGTCTTTTTTGAAATTGTACCGAAGAATGTTACTGTTCATACTTTATGTTAAAAAGAAAAAAAATTGAATTTTTGTTCTAAATTGATTCTAAATAGCAATGTAAATAAATAAAGTAAAATATGTAAGAGCTATGAGTTTAATTTCGAATCCTCTATACAAATCTTTTTTTTTTTTTTGTTTCTGTACGAGCATAATGATTATACTACTGTTAAATTATTTTTCGATCTTTTCTAAAGGATTATATTTCGTTGATTGTTTTTTTTTCTGCTCTTGGAATTCTCATTCGAGTTACTCGTATTTCTGCAAACAAGACGGATTATTTTTATTTTTTATTTTTTAAGCTTTGAACTCGGGGAAATTCTGTGCTTCAGGTCTTCTAAGAAACGATGTCACTTGCTGTAGCAAGCATTTTTTAAAAACTTTCTTCTGTTTTTGTGTTAAAGCTTTTTTTATGTCATGTTTCGAAGTATTGTTCTTAAAAGAAAAGTAAAAAATGGATCCTTTAAATCACTTTAATTTGAAATGAGAGAAAGAAAAGAGTAAAATATGCAGCACTGGACATGCTAAATTGAAAAGGAATACTGTTTATGATGTCAATCAAAATCAATTAAAGACTATGAAAAAAAGTTTTAATAAAATTAGTATGTACAATTTACATGTATGCAAAAGGAAAGATTAAGCGGCTGGACGTCACTATGACCTTCCAAAAGGACCTTCCTTTGAGGTAAATTTTGTATGACTCTCCGGCAAAATGGGGTTGTTTCCTTCAGTCAAAAGTAGTACTTCTAGTCACTGAAATTGATAGAATAAGTAAAAAAAAAAAAAAAAAACATGGACCCAGAAAATTCTTTCATTTTCCAACAGTTATTTTTTAATTAATTTTTTTAAATGTCCGATTTTTCAAACAAGGCGTAGTCTTGATGACGTCACAAATAATTCTCTTTGGCGCATGTTGTACCGCATTTCCACATTATGATAATCAAGAAGCGAATTAAAATTGCGTTCTACGCTTGCTATCAACCATATCGTTGCCAATACACGTGAGTAAAGATACAAATCAAATATTTTGCTCTGTAAATGGCAACACAGAATTGCATTTCATCATTTGTGATGTCATTGGCAAGAAATGTAAACAATGAAAGCGCAACGATTTAAGTTTTTTTTTTAAATATTAAACTTAAACAAATTATTTAAAAAAAATGGTTAGATCCTATGTTTTTAAGCATGTTCTTTCAGAAAAAAATACTTTTAAAATTTTTGAAACGAACCCATTATCATCAATCGGCAAAATTTGGAGTTATATTCGGAAAAATCATCATCATTTAGTGAAATTTGGAGTTCCATCCGGCAAATTGAAAATTTCTGGCCTACAAAAAAAAAAGTTCGGGGCACCCCTGGTGACTGACAGTCACGTATAATTTTAGCACGATGTACTTATATAGAGGTTCTGTGACGTCTGATCTGCTTCCACAGTTCACCGGTAGGTGCCGCCTTAGCTCCGAAACGTCATCTATCATTCTAATATTTTCTACAAGCTCTTCTGTATGAACTGTTCAAACTTCAATAACAGCAAAAAGCATTTCAATTTATTTGACTTATTTGTTTTAAAGAATTGAAATTCCAGCAAGCTGTCCACTGTCGTATAAAATATTAGAGACAAAATATTTCACTTAAAAAACTGCTATGCTATGAATGTGGTTCAGTAACTTAAAATTCTTCACTTCAGTCAAATAAATAAAGTTTATCGTATTTGTTTTTCTCACAACAGATCTAGTAATCTGTAACTTCACTCAAAATATTTTTATCTTAGTTAAAGTTTGAAAAGATGACTTTCTTTTTGTTTAGTCTTCTACACACCCAATTTATTTTCCTTTGTGCTTTCATTAGCTCCTTCAGAAATGCCCTCAGTTGTTAAATATCGCAGTTTTCTCAAAGTTTTTGCTTCTTTTGTAGTTATCTTTAGTGTGTGTCTTCATTTGAATTTGAAAAGAATATATTTTAGAGGCAAACATAATTTTGTTTTTTGTAGTGCGTATTTTTGCTGATTTAACGATCGCATGAATTTTGTAGAAAGCTTCTATAAAAGATAGTGGAATGCATAGATATTGCTTTTCAGAGGATGAGTTGATAAATAGGAGGGAAAGGAAAAATGTGTAGGTACTCAGTGGCGTAGCTAGGGGGGGCGGAGGGGGCGGACCACCCCGGGCGGCACTTTTCTAGGGGCGGCAAATTGACCCTTTTGATATGGAAAAAATAAATGTAGTATCCAGATAAGAAAATTATGGTTTTAATCTCTTACTGCAGGCAAAAAGAATCTTAAAGCACTCAAAAGGACAAAATGACTTTTCTGGGGCATAAGTATTCCTGTAGTTTTCAATAATTCCAAGAAAGTGACACCACAAACGAAGAAAAGTGCGACTCAAGTCATTTCAAACCAAACTTTCCCAGAAAAATATGCGTTTTAAAACACTCAAATTTATGAATGAAAGCTTGATAATAATAAAAAATTCTCTACCTGACTTGCGCCACACTTTTCTTCGTTTGTGGTGTCATTTTATTGGAAGAATTGAAAACTAAAGGAATACTTAAATATTCCATTCTAACCCAGAAAAGTAATTTTGTCTCTTTGAGTGCATTATGAAAAGTGCATAGTATTTTTTTAAAAATCTGTTACTTAGACTGTTGTAGAGGTTAACTTCAGGAAGACCAAAACAATGAACTTTTCTAATTTTTGTTATAAGAAAAATCTAAAACAAGATTTTAAGAGAGTTTCTTGAAAGCCTACTCGTGAAACAAAAACTTTCTTTTTCTTTTTACTACAGAAAAATGATGACAAGAGTAAGAAAAAGCGGGGGAGGTGTAAAATGTTACACTAAACAATTTATTGCTCATCATACTTTATATGTTTTGGAGTTTGCTTTAATTTCCCACTCTTTACAAAAAATCTCTTCTTCAAACGAAGTATAAGGGATTTCCGTTTTCTCACTTTTGTGAGTAGATAATCTATCCGACAATTTTGGATGTGGAAGGTAAGCGAATTTCATTTTTTAACGTTTGGTTTGAACCCTCTACTTATACAAACATAATCCAAAATGCGTTTTAAAGAATTCAGTTTCAAATAATTCCGATTGGAAACCTATCCCACTCACAATCTGTAGTCTAATAGCACAAAAATGTTTTTAGGCGGTACAGTGCTTTGATATCTCATCTCTTTTCCTTATATCTCCAAAGATAGTTTAGAAATACGTTTTTAGACCTCAATCTTGAAAAATTTCTGGACAGAGTCCATTCCCCTGTCGTTTCCTCTAACGTGGCAAACACAGCCAAAACGTATATGTTTAGGCCTTTAATTCTGAAAACTTTCCTGGAGAAAACTCCCACTCTCAGTTCTAAAGTCTCGACAACCAGCCTAAAATTATGTTTTTAAAGCTTCGATACTTCAATATCAATTTGTGAAAATAGCATTTGAACCCTGAGTGTCTTTGATCCCCTAACGTGATCAAATATAGCCTAAAATACGTTTTTAGGACTTGAATTTTGGAAATTTTCCGAGCGAGATATCCCTATCTCCTTTCCCCTCTCACCTAACGCCTCCAAAAATTAAAACTGCGTTTTGAAAACTTCAATTTTGAAAAATTTCCTAGGGAAGAACTCTTCACCCCTTTTCCTAACTTCCCCAAATGTAGACCAAAATTTTCTTTCTTAGAAATTTGCATGAGTAGGGGAGAGCTCGCCAACCCTTTCTTCTGAGAGAAAGTCTAAAATGAATTTCAGCTTTAAAAATGATTTTGAGAGGGAAACCTCCTTCTGTCCTCTCTTTCTCCTAACATTATAAAACAAAACCCAAAGTCGGACGTCAATTACGGAAAATTTTCAGGAGAGAACCACCTGGCTTCACAACATTTTTTATGCCGTTAGGTAACCCCTCAACGACGTCACCAAAGACAGTCTGGAATGGCGTTTTCGAGACTTCCGAGCCAAAAAATTTCCAAAGAAAGAACCCGAACCTTCGCTTTCAGCCAAACGACCAACGATACCCAAAAATTGATTTCAATTTTAAAAACATTTCAGTAAGAAACCTCAGTACCCCTCTCTCCCCTAATGCTTACAACTGCGTTAGAATACGCATGCCGCATTGAGTATCCGACCATTTCCTTGACTTCTTTCTTGACTGCATTTTGAAATTTCGTAAAATTTCCTTTCGTTGCCCACTGATCCCCTAACGTCAACAAAGAAACACTAAAAGAGACTAATTCTGAACAAAAATCGGTAACAAACCCAAAGCGCTCTTTCTAATAACTTTACTAAAATTGCAGTTTTTGACTTAAATTTAGCAATTTTCCCCAAGTGTGGGCCCTTATCCCCCTTAACTTTTTTTTTCTTTTGAAATATATAGAGAATAATTAATTCTTATTTTTTCTTCAACTAAATTTCTAGTTTTAATTTAAATACCTTTGACAGTTTTATGTATTTCACAACCAAAGGGCGGCAAATTGAGGAACCGCCCCGGGCGGCAAATACTGTAGCTACGCCACTGTAGGTACTGTTTTGATTTTGTAACTTTTAGAACGTTTGACATTTTGTATTTGAAACAAAAAGGTGGCCGAATGTAATATTTTTATATTTCATGTGCTTTTTTCGTCTTATTATCGTCTTCTAATAAGTGTCGTCAACCAAAAGGATTAAAAATATTTATGAGTGATTCTACAAAATTCTAACAATATCGAATAAAAGGAAAAAAAGGACACAAGAATTGCTTGACCCATGAAGTTTTTCTTTAACTGTCAGAAATACTTTTCCTTATGTAAAGCTATTCATATGAAGACAATAACCTACGTATTTATTTTTTTAAATAAGCAGAAATTCATCTCCTGGCCTGTTCGAACTTTTTATCAAATGAGGCAATGAGAAGCAAAGGGATGTAATTGCCAAAATAAAAAATTTGGAGATTAGCAGTATAAACAATAGGGTATTTTCTCCTATGTCTTGGAGCAAGATATAGTACTAGTAGCCCTGGTAGGTGCTGTTATACGTAGAGATGAGACGGGCTCAGCCCGGGCCCGAAGCAGGCTCGGGCGGGCTCGGGCTCAAGCACAGATATTCAATCGCTAATCTCCATAAAAATTCAAAGCAAATAAACATTTTCCTACTGTGAGAAAATGAAAGGAACATTTAAATCAGTTCAATCATTGTGAAAATTTAACCCCCTCCCCTCCCTCCCAAAAAAATTAACGCTTATTTATAGTGTTTTTTTGTAATTACTATTGCAATATGTCATTGAGTAATGCATTTGAAGTGAAGCATTTTGTGAAAATTTAGGAACTTCTGCTAATGAAGAACATTTGACTTAAATTTTTTCATGAACAGAGAGATCATGTCAGACTGTAGAAAGCTCGGTTTTTGACCCAAGAAAGTTTCCTTCGGACTCGGGCGGGCTCGGATTTTGAGTAGAGGCAATTTCACTCGGGCTCGAGCGGGCTCGGTTTCAAATTTTCGGGTTCGAGCCGGCCCGGGCTGTCAAAAATGAGCCCGAACTCATCTCTATTATACAGCATGATTTAGAATTTTTTTTAAAATGAAAACCTATCTAGGACCTGAATTTTAAACGCCTTTTACTCAAAATTTGAAACTGTCTACTTACATTTCTTTGCTTCTCACTGCCTCAAATGTAATTAAATTATTTAAAAAGTATATATCAGCGTTATACTAATTGCATTATTAGTGTTGAATTTTGCATATTTAAACGTGTAAAATAATAATTCACTGTCTTTAGCTATTTAAACAACCAAGTTACTCCATTTTCAAGTTTGTCCCAAGGCTTTCATATCACTGTCTTGAATTAGAAATGACTTCACTTAAATTATCACAAGTTAAAGGAAAGAAATTTGAATCTGCTGCAAGGCAACATCATTCAATATAACCATTTTGTTGGATTTCTGTTCACCTTGCAGTTCTGATTTGTCTGGTGGTTTTATTATAATTTTCAGTTCGAAGCTGAGGTATGTATCATTTTCTGTGTTACTATTCTGGACAATGTTTCTGCTTTATATAATTTTGAAAAAAAAGAAAAAATATTTCTGTTGTGTGTAATTTAATTAAAAAAATTAATCTTTTACATAATTTTAAATTTTAGTAACGAGTTTTCTATATGTAAAATGCCATTTTCCTGGCGTTTTCTATACCAGGTCAGCATAACTATATTGCAATATGGTTTAATTAAGTACTCTTGATTTTTATCTTATTAAACTTCTCATAAAGACTTAGTATTATTTTTTTTTTACATATTTTGTTCCGCGGTCAAAATCTCGTTTTATTTGCAAGTAACATATGATTTAACACTTTTTTACACGCGATTTGCATCAATTATGTTGCATTGTGAAATCAATGTCAGAAAATCAAAGAGTTACAATTTTTATTTTTTTCATTTTTTTTATATTTGAGTTTAATATTTTGATGCAATTTCTATAAGAAGGAACATGATTGAGTTAGATCATTCATCACTAAAATATTGATCAATTACAGCAGCAGAAGCGGAGAAGGAAAGAAATAATAAATCATTGCATAAGGAGTTTTTCCCCTTTTTTTTTCTTTCGTTAAATCCAACACATCAGGCTTCTCAAATAAATATGTCACTTCTATTGATCGACGATGTTTTGAGCGTTCTCCGCCTTTATCGTTAAAGAGAGAAAGAAAAATAAGAAGCATTAACAAGAGAAACGCACTGTAATTTTTATTATATCTTGTTAAACTTTTCCCATCAACTTGAAATAAACATTGAGATGCAATAATTTTAACGGTGAGATCCTTTTCTTTTTTTGCTACGTGTAAAACGTTGTTTCCGAATCAAATGGTGAAAATAGTTTACATAAAGAAATAACTTCCATTAACCTGTACGGTATTGGACATGTAAAAATATTCCGAAAGCATCCATGGGCTTTAGGATTTTACGGATAATCATAATTCATCTATAATTGACTATGTTCTATTAAAAGCAACCTTTCTTACCATAAGGAAAAGGTTAAGTTTGAACGATTATCTAATGAGCACGGGTACCATACTCAAAAAATTTGAGAGAAAATGACATTTTTTTGACAATTAAACACTTTTTTTTTTCAAAAAAGGGGGGAGGGGACTTTTAATTGAAGAACGGAAATCCGCTCGCCTCTTTTTATTAAAAATGTAATTCCGTAAAAGAATAATAATGTATTAAAGCACAGCGGAAATGCTGCATGCACATGTTAAGGAGATACAAAGAAACCTTTTTTGGTGCATAAGAAGAAGTTTATGGATGAAAAGACATGTGACAAAACCGACGCTTTTGTCAAATGTCTTTTCACCCATATGCTCATTTCATGCATTGAAAAAGGGCTACTTTTCCTTCAAAACATGTTTTTCCATCATATTTGTGCATCAATACGTAGTTTATAATTCTTTGATTTTTCAAGTACAATGGTATTCGTTTAGTTTTTATATGGAACTTCATCTTCACTACGGAAAAGGGGGACCCATGTTAATGAACCTTAACATTGATGAGAATGACAAACGAAAAAGTTGTTTTTGGAAATAAACAAGCACCTCTTGCCCTAGCTGGTCAGGTGTTTTTTCGATAACGTCAGGGGTGAGGTAGGGGCATTTAATCCCAACACTATATTTTTTGTGCACAACGCAAATTTTTGCAAATTAAAGTACAATGTTTTCAGTTGTGTTGTATTATTTATTTACTTAAATTCAGCTGAAACAGTACATTTGGCGACATGCATGCACATGCGCAGCGAGAGCAGTGAAATCAGTCAATTGGTAATTTGTGTGCAAGACTATATAAAGAAGAGTGTGCAAGGCAGCTACTCCTACGTTGGGAATGGGAAGAATTAGAGCACCCACCATACTCTCCCAACCTTTCTCCTTGTGACTTTGATCTCATTCCCAAGATTAAGGAATCAATATGTGGTAGGCGGTTTGCAACACGAGAGGACGTTGCTAATGCGGTGTGCCAACAGGGAACCCGATTCACATATGGTACGGCAATTGATAAAGCTGATGGTATTCAGCTCCTCCCACATCGTTGGCAGCGTGCAATGACGGCAGCAAGAGGGAGGGGGTTGAAAGGGAAAAATTGAGGGTCTTTAATAGGTCCCGGTTTGTCATGTAAAATTTACGTGTACTGTGTTGCCATTCCTTTGCATCAGGAAGGCAATATTTCCCTGTATACTACCGTAATAAATCAGCGTGTTTCAATATTTCAGTGCTATTAATTTTCTACCCATGTAGTTAACACCTTGCTCTTTCGTGTGTAGGTGTCACATTTTCCAACCGCACAGTTATCTTCAAGAAAAGTAGTTGCCACGACTTTTACCCCAACTCTTGTACATAAATAAACATTAAAAACGCTTGAATGCAAAAGACTACCTCTTTTTGAATGCCCGACATCCTCACCTCACCATATAAAGGTTATATTTGTAGTTTAAATGGTGACAGATATAGCTTTGCCTTGAGTTTGTTTCATAAAAAGGAAATGTCTGTTCAATTTACATTCAAAATTATTAAACAGTGCACTGAAGAAAGCAAAACATCTATTGTTTTTGTCAGGGTATAGTTTCGTTGGGCAGCACTGAATGTTTGAAGAGTAGAATTTTCAGCTCTATTTTTAAAACAGGTACGAAAAGAGAATGTTCAAGTCAAAAACATTTCCAAATATTTTGTGTGCAATGAAGACAGGCTGGCATTTTGAACGTTCAAATGCGATTTTTTCGAGCACCAGAAAACTGATTTTCGCCTTTCTCCCCTGTGATATTGACCTATGTGTTAACTGTATAGTACAATTAATTAACAACGGATACTGACATAACCTTCTGTCGTTTTCCTAATAAAATTTAACTCTCTGCTATACTACTACAGGGCTTTAATACTAAAAGGTCACTAGTTAATCTTTAGTAAATGATACAAGAAATAAACGGTCAGCAATAAAGAACAGCAACTTATACAAATAAACACAAATACAAATATGACGATCAGCAATAGGTGCTGGGCCCAACTAGGCTGGTCCTAATCAGCTTATTTGTCCCAAATGATGATCATTGGCCTTCTCAAAGCTACCTTCCCCCTTTGCTCACTACAGCCTTTTCTGGTAAGCTATTCCAGAAGCCCAAAACCCCATTAAAGTAGTAATTTTCTCCTAATTTCCTGGTTAGCCTGTGATTTGAATAGCTTAAAATAGTGTATCCTTGTCCTGATTTCTGTCGAAAAACTTAACCCCTTAACATCTTTTATGTTGGTTAATTTAAACAGCTGAATCAAGTCCTCTCTGACTCTCCTTTGCTCCTGGCTATGCATAGTAAAAATTTCATATCTAGTATTACAATCTAAATTTGAAATTCCCCTTACTAGTCTAGTAGTTTTTTGGACACTTTAGAAGCAAGAATAAAATGAGATAAGGAGACCTAAACTGAACAACACACTCCAAGCAAAGTCCAAATGAGGCCTCACCAAACTTCTATATAAAGGCAGAAGGACCGGATTTTTTGCTCTGTAAAACCATAAAAAGAAAACTTGATTTTGCACTTGATTTTCTGAAAGTCATCAAATTATTTGGGAAAGACAAGTTAAGATTCAAGAAATGCATTTATTTCTGAAGAGAATGAATGGTACATGAGAAGTGGTAGAGTATTCATTTTTAAAATTCAAGTGTCATGTCTCCTTTTTCCTGGAATTCACCTATGAAAAATGTTTCCATAATTTTACAGGTCAAAGGAAACGATGTAAAAGAGAATTGTCTTATTCTATGCTAGTTAAAACAAAATCAATTCACTATTTTACTGTTTTTATATTGGATTTAATCTGAAATAATCTTTATCTTTTAGTAACTTAAGAACTCGTTAAATTATATTATAGAATTGTAAAACAATGCTCATTAAGTTTATGAAACCTTTCAATTTTCTGAAATTGTTTCAGCGAAATTAAATCTATACTTTACATTTATATGTGACAAAACACGAAACAATTTTAATATTTTCGTGACGTAAGACCCAGTAAAATTGTTTAAATAGAATTGAAAGTTAATGCCCATAACGTTTAGAAAAAAATTTAATTTTCGAGAAATGTTTGAGTCCAACCTATTTTATATCTTACATTTATGTAACTTATAAAACAATATTTTAATCTTTTAATAACGTAAGAAGTAAATCAACGCTCATAATGTTTAGGACAAATTATATACTCGAGAAATGTTTGAGCCAGCGATGAAAATCTTTTTTTCTTTCTCTGTTTAACACAATATCTGGAAACAAATGATATTGAATATATAGAGCAAAAAAATCGGAAAACATTTAAAGAATTCTATTGCTAACCTAGTTTCAGTACTTTAGTCTTTCATAAAGTATTCTTTTTCTTCTTGCGTAAACACAGAACTTAATTGGAATTGCTATCGTTCCTTGATACTAAGATAAGAAAAAAATAAGCCATTTTTACGTTATAGGCTAATAATATTTGAACAAGAATTGATTTTTTCCTATGTAGAATCACCTTTCACGAAGATAATTTTAAAAGAACTGAAGATGATGATAAAATAAAAACGCAATTAATAATGGAAGATTTTATCTGAGGGAAACACTTTCAATTTTCCAGTTTTCTAGCTTTAAGATAATTAAGAGTTTATTATATCAACACTTCATTTTTCAATGTCGAATATCACACATTATCTCTTTTGAACTTCGTTTCTTTATTTTCCAAATAAAAGAAACCATTGAAGAGTTCTTTATTGTTGTAAAAGAGCTCTTGTAATGATAAATAAATCTCTCCTTAAAATGCGAACAAATATTTTTTGACTTATTTTTAATGATAAATCGTGAGAGTATGCTTATTTCCAAAGCTGTTGAAATTCATTAATTATCTTGAAGCAATTGATTCCTAGAAAACAAAGAAAAATGTTTTGCAAAGTTTTCATTAACAAAAGAATATTGGAGATTATTCAGTATGATTAAAGGTTTCTTCTCTTTCAGCACATAGGTTGCTATTTAGATTAATGACAGTTTCCAACAAACAACAATAGTATCAGTTTAAATTGTAATTTGGGCAATTAATGCACCCCAAACTTTTTAAATCGTGCTCTAGATTAAATTTGAGATTAAAACAATACATAATTGAGCTGTATGTTATGTAAAATAATTGATTAGTGATATTAATGTTGGGAGAACTATTACATGAACTATTTCAGCAAGAAAGTACAGCTGTGCAAAAAAAAAAAAAAAGAAAAAAAAATTCAGCTTTTTTTTGTCGCTCTAATGAAAAATGAGGTAAAAGGAGCTGATGAGCATAGGCATCGCATGACTTTCCTTTTACTCCAATTTAATGTCATTCTCTCATTATTGGCAGTTTTAATGTAATTCAATAGTTTACTATCAAAATATCACCAACAGTGGCCAAATTAAAATCAGATTTAAAAAAAAAAAAATCGCCAAATTTGTCTCCAAGTTGGCGACAAAACTTGGCAACCAAAAGACTGGCGATATATTGCAAAATGTCCGCCAAGTTATAACAACACTTGAGTTTACATCGAAATTAACAATGATTTCTCCACAAAAAGGGGCAAAAGACCCCATTTGGAGCATCCGAATGCAACCAAAAAGGAAGGTGCACAACTAGACCGCACTAGTATTCCCGCTTGTCTTCCCGTGATCGAGATACAAGATTGCAAAGTCTGCTGACATTTTACGAAACGCCGCGAAATTTAGAGACTTCGCAAGTAATGGTTGGTACCCGCGCAACTTCACCATCTGCATCTGCAAAGCATTTAAAAAATATCACGTTAACCTCGATAAATTTGGTGACATTCGTAAAATTTCGGCGTATTTTAAGACCTTCTATTTCGATAATGGGGCCACGAGATCAAATAATTAATATATCCAAAAACATGTTTTGCTGTGCTCTTTCGATTGCTACTTATTTAGATTTTTTTTTATTATTGCATTTTTGTATGGTTTTCTATTAAGTAGTTGTTTCTTGCACTGAAAGAAATTTTCTCTGAAGAAACAGCTGAATAGTTTTTATTCCACATTTGTATCTTGACATGTTGCTTTTTACTTTGACAAAGCTAGTTTCCTGGATGAACATACAAAAGCTTATTAAGTTCTTCGTAGATGTATGTTTCAATAAATATTTTTTCTTAATTACCAACATTTAATCCTTAAATGCATGCTGTCATCGTTTGGCATCATACCCAATTTAGGAACATTACGAATTCAAACTCTATAGTTGCCAATAATCGAGAAAATACTTATGAAAATGCTATTGAATCAATTTTTAATTTGTAAATGCACCAATCTGATGGAAAACAATAATAGTTTTCCGTTTTCAGCTTTCAAAATGCAGGCTTTTCTTAAGAAAAATAGTTTAGTGAGCTTGAAAATGCCTACCTTTTTATTCTATGACGAAAAATGTTTTACTACTACTTAAACTGTAAGGCATTTATATAATTTCTGTCAATCTTTTGGGACATTTGTTGGTGTAAAGTTTTTGTTGTTCAGCATAATGTTTAACCATAAACCATACTTAAATTAAACTAAGATTTTTAAAAGTATTTTTCTCAAGATTTGACCATACGTTTAGAAGCAAAAGAACATATTTTAAAGCGTTAAAAAAATAATGCGTTTATGGGTTAAAGAGAGAGAGAAAAAATAAAATCAGCAAAAGTTCTTTGCATGTTAAGAGAACGCAAAACTATACATTTCAATATAAGAATAAAAAATACTATAACCCTAGTTAATTTAGCAATCATTATGGAACACCCTTGAATAATTCTTATTAAACACGAAGTGAGAAATTTATAATCTGTAAAATTTTAAGTTCTGATTAAACTATTTTTTTTTCTATATGCCGATCTAGCATTTCTCATGCTTACAATTTCCATTCTAATTTTACATTGCAAAAAAAATCTATCTATTTTTTTTTTAATTTTAAACTACAAAACATTTTTTTTTTTTAAAAGTCGTTCTTAGTTTTCAAAAATGGTTTTAAAAACGTAAGAATTAACCCAAAGGACGAAAATAAAAACTTAAAGTAAATTAATCTTTTGTTTTCTGCTCTCTTGCTTGCTTGTCGAAAATGCAAAACCGCTTTCTTACATCAAAGTAAGAATGCTCAATGAGATTAGAGAGTAGGGAGCTTAAAAGATACTTTTAACCTTTAATACACTGTAGATTTCACTGTAGATTTTAAATATGCTGGGGGAAAGCGATTTTTCACAAGTCACGTTTTACATTTAGATTGCTTTTTAAAAACTTCATTCTATAATAGGACATTACTGCACATAAAAAATAAACTAGTTAAGCAATAGAAAAACAACAAGAAAAACATCAAAACTTTTTTTAGCAAAAACAATTCGATCAAAAAGGATTCGAGTAAAAACTAAATACGTGTTCGAAGAATCAACTTTGCATTGTTGTGATTTTTAAATTTAAACTATCTAACTTTTTTTTAAACGATTATATTTAAAGATTTTTTTCCACATAAAAAACTATTTACGCACATGAATTTGCAACAAGTAGAAATAAAATATTTCGTATTTATAGTCGTAAAATAAGTAACTCAGAACCTGGTTCGCTTCCCGGGTTGGCCAAGTTTGACTTAACCTTTCATTCCTTTAGTGGATCAATAAAACCAAGCGTACCAAGCCAGGACCGTCCTGACCAAGCGTGCTTGGGAACTAAACTCGGGGGGTTTCACGCTAGATTGACCACCTAGCTGAAACATCTGCCTTGCACCAAAGAGCTCTCGGTCAGGAAAACTGAGGTGGACACAGTTGATCTTAGCCCCCATAAGCACACATGTTGCACCGCTCTGTTAATTTAACTCTAGAATTACAGATAGGGTCCTTTTGAACTCAAGCAAACTTTTTTTTGCTATCTGTTCCTCTGTATTTTCATAATGAGCTTAATTCTACCTTGACTTTTCCTAAACCATCGTATGGTATAACAAAATAAAGTTTTCGAGAAAATGGCATTTTTTTAAAACCCAAACTAAAGTGTGCCCTAGAAGTGTTGGAACCTGTACATAAAATGAGTACTAAGCGTGCTTGGGAACTAAACTCTGGGGGTTCCACGCTCAGCTGACGACCTAACCGGAACATCTACATTGCATCCAAGAGCCTTCGGTCAAGA
Source organism: Uloborus diversus (assembly GCF_026930045.1). Taxonomy (NCBI): domain Eukaryota; kingdom Metazoa; phylum Arthropoda; class Arachnida; order Araneae; family Uloboridae; genus Uloborus; species Uloborus diversus. The sequence continues at coordinate 87,112,621 of NC_072739.1, read as the reverse complement.
AAACTGAAATGGGCACACATGCCTTGTCCCCCATTAGCTGAACTGTCATATGGTTCCCTTTGTAAGAAAAAAAAAATGCAAATACATTTACTGATGCTGAAACAGAGCAGAAAATCAAAAATGCTTCTTCTTACAGATAATTGCAAGAACATGAATCATTCAAAACATTTTTGTACATCAAAGATATCACTAGCATTAGTTTCTAAACTGCAAATGAAACAGCGCTAGTTATTTTAAGTGTACTAGTGTTAGTTATTTTAAGTATGTAGAAAGGGAAGGTACGGTGGGAATTGACATGCACGCAGGCGTGAGTGTATGTGTGTAATGGCGGGTGTGTGTGTGTGTGTCAGCGTGTATGTGTGTATGTGTGTAAAGGCATGCGCGCGTGTGTGTGAGTGTGTATGAGCGCGCATGTGTGTGGGATATGCATGCCACTGGATTCCGGGGGACATGGTCAGGACCAGAGGAGAGCCGCCAGCAGAGGCCGACGGGTGGCTTTGCTGCAGAGGCCCATGGTCCAAGCTGAAAAAGGCACGGACATCAAAGACGGTGAAATGAAAACAATTAGCAATCGTGATTGCTTAATAATTAAAACTTTTAATTGCCTTACAATTTTGCATCTCTCAAAATAATAACACCCATTTATTTTATATTGCTTCAAATTTCAATTATATGTTAATTTAATTTAGGCAAGGAAAAGTACATTTTATTCAATGAATATTTGATTAGTTATAAATATTTCGCATTGACAATCATTTTTTCTTAGATTTAAATCATTCATTTTCCCGCTTAAAACAGCTATTTATTTGCCTACGTGGGATTTTTTTTGAACTCAAATGTGGTGACTTTTATTGAATAAACAAACTTTATTTCACATGGGGGGATAAAAAAAAACCTTTATGAAACATATTTTATGATTTTTACAAAGTTTAAAATTGAAATGAGTAGAATTTAAATAAACATCTTAGGATATTCATTCAGGAAGATCTTTTCATTATGTTAAAACATCGCTATTTAAATTTTAAATTTTAACTTCTGAATTCGACATGGGTAATGGCAATATTGACGCATCAAAACTCACGCCATTAAAAGTGATGCAGAAGGAACTGAAAATTTCAAACACTTTATTTATTCCGTTATAAATTTATTAAATGGACCGTTGAGGCTAAAAGTGGTATGAGTCAAGTTCTTTTTCCTGTGTGTTTCGAATGACTATAAAATAAAATAAATATTTGTATTAACACCAGCAGAAATTTGTTTTAACTTTATTTTTCTTTTCATGCAAAATTTGTGTAAGTCTGTTTTAAATCATTTGCTGCTTGACAGTAATCGTGAAACGGAGAGCAGATAGTGTTTCGTGCTTAATTGACTTGCTCTAACATCGCTCTCAACTGCTCAAATACTGCTTAAATTCATATACGAAATGAAAAACCTGCGTTTCCTTACATTTACATCTTTTATTATACTCTCATATAAAATGGAACTTACGTCACTATTTTTTAAAGTGATCAAATATCGTGCTATCTCCTATACTAAATGGAATAACTTCTTTTTTTTTTACATTAACACCTTTCATTATACTCATACATTCAATGGAACTTACACCACTATTGCTCTCAACTGCACAAATGTTGTTTTAACTTAGGGCTTCCCCAAACTTTTCCCTATTCACGGCTTCCTTTAAAAAATTTGAAGTTCTGCACGGGCCCCTTTCCTACCTTTATTGTTGTTACATATGGCTTTATTCAGAAAAACAATAATCCACGCAAAATACATCCAAGAACAGGAAAGGTAACTACAATTAAAAATTGAACATACAACAAAAGCAACAATTCAAAATCTAAAAGAAATTTGTAAAGTAGAGGATTTCACAATTTTTGCAGAAATAAAAAGCAAGTCATTTCAGAAAGTCCATGACAGATCGCGCAGACCAATAAAACTTTCCAAGTGATTTTAGTTTTTGATCAGTTGGGTAAAATTTCGAGCAAGAGAGGAGATGAGCAGTATTAATGTTGCCAGAACCGCAAACTAGACAGGTACTAGATGTTAAGTTACCTATCTTGTGGAGGTGCTCAGCTTGGCAATCATGGCCTGTCATTACAGGATTTTAAAAGAAAAAGTCGGAGATTTTTTTTATAGTAGATATCCAGTTGAGGGGCAGCCTAGCCATCTTATCCATCTCACCTTACATACACATATATTGATGCCACGTACACCCTGCGGCACCCCTTGTCCCTGCCTATGGCACCCACCTTGGAAACTAATACTTTAACTAAGAGTAAATGAAAGATTTTTGGTTTCTTACACTTACATATTTCATTATGCTTATATATTAAATGAAACGAACACCACTATTGCTCTATAGCGCAACAGTATTGCGTTATCACATATTGTCTCCTCAAAGCAACAGTAGTATATCTTACTGTTATTCCTGCTTATTTGGTGTCTTACTGTTGCTCTGAGTCGACGATATATTAAGTGAAATTATTTCGTGGCCTTACATTTACACCCTTTATTACACTCATGTATTAAACGGAACTACACTAACTATTGCCCTAAAGTGCTTAAATATGGCATTGTCTCATAAATTAAAAAGACGAATTTTGGTTCCTTACATTTAAAAAATCACATTTTTGATAAAACAAAAAATTTCAGCAAGTGCACATTTTTGACCTTCCAGTACTATAAGAATCAAAAATAATCATGATCACTCTGCTCAAGTTTCGCGCAAACTATGGTTTTCTTTTTAAGTAATTCTAAATGACGAGTTTTCATCAAAAAAAAAAAAAGCCGTTGTAAATTGATATTATTATTTTTTGCTTTAATTTTTCTTAAATTTAAGAATGAACCGTAAAATATAATTTGGCTAGCATTACATATCGTATCACCATTATCAAAACCAGGTGAAGAATTTATCCAAAATTGCGTATAGATACTAACATTAAAAAAAATGCTTATTGAAAAAGAGAAATAAACTTTAAAAGAATTAGTAAAGCTTCGGAATATTTGTTTTCTTGCTGCGTGGTTTTTCCGAGAAAAATAATGAATTTTGAAATGTTTTTATGTTTTTCAACTTTATAAAACTCATTCTTGGTTTATAAGGATGAATCAGAATAATAATAAACAATCTTATCTTAAGGTACCTTGGGTGTACTAAAGTTGTTAGATAAAGTTTTAAATGAAACTTTTTAAATCTGAATTTGCGAAGTTTGTTTTATAGTAAAGAAGCTGGAAGATTTTCTTTTTAGTTGTTTTATTTTTCTTATGTTAGGATAGCTGATAAAAGTGGTGCAGTATTTCAAAAGCTTTTTGAAGAAATGTTTAGTGAAATAATAAGTAATAAACTTAGAGATATCACCGTTGGATTCTTCTGTAGTTTTGAGTTTTAATAAATATTTCAGATTCTTCTCTTTGCACCGAATGAATATTTTTAATCAAAACATTATGAATACTATGAATATTTTTTCAAAGTGAATAAGAAGTTCTTGAAAAATGGCATAACATGTTATTTTTGCTACAAATTTGCGTGTTATTTTTCTAAGTTTTTTTTGAACAAAAATCGTGTTTTGACGGGAATGAATTTTTATTTAGCTTCACACTGTTTCGTATTATTTAGCAGCCTTAACATCGCTTTAAATTTATCTGTACATTGTATGTATCGTATACATTTATGTAACATATAAATGTATTTGAAAATGTAAACTTTTCTCTTTTTCAACCGAAATCCTTGTCTGTGCAGTACACGTGTAAATTTTTTTGACGAAAAAAATAAATAAATAAATCAACCTTCTGATGTTAGTTTTTACTTTGTATTATAATACGATTGCTCGAATTTTGCATCTAGCCCTTAGCGCAGTTATAGCATAAATTTATCTTCATGCTACATCATTTAGAAAAGTCTTACCAGTTTCTTAATTTCCTATATTAGAACTGAATATTTATTTTCAATTAGTGCCGATAGTGGTTTTTACTTTGCACTATGTGAAAGTTCAAATTTTACGTTTAGCACTTAGAGCAGGTATAGCATACCTTTATCTTCAAGCTACATCATTTAAAAAGTCTTACCTCTTTTTGTTTTCCTCGCTTAGGAAATCAAGTGTTCATTTTCAATGAAAGTCGATATTTGTGACGCATACAGAAATTTTTCAAGGAGGGGTCCAGGATCGAAGGTTGACCATTCTCATATCATACTCCAACACGCATCCTAAAATATTCTATTGATTTTATCCATTGACGGGAATAAATATTAGTTAATAAAATTAATTCATTAATAACAAATAATTAAAAATCACAAGAATGAGTGTATTTACTTTTCTCATAATAAAAAATAAAAACAGCGGAGCAAAATCACCATAATAGAGCAATTTTTGCTCACATGCACTTCGAATTTGCAAGGGAAGAAAAAGAAAAAAATAAATTGCACTTTTTCATTTGTTAAATCTGATATTATTGTCACCTTTACTTGCAATTATTTTACGTACTGCAAACATGGGATTGTAATCAATAAAAAGTGATAATAATAATAGTAATAAAAAGAAGAAAACTCAAGGGAGATGGGAGGGGTCCGGACCCTTAGGACCTTCCTCTTGTGTCCACCACTGGTCGATAGTATATATTTCGATCCAGTTCTTTGTAGCACATCTGTTGAAAGAATAACTATATTTCAATCCTACATGTTTTACATTATTCTAATGCAATAAAAAGTGCATGTTCGAAAAAAAAGGAAACATTTTTTGACGGAGTGATGTTTCTAGCATTAAATACACAATATGTTACATATATCACATTAGCAGATGTTACATGAAATGCTCCAAACATAGTTGAAGTGCTTATATAAAAAGAAACAATATTTTAAACAGTCTACAGCGCAACACTTTGAATACTTTCGCAGAAACAGGAAAGTAATTTTCAGCAGTATACCTCAAGCTGCATCTTCACTTTTTTTCATTTTCGCTTCGTAATGCTAGAATTTTCGCACTGAGAGAAAATGAAAGTCTCTTTACAACTCTACTTCGAAGTACTTCCGGGGAAAAAATGCACCATCATCACTTTTTCAAGTAAATGTCACTTCGAATTGCAGCTTTTACGCTTTATTCTCCTTCTAAGACAAGATGAAAGAGTAGAAGCTAAAAATGCTTGTGTAAATTTATTAAATGTACTTCATGGAAAAAAGATTTTTTCTTTAATATTTCTTTCTATACTATGCTTAATAGTTTTGTTAAATGCTAAACGAGTGATAGTTAAGTGATTAAAAGTTTTATGTAGTATACTTTTTTTAGTTTATAGTTGTATAAAATATTTTAAGAAAAGTACCTTAATCATATATTATTATTTATTTCATTTTTTAAAATTAAATCTGGCAACAAGTATAATTAGATAATACACTGCCATTAAAAACCCAAGATGAAACTAAATTTTTTTGTAACGCCAAGTAATTTTTAGAAATAAATTCGTTTTTCATTAAAAATGTGATTGAGTAAATAATTTTAATTTTCTCAGACATGGCTGTTAATTACAGACACACCGACACACAAGTTAAACTTATGACCCTCTTTTTTTACACGTACAGGGTTTAATTATCCAAGAAAAACAGACCAGTGACAAATTTTAAGCATTTCCAAGACGAAAAAACTACATTATTTACACTACATTGGGTTAGGATGAACGTGGATTAACAGTACTCGGATTAAAGGAAGTCTAGTAATTGAGAATAGAAGTAAAGATGAGATAAAAAATAAAATTATTCTAAAACACTTTTCGCATCAACTGTAATAAGTTTGTGCATTTCTGTTAGCTAATATCTATCTTAGCCTTCCAGTTAATTGAATATAAATGAGATTTTTGTATTGAATAAATAATGGTAGCCTAAATTTTAATACTAGACTTGAAAATAAAGTTTGATTAAATTCTCAAACACTATAGCTTAGTTGATTTTTAACTAAGTGTCATAACTGAAATATATGTACTCACCTACATATATTTCAGTTATGATAAAAGTGTAAGTAAAAAAATAAATAAATATAATAATTTATAATCAAAAAGTACTAAAGTTATACCGCAACGAAAAATAAACCATTATCAAGTACTTTAGTTTTTATCATTGTACAAAATAAAATATTGTCACGAAATTTTGCTTCCACATTTATAACAAATGGGCAACTGTTACATAATTTCATTGTTATCGTTGCAAGCGAAGATATACTTTCTGATGATTCAGTTTTTCAGAATCTGTGTCGACTATTTTAGCAGGAATTGCAAAAGAACAGTGGAATCGAAGAAAACAAGATTGCTTTACAACAAAGAACTTAGAAAAGGCTTTACAAAGGAACTTCAAGTTAACAAAATAGGAATAAAAACAGAAATTATCTTGCTTTTGGAGATCTGTTTTGTCTTGAACGGCTGCCAAAAGAACGAAAAAAAAAGCACAATTTTACAATTTGAGAATCTTATTCGCAAATAATTGAAGCGTTCGGATTTTAAGCGCTGCTTTAAACAAAAGTTGATAGTAAGAATAATGAACAAAAATTAAGTATTAGTTTCAAAATATACTGTCGAAATAAATTATTCAAGTATTTCATATAACAAAATTCATTCACATAAAAAAACTTTTGCAGTTCTTTTTGGTGATAAAAAAATGCGAAATTTTACTTAGTCCCTTAATTGGAAAATAATCTCCATTGAAAAGTAATACCAACACCAAGAATTCGAAACATTTGCGACCAAAATTTAAATGGATATTCGAGTTCAAAGTTATTAGGGCCGTGTTGATGATGAGATTTGAACATATCACCCTTTCAGAAGAACGACATGTTATCGAAGTAAAAAAACAGACAACGAAAACATTTATATTTGTCATTGCTATTTTAAAATAAAAGCATATGTTATGCTCTGATACCTAAAAAAAAAAAAAAAACCTGCAAAAGCTGGTATTACTTGAATAAAATATAAAAGCCATTTTTTCTTTTAATTCTAAAGACTATTTATACAAGCTTAGTTCGCACTGAAATGTTTGAAATAAACTAAGTATATAATTTCTTGATTGCAACACTCAAAAATTGAAGTTGATCACAATATCTGTATGTTGATTTTAATTCTAAAGCAGTCAATAAAGTTTTGTGTTAGTTTTAAACTTCTATATTTATTTAAATATTTCCATGTTCTTTCCTGACTTTTAGTTTTTAGCTATATGTTTACTGTACATTTATCCCTCTTTCGCCTTTAAAATAAAATGTTAAACAGAGTTGGCGAAAAAGGCACTATTTAATAAGATAGGCTTTTAATATTTCATTTAGACACAAACAGAGCAGTCGATTTACATGACATTAAAAATTATACATATATTAGGGTGGTCCTTATTTGTATGGGAAAAATTTTTTTTCGGAATTCAGCAAGTGACGCCCCCTAGTTTTGTGACACTATAATAAAAAGTAACGTGTGCAAAATTTGAACTCGATCGGTCAATAATAACACGTGCCCCTAGGCCGTTGAACGTGAACACTTTTGATAATTTTTCCACAAATCTTCCGAGTTTTTACTTCAGACCCAGTACATCGTTTCTCCTAGGTTTGCAAAATATTTTTACAGTGAGGTAGCACTAAAATTAATCTTTTAAATTACTTTATATCATCTAAAGATTTTACGTTGAATAAGAATGAAGCAATGCTTTAGATACTTTTCTTAATCGTACGCTTTTCTCAATGTATTTCGATAGTGTGTATTTTTTTCACACTATCATTGTAAAATAAATTGCTTTGTGACTCATATTTGGTAAATTAGTTGCGAAATTCTTTGATTAATTGTGCTCCTCTTTCAGTTGTATTATTCACAATTTTCAGTATTTTAACGATCTCTCTTCCCTTTAAATAGCTTCCTTCATTTTGCCGTGAATCAGGATCAAATAGTAAAAAATGTTTTAGTATTTGCAACATATCAAACAGTTTTATTAACTCGTAATTGATTCTGTAAAGAGGAAGATCTTTACTAAGAAAGTATTCAAATCATCTACTGTTATCTGAAATTTGTTAAACAGTCATCAGACACGTCTTATTTATCACAAGCATTTTTTGGACTAGGCTTTTCCTATCTTCAAAGTTAATTCCTTCATCCAATACGGACAAAGCTACTAGTTTATCCCCTAAAGACCATGAGTGATTTATGAATTTTCCAATCACTGCTTCTGTTGCATGTTTGTCGTCATTTTGTACGCTGCTAGTTTTTCAGACATATTATATTATTCAAAGGAGTCTCGATTGGGTTGCTGCGAAAAACCATATCTTCATACAGCATTTAATTGTAAAACAGCTTTGTAAAATAGCATTGAAGGGCTTTCTTTTCCTGTAAGGACAATTTAAATTGTTTCCTAAATATAAAAATTTTCAAACAAAAATTCCTTTTGCCACCCATGTGGCGCAGGGATAAGCTCCAGGTTGCCGAAAACATATCCCTGAAGGAGGAAATTCACCAGGAAATATTATTACAAGTTATTAGAATTCTCTGTAATCTTTCTCAATTCCGCTTTTTACGAACAATAATATATCATCAACTTCGTCATTTAGAACTTAAGTGCTATGTGTACTTGATTGAAATGTTATAAGTTCTGAATGATGGAGATTTTTCCACAAAATTTTGAAGCGCTTAAATAATTGAATATCTGATCTAGAACTTAGGAAGGCAAGAACTTCTTTAAGGATACACTCTGCAGTAGGATTTCAAGTGCATGATGATGGCAATCCAAATGTAATATATCACCGTTCAGTTTCTGCCCTAAAAAATTGCATACACAATTTATACAGTTGGTATTGCAAGTCGTTGTATCAAACACTACAGCTAGAACAGTTAGCAATAAAGAGCTATCATCTAAGATATCATGTACAATTGAAGAAATATCTAAGGAATTCCGAGTAGCTGTTCAATATTAGGACCTGAAGCTATCATGGTAATCCTTTTGGCGTTCTTTTTCCAGTTACATCTGGATGTAGCTTTGTATCCCAGTGAATAACTACAAAATCTAACTTTAAATTCATAAAATTTAATTTTACCTCTCGAAGATTTTCTTTTGCTCTCTTAAGGAATGTACGATTGATCACTAGGTCATTTGGATTTAAATTTACTGCATCTACATAGGCTGTAAATAAATGAACAACATCTTTATTCCTAACATGGCAGTTGTCTAACAGTGATGAAAGGCGAACAGATATCAATAGTTGTCAAGCTTTTTTGCATTGTAGTAGACAAGCTGTAAAAAACAAAAGTTCAACAGGTTAGGATAGATATCCATTTCGGTTTCTAAATCTTGTGAAATGCAAGAATTTGATGATAATAAAGGACTATGTACTGAAATAGAAGAAAATTAATTTAAAGTATAGATTTCTACATTGTTCTGATCTGGATATTTTTTTAAATATATATTTTAGCTATGGAAAATACAGTATATTTTTATGTTAGGAGTAATCGAGGATTTTTTGAAATTTATATTTTAAAAATTAAAAATTGCGTAAGCATTTAGGTATGTTTATAACTAAAGAACAGCGAATTTAAATATAATTACACTTACTTATATTTATAGCATTGAAACCTTGCGACTCTATTTGCCACACCTATTACATACACAGGGAATTTTGTAAATCAACACCCCCAAAGCCTGGTGGAGGCAATTTGTTGTTGTCAAATATCGTTCATTAATGGCCTAGGTCATTCATTAATGGCCTATAAATTCCCTTGTGTCCATCTTGATGGGAAGAAACGTTCCCCTGCCGCTTGGTTGGAACAAGCGCAGAAGAGCGGTACGCTTGACCCAAGGCCATACATTTTATTCTCTGTAACATGTTGAATTTTACATGAATGAAAGTGAGAGAATGGTCGGTATGGAAGTAGCAGCACCTATTGAGGTTCAAAATTACTTTAAATATTAAACGTTAGAATATTTTTACATTAAAATGAGAAAATCCGTAATTTTTTCTTCGAAACTCAAAAAAGGGGGCCCTAGGGGCACGTTTTAATATTCATGGATTGACTTAAAATTTTGCAAGGATCATTTATTTGTACAATGGAACAAATTGAGGGGGCGTCGCGTAAAATATCTGCAACTTCAAAAATAAGGACCACCCTAATATATATATATATATATATATATATATATATATATATATATATATATATATATATATATATATACACATATATATATATATATATATATATATATATATATATATATATATATATATATATATATATATATATATATATATATATATATATATATATATATATATATATATATTAGGGTGGTCCTTATTTATATGGGAAAAAAAAATTTCCGAATTCAACAGGTGACGCCCCCTAGTTTTGTGACACTATAATAAAAAGTAATCGGTGCAAAATTTGAACTCAATCGGTCAATAATAACACGTGCCCCTAGGACGTTGAACTTTAACACTTTTGATAATTTTCCCACAAATCTTCGAGTTTCAACTTCAGACCCCGTGCATTGTTTCTCCTATTTTAAAAGCGAGGTAGCACTAAAATTAATCTTTTTAATTACTTCATATCGTCTAAAGATTTTACATTGAATAAGAATGAAATATTGCTTTAGAAACTTTACCTTAATCGTACGCTTTTCTCAATGTATCTCAATCGTGTGCATTTTTTTTCCCGATAGTCTTGGAATGTCTGTAAAATACTAAATTGCTTTTGTGACTCATGTTTGGTAAATTGATTGTGAAATTCTTTGATTAATTGTGCTCCTCTTTCAGTTGTAACATTCACAACTTTCAGCATTTTAACGATATCTCTTTCCTTTATGGCTTCCTTCATTTTGCAATGAATCAGGATCAAATAGGAAAACATCTTTTGGTGTTTAACTTATCAAACAGTTTTATTGACTTGTAATTGATTCCATAAAGAGGAAGATCTTTACTAAGAAAGTATTCCAAATCATCTGCTGTTATTTCAAATTTTTTATACAGTTATCAGACACGTCTTCCTATTCAGCAAGCATTTTTTTGAAGTAGTCTTTTCCTATCTTCAAAGAGTTAATTCCTTCATCCAATACGGACAAAGCTCCCCCTAAGTACCATAAGTGATTTTTGAATTTTTCAATCACTGCTTCTGCTGCATGTTTGTCATCATTTTATACGCTGCAGGTTTTTTAGATACTAGACTTTATATTAATTTAAAAGGCCTAGAATGGGTTGCTGCGAAAAACTATATCTTCATACAACATTTAACTGTAAAACAGCATTTACGGGCAATCTCTTCATGTAGTGTCAATTTAAATTGCTTCCTAAATATATAAATTTTCAAACACGAAATTCCTTTTGCCACGCCTCTAGGTCAGGGATAAGCTCCAGCTTGCCAAAACATATCCTTGTAGGAGGGAGGACTTCACCAAGAAATATTAGTACACGTTATGAGAGTTCTCTGTAATATTTCTTAATTCCGCTTTCTATGAACAATAATATGTCATCAAATTCTTCTTTTAGAATTTAAGTGGTATGTGTAATGTTTGAATTTTGAAGCGCTTAAATAACGGAATATCGAATCTAGAACTAATAAAGGCAAGAACTTCTTTAAAAACACTCTGCATTACGATTTCAAGTGCATGATGATAGCAATACAAATGCAATATATCACCGTTCAGCTTTTACTCTAAAAAATTACATGCACATTTTATACGGCCGGTATTTTAAGCTGCTGTATAAAACACTACAGCTTGAACAGTTAGCAATAAAGAGCAATCATCTAAGATATATACAGCTGAAGAAATATCTCAGAAATTCTGAGTAGCTGTTCAACATTGGAACCTGAAGCTATCATAAAAGGCCTATCGGCGTTTTTTTCCAGTTACATCTGGATGTAGCTTTGTATCCCAGGGAATAACTAAAAAATTTAAATTTAAATTCATGAAATCTGATTTTACCGCTCGAAGATTTTTTCTCTTGCTCTCTTATGGGATGTACGATTGATCATTAGGTTATTTGGATTTAAATTTACTGCATCTACATAGGCTGTTAATAAATGAGCAGCATCTTTGTCCCTAATATATCATTTGTCTAACATTGATGAAATGCGAGCAGATATCAATAATTGTCAAGCTTTTTTGCGTTGTGGTAGACCAGATATAGAAAAAAAGTTCCACAGGTTAGGATTGATACCCATTTCGATTTCTAAATCTTGTGAATTGCAAGAGGAATTTTATGATAATAAAGGACTATGTACTGAAACAGAGGACAGTTTAAAGTATAGATTTTTACATTATTCCGATGTGGAATTTTTTTTTTAATTTATAGTTTAGATATGGAAAATAGAGTTTATTTTTATGGTAGGGTAATCGAGAATTTTTCAAAATTTAAATTATGAGAATGCATAAACATTTAAGTATATTACTAAAGAAGAGCGAATTAAAATATAATTGTCATTACTTATATTTATAGCATGGAACCTTAGTGACCCTATTTGCCACACCTATTACATACACAGAAAATTTTCTAAATCAACACACCCAAAGCCTGGAGGAGGCAATTTGTTGGTGTCAAAAATCGTTCATTAATGGCCTAGGCCATTTATTAATGGCCTTTAGAATCCTTTGTGTCCATCTTGTTGGAAAGAAATGTTCCCCTGCCGCTTGGTTTGAAACGAGCGCGAATAGCGGTACGCCTGTCCCAAGGCCATTGGTGCACATGTACCCTATGTAATATGTAAAATTTTACAGAATGAAAGTGAAAGAATGGTTGGTCTGGAAGTAGCAACATCTATTGAGGTTCAAAATTACTTTAAATATGAAACCTAGGAATATTTTTACATAAAAATGAGAAAATCCGCAATTTTTTCTTTAAAACTCGAAAAAGGGGGCCCTAGGGGCACGTGTTAATATTCATAGATTGACTTAAAATTTTGCATGGATCATTTATTTGTATAATAGAACAAATTGAGGGGGCGTCGTGTAAAATATCCACAACTTCAAAAATAAGGACCACCCTAATATATATATATATATATATATATATATATATATATATATATATATATATATATATATATATATATATATATATATATATATATATATATATATATATATATATATATATATATATATATATATATATATATATATATATATATATATATATATATATATATATATATATATATATATATATATATATATATATATATATTTCTGAAAAAGATTTATGTTACACATTTAAAACTTTACAAACATTTAAAAACCCGTTTTGCTCCACCAGGGAGCAAAAAGCGGTAAGCTTAACTAACTGTGATTTGTACAATTGCCAATCAAATATAAAGTTATAAATGATTAAAATAGTTGACCAGCTACCTGCCATTATACAAAAAAAAAAAAAGAAGACAGTTGTATACTTATCCAATTTAAAATCAGCACATTTGTTTATAAAACATAAAGAAATAACTGATTAAATTAATAGATTAATTAATTGCCATCCTAAAAAATAACTTTTTAAAATTATACTTATTTTATTTAAATAGAAAATTTAAGTCAACACACTAGTCAAGAAGTTATAAATAAATATATGATTTAATCCTATATCCGCTTTGCCCAAAGGCTCGTTTTTTATTTCAATAATTACAACCTAAAATTCAAAAAAATAAACAAAAAAAAATGACTATCGTAGTTTGTATGGGGATGGTGTCACAATAACGTAATATTATTGACAGTCAAAAAAATAAACTTGTCTTCGACTAATCACAAGTTACATTTTTTTTAAAAATAGAAATGTATCATTTTTTTATTTTAGACCTGGTTGCACCATGCCGCTTCACTGCTGCTTCGCTGGGACTGATAAAAACGCGGGGGTGTTCATGTAAACACAACATACGTATGAATCGCAGCTTACACACCATGGGGAGGGGGAGGGAAGGTATATGAAGAACTACCCGCTTTAGGCCACTCTCCCCTTTATTATATATAAATAAATATATATATATTTTTTTAATCAATTGTTCTTTATACAACCAACAATTGTATTACGAAATAAATATTTTTTGGGGGAAAAAAGTATCACTTTAAAAATGCATTCAACATTTTTCTTTCACCTTAAAAAACATTTGTGCCCATAATATGACCTTCTTCCCATTAGAAATAGAGCCAAACAAAAAAGCACGAACAACATAGTTAAGTATATGTAAATTAAAAAATATATAAAATTTCTGCACTGATAAAAAAAAATAATTCATTTTTTTTGGTGTATATTTCGTTTTCTAACGTAATTTCAAAATAGTGCAAAAATAGTATATACGCTGGTTATAATTTAAAAAGAAACAATCTATTAAATTTAAAATAAGTATATTTTTGAGTTTAAATGAAATAAAAAATCGTTTGCTCTCTTTCTTCGGCTAACTTTCTCAAATTTTAAACTGATAAAAATTTTAAATGAAATAAAACGAGAGTTTTCTGTTCTGCACTTTGTATTCCATTACCGTAAATCATGCATGCTCCTTACTCTTCTATTACATTAAATCCTGTATGCTCACTGCACATACAAGACATATAATTGAAAACAAATCTTATCTTTTATCTATAACATAATAGGAAACCAATCCAAGTCCTAAAGAATTCATGAAAGCTTTTCAGGACCATGAAGTATTTATTTTAGTTGACGGCTAAACTAAAGAGCTTAACCCAATATTCTTGAACGCTATCGCTAAGTACTAAATTATCCAATGCACAGCTTTGTCCTTAGACTCCCACATCGCGATAAACCATGATTCATTCCTTTTGGTTCAAACTTTGCGAGAGAAAGCTGATTATATTTAGCTTAAAATCAAACATATTGTACTGCATAATAGAATACCATTACAGATAACTCGCAAATTAAATAGATCTTTTGTTTTTTGAATGAAAAGGTTTGATGTTAATACTTGATAGTTTAAGAAATATTTTCTTTAACGAAGGTTATATTTTTATAGTTATGGGCGATGGGAGTATGGGTTCATTAGTTAAGGGGTGATGCAAATAGAAATGTGTAAAATTTATCGGAAATATGAAATAGGACGGAAGTTTTCAAATTGGCAAATTTTCAGTTAGAGTAAACATTTAAACCACTAAAACAAAAATGACATTTTCTTGGGTAAATATAGGGTTTTTTTAATACAAAATTTGTTGTAGCTTTGTCATACTAGATGCACAAATATTAATTGATGGAATTCAACTATTCACTGTTTTGAAAAATGTCCTTGTGACAAAAACTTCAAAGGCAGGCAATCTGTGATATATTGGCTACTTTTTATGTTCTATGTCTGCTGCAGAAAATCACTGACATGAAGTACATGTTATGTCACAGGCTAAACTTCTGTTCACAGAATTGACTATTACGCTTGCAGCTTATCCATCAGCTTAGCCCATTAAACGTCCTATTTAGCACTGAATTATGGATCTCATTGGATAGTCTCTCATAAGAGCCTTAGCTACTACTAACAACACGAAGACAAAATTCAGAGCTCAATCGGCTCGTCGGCAACACAGTTAAGTACACTCACGGCCAAGTTCAAAATATAATGGTGCTGCTTCCTATTTACAATATCAATCGAAAGTTCTTCGAATGTTACTAAGCTTGGTAACATTTAACAATTTATCATCAAATTTGAAGTTGAAAATTTGTCACGAACAATAAATCCGGCTGAGACGTTTCCGCCTATTTCTTACGAACCGGATGTCGAAATGCTGGCGCAAAGCAAGGAATATTAACATACAGGTAACAGAAAGTGAAGTACGAGGCGTGTTTTTTTAATGTATGTTAATGTTTTAAGTAATGTCTGTTTTGTAACAGACACCAGTAATTCGGGTACATACCACAACGAACACGTGCGTCGTGTACCGGCATTTTTCGGGAACAAATGCTCATTTTCATCTCTGTAGCTAACCTGTACGGTTCTGTTCTATGCTTTCATAATGTTTAAGACTATCAACTTTCCCACCGCATGTAAGGTTTGCTCAGTGAAACGCTTTTTGTCAGCAAGGAACCTGTCTGCTGCAGAAATTCATCGACTGATTTGCGCAGATTTCGCTTCCACTGAAGCCATTAAATCGTCTATAATCAAAGAAGGGCGACCGGAGTGCTCCTCATCATGGACGTCGCCATAGCCATCTTTAAATTCTCTTATCCATTTACGCACTTTGCTTTCACTCATAACAGTATCACCGTACACTTCGCAAATCTGTCGAGGAATTTCTGCAGCAGATCGGTTTCTAGCTGACAAAAAGAGCATCACTGAACATCATCGAGCATCAGCGAACCTTACTTGCGGTGGATGAGTTGATAGTCTTAAACATTATGAAAGCATAGAACAGAATCGTACAGGTTAGCTACCGAGCTGAAAATGAGCACAGTTGTTCCCAAGGCATGCCGGTACACGACGCACGTGTTCCTTGCGGAATGCGCGCGAACTACTGTGTCTAAAACAAAACAGACCTTACTGAAAAAACACGCTTCGTAGTTCTGAGAGGAAAAAAACGATAAACGTCAAAATTGACAAGATCACATCTAAACATAAAAAACAACACCTATTTATAACGTTTTAAACGATCTATATGTACTGCTATATATGTTTAAGATTCGAAAACAATGAAACAGGAAAAGACGTCGGTATACAAAAAATGCAAAAACATAAATGAGTGTTAGATTATTATTACAATGAGCTGCTTTTTCATCAGTGGGTGGGAGCAACGCATCCTACAAGGAGCTTCAAATGTTTCGAGTCAGCAACCTTTGTCAACAAGTCGCGAGTCAGCAAGTAAACAAAATATTATTTTTTTGTCACAGAAATGTCTTAAAGTGTTATAGAATTACAATTCTTCAATGCATACATATTTGTCTAGCAGTGTTTCACGGTTTTGTTTTCTTTGTATTTTGGACAGCGTATAACGATGTATCAAAAGGTAAGTATTATTTAAACGTAAGTAAAGTATTTGCCTATATGTATTTACTTAAAGTATTAGCATTAAAATAACCTTTCATTGTATTAAGAGCACACGCGAAGAAGTTAAATGAGGTTTCAAACTGAATACCAGTGAAATAACGCAAAATCATGGCTATTTTTTAAAAATGAGCATTTAACAAAAGAATTCCAGTTTATCATAGCTTCTAGTATTTGTTTCGTTTATTCGTTTGTTTTTCGTTTTCAAAAAAACAGCAGAAGCTAGAAATATTGACCGAATTCCGAATAAAATCTCCTTTCGAAAAGTTTTCTTCTGTCGCTGGATTCTTCGACATAAAGTTTCTTTTTAAAAATTACCTGAGTTATAGCTTCAAAAGACTAAAAAAATCTTTGAACTTATCGCAGCGTTTTCAGATCCTGGAGGCAAAGGTAAACAAAAATTTTCAGTAAAGTCAAACACAAAACAGGTCACGGAGAAAAAGCCATTAGTCTTGAAAATCCCATACTAAAAGTTGTTTATTCTTTACATATTTTTCATTAAGTCATTTAAATCCATCAGTTACATCACACTAAGAAAATAAAGTGCGCGTAGTTGATGTTTAACCATTATGTGTTTAAGTTTTCTGCATTTTCTTGAGAAGTTTAATCAGTCATTTTTATAACAGAGAATTCTAGCTTTAAGACATAAATAATTTAAAACATTTAAGTTGCTTAGACGCACTTGAAATTGTTTAAGGTCCAAAATTTTGAATCAAAACATTGGAGGGTTCTTAAAATAAAGAAGTCTTTAACGCTTTCATCTTAAAAATACTGACATTGGGAAACAGAGATAATTTAAATAACCCAGGAAGCATAATTGAAATAAACTTTTAGCTGATTAAAAAATTAGAAAATAGTGCTTGGAACAGTCTAAAAGTTAAAAATCAAAACAGTCCACATGCATTCCGTCCCTAAAATCTGTCACTTCATTGTTGGAAATATTGAATTGATAGCCATTTTTGGGACAAACCTAACCTGGAAGCATTGTAAAGGCTACGCAGAGCTGAATCATATCACTATGACTCTGCCAGGTTAGGTTTTCTCGAAGTACAGTCTCGTTTTCACTGTTTTCGTATATATATATATATATATATATATATATATATATAATATAATTGAAAAAAAAAGGTAGTTTGTGTCACAATTATATCTGCTAATTTTTAGACAAAGTAGAAAATTTAGAAATAAAAGACAAACGGATATGAGGCGCTTTCTAATCAGACGTTCAACATACACTCAATACTGTCTAGTATTTATGAAAATATTGTTAATTAAATGAATTTGATGTATTTTTCGGTTGACACGCTAAAAATATGAATGAAAAATTTGTTTATTAGTAGCGTATGTTTTTTTTCTAAAATGGAAACTTTAATATATGGAGAAAATTGTCTCTTTTTCGTAAAAATTCTCTTAGGGAGGATTAATAGCGCGGAGAAAATGTGTCCAAAAGAACTTCATGAAAAACAAGCATTTGGTTTCAAGTATTAAACAAGCGGCAATTGAACAAAAGGCAATAATAAAAATCATAAAAGGTTCTACCGTTACCTAGTGCAGAATGAATCAATGCTTTATTTTAAGTTCTTATTTTCTTAGAAGGTAAAACGTAAGACATCAGACCATAAAAACATAAATGCATTCTTTTGTCCAACAAAACATGTTTGATATTAAAAGATTTAATGCCGTTTGTTTTATCTGCATTCGAGCTTAAACAGCTCAGTTATCACAAAGTGTGATAAACATGACTTTTGTATTTTTATGTTATAAATGAAGTAAATATAATTGGTTTAACTAAACAAAATATGTTTTGAAAAACACAACAGTTTCTGTTCATGAACTCGTAAGGTTATAAAGTTTGGGTCTAGAGTTGTCGTAATAAATAAGAAAAATAAGTCTGATTTGAAAGTATAACTCTGATTTGAAATTGTACAAGAACTGGAAAACAAGCTATCATGCCTCAATTTCAAAATATATGTATTTTTATTCAACGTACAATTCTAATTCAACTCTTTGCAATGACTGTGGAGCCAATTCTCTTTTCTTTATTGAAAAATTGAAAACAGGTCTATCAAACCTGGCTTGGTTAAGTAAAGGTATTTTACTTCTCAGCGTAGATAGAGCCTCTGAAGTGATAAACGAATATCCGTAAGATTTTATTAGTTATTAACAATTATTGTTTATTGCTTATAACTCAACAATAACCAATAATATTAGTTAAGAAATTACAGAAACAATCTCAGAAAATTCCTCAGCAAAAGGAATATTTACATCAGACGAGCTAGAAGCCACCAGTCGTAAAAACTCCTTGCCCATAGCTGTTTATTTCTCACTAGTGGTACCCGCACGGCTTTAACCGTAATAGAAAATTAAAAGGTCTTTTCGTTCGCCTGTATATTTACAAATAATGTATGGTGAATTTTCTCGCCAATTGGCTTGTGCCTATGTTACGGTTCCACGTTATGACAATTTCGTAATTTACTCGTCCATCTTAAGATCATTTTGTTCTTACAATTGGAATAGAAAAAGAACCACATCGAATTTTCGAAAAATCGCTTCGAGGTGCACACCCCAATTTTACAAACTAAATTCGCGCCAAATTTCATGAAAATCGGCCGAACGGTCTAGGGTCTATGCGCGTCACAGAGAACCTGACAAACAGAGATCCCCAGATCCCGACAGACAGAGGGACTTTCAGCTTTATTATTAGTAAAGATAATGGAAAATCACCCGTCAAGGTAAGACGGGTTAAAATTGCTTCGACATTTGAACGAAGCAATTGCTTGCTTGGTGATATTTTGATAGTTGAAATTTTAACTCTAACTTTAGTTGATTAACCAAACTCCAGTAGACAACGTGAATTGTTGACCACCTTTTCGTTTTTTTCATTCTCCTAAAATTAGTCTTACCAATAAAACAGTTAAGTTGCCAGATCCAGTTTAACCTTGTTAAAATAAAACATTTCCCTGCATGTCAATCTTTGCTAAAAAATATTATCAAATTATCATGCTATGACACAAGTTTCATTGTTGGTGACGTCAGCGTTACTCGATGAGTGATTTTGGCTAATATATATATGGGATAACTTTTATAAAGTGTTTAAAATCCATTAATTGCATTAAACTATGAACGAAAATAAAGTAATTGTTCGAAAAAAAGAGAGAGACAGAGAGAAAACACAAACCGCAAGCGCTAGAATCGTGGTTTTTAAAGATATTATTCGACATATTTTATCGCATTTAAACTTCGGCACTGTTTTACTTTACAGCAGGAAAATGAAATTGTATAACTATTAAAGTGCTTTTGGATGATGAACGTTGCAAAATATTTTATGACACATGCTGTTAAGTCAGCAGGGCAAGAATAATTAAGTTGATAAATAATGGTCACAGCTGCAAGGTTTTTCGATTAATGGCTGTTCGCTTTAACTCAGTCTAAGTAGATTTAATGCTCTTTTAATTGTGCTTAAAAGGCAAATGGTAGTCAAGGCAATTATGACTTACAATTGCTTATAAAGTGTTAGCCAAGCATATTTTAATCTAGAAATTAGCTGCATAAGTTCCAACGAAATGGTTTCTTAAATTATATGTAGTTGCTTCGGGTTCAAGATTTTTAAAATAGTATTTTTGGGCATAGATTAAGGTGCTCTGTTGCAATTTAATTATCTTTAAGTGTATCTATGAGTAGTTCGTAATTTAATAACACTTTTACTAGGAGACTTAGAACATAATTCGAATATAGAAATTATAATAAACCGTTATGTTAATGCAACTTTAAAACCAGAAGTTTTGTTTAGTCTTGACACAAAACAAACGTACAAATATTACAAGCGCCATTTTAAAAGCATTTGCTATTTTATGTCACGCGTAAAGTAATAATATTAATATCATCAGTGCTTAAAAAGGTATTAAAATTATAATAATATTTATTATTATTAATAATAACAACAACAATAACAACACTAATAATACTTATTATCATCATTAAATATAAACACTACAACTTTTATTATTATTATTATTATTATTACTATTATTATTATTATTATTTTTACTATTATTATTACTATTATTATTATTATTGTTATTATTAACAAACGACAATAATTAATTATAATAACAGTTAAAAGAAAAACAAATAACTGTGTAGAGGAAAATAATTGTTATTGAAAATGCAGTTTACTACTACAAAGATCTTTGCAGGGACGTTCAGGAGGAAATGTTTTCTGACCAATTCAATCTTTATCCGATTTTATAAATTTATTTTATTAAATTTGTAAATGTTTTTTTCATACTTGTAAGTGAAACAAACTTACATTTGAGTTACTAAATTTTTAGTTGAAATGAATAATTATATTTGTTTTAAATATGCATATTAAGAAAATGTTTTTCTTTATTTATTAAAAGATAAAACATTGCGGATGAAAGTGCTTTTTAAGAAAGGGAGAGTGGTAACCGATGTGTTTGGTATTGAATAATGACATCCGCCGGTTGATTTCCACACTGCCAGATTGTGGACTTTTACAATGACATAAGAGGGCAACGGAATGACGAAATCTTTGATTTGACTATTTTACCTGGTGATCCTCCTCTCTTGTATTTACTTAAAGTCCTGTCGGTCAGTATATCAATACCATGCGTTACTTAAGCCTTATTACAAGAGGTGCAATAATAAATTGTAGCATATTGCAAATAAAACACTTAAATTGCCACAAAAACATGCCATCTACAGGATCTATTGCTTCTCAAATGATTTATTATAAATATGTTTCAGTGTTCAGTTTACTTCAAGAAGCTTTAACCGTGCTATTAGCCAACAATTGGAAGCGGCACAATGCAAGATCTTGTACGTTAACCTATCTAACACTGCTGCATTCTTTCTATCCTTTGAAGGAATTACAGATAGAAAAGAAAGCCAAGTAATAAAATTTATTGCTTGATGATGGAGGTGGTAAAATAAAATCCTTTCAAGAACGTGATAATTTTATCGGCAGTAAGATAAACCGCAATCTTACTTTTATGTCCTACTGATCGATAAAATAAGAATAGGGTATTAAAACCACGCAAAATATCTGATAAGCTGAAATAAAAAAGATCTTTCCATACAATATCAGAGTAAAAGGCATACCATCTAATTATCTAAGTTTGATTCCATTAATTTATTAGAGTGGTATTTTATGTGATGTCTTAAATAAATATTTGTGAGTGTCATCATCTTCTGACTCATATGATTGCTTGTAGTATACTTAAGCAATATAACACGATGACGGGACTTTTGAAAACTTGCAATGACATAGTAGAACTTTTTTTTGTTGGCCTTACTGAATAGTAAGGGAAACATATTTAATTGAGAAGTGATCTAACAGCAATTGTTGTTTGCTTCATTATCCGCAATTGAATGTTAACCATTACAATAGACCTTCTTAGCTATTAGTAGCCTCTGTTTTTATGAGCGTATTTTATTCTTTTAAGGAACATATGTTTGAAAATATGTCACGAATTTGTTCATGACCAATATTTGGCTATCTCCTAAAGAATTTCAGTAACTATTGTTAAAATAAAAAAGTCTAAGATCAAAATATCTTTTTTTCAGGGTTTTTTTTAAAAACTTTTTATCGTGAGAAGAGCTGCAACCTCTTTTACGACATATAATTATTTTTCCCTTCACTTGCTTAGATACAAATATATTCTCCAAGAACAATTAAATCTTATTTTTTAATTGAATAAATAAATATGTGATGTGCTCCAAGTTTAATGGACAGAAAACTATAGCTGTTAGTAAACAAATTAGAACGTCATAGTTGATAGCGAATAACGAATAACAAATAATCTTTGCGCTGAGAATTAAAATAATCAATTAGCTAACGTTTTGAATTACAAAAATTGCAAATTATTGCAAACACGTGTTTCGGTGTTACAAGGAACATCTTTTTCAATTCGAAGAAGGGTGAGCTTCTGGATGAAACACTTCTTTGCATTGAAAAAGTTGTTCCTTATAATAACAAAACACGTGTCTACAATAATTTGCAATTTTTGTGCTTCAAAACATTGGTCAATTGATTATTTTAACATCATAGTTGGTTTGAAACTTTGCAACGTTTTAGTACAATAATTTGCAATTTTTGTGCTTCAAAACACTGGTCAATTGATTATTTTAACATCATAGTTGGTTTGAAACTTTGAAACCTTTTAGTTTGTCTGACTGGCAAATACAAATAGCCAGTCACTAAACATTTCTGATGGCTTTAACATTTCCTTTTATATACATTTTTTCCTTCGAATCCAATATTCACCATTAACAATCTTGAGGTTATAAAATTTGAAAAAATATGTAAGCAAAAAAAGTTGTGCTAAGTTACTAAAAGTAAGTGCTAAAAGTTACTAATTTGGTAAACTTTTTATAGAGGCTTGCTTGGCACACTGTAAAATAAAATTAAAAAAAAAAAAAATAGAAACGTTTCTGGAAAATAATGGGCAACTAATTTGTTTAACCTGTGTGTCCTGTGTTTGCCAGTAAAATATCTGACAAAAAACAGGAAAACTTTTCCTATAAAACTATAAAACTCAGTAACCCTCTTAAAATTATCCTGGAATCTTTCGAAATTCAGAAATCTCCTCAGTTTTTACTGAGGAGGTTTCTGAATTTCGAAAGATTCCACGCCAGTCACGTTTTTAAAATAAAACAGAAACTCTCCGAGAAAACTTAGATGTGTTTATAGTAAACACTTGACATCCCCCTAATTCATCAGGTAGCAAATAGGAAGGAAGCTAAGATAGAATTCCAAGCTGATGTCGTATCGCTTATTTCTCTGTTGTTGCTGCAAAGCAGGAATATCCAAAGACTGCATTATATCATTGTTTAGGGCTCAGTCAATCTCGAAGGGCCGTAGCTGAACTGTAGGTAGAGGATCTAAGAAAGAAGATGATCATATCTTTGCTCTAGTACCTAAAAATATTTTTCACAACAGTGAGAAACCTGCATAACTTGTTGCAATTCAGGAAACTTTTCTAAAAAATACTTATTTTTCACAAGAAACTCGCGGAAACCCGGGAAATCCCCGAAAGGTGCCTGATAATAATCTACAACATTGCGGAATTTTCTATCTGGGTAGTTTGTATGGTTCATCTCACATGGCACTCAACAAGTAACAAGAAAAAAAAATCGCTTTCAAAATTAAAACAAAACAGCTTTTGTTAGAAAACATTTTTGACGATACTTGATTTTAGCAACCCGGGTTTATCGTGTTTTCAATTGGTTTTGCAGTGAAAAATGTCAACAATTTTAAATTGGACTACTTTGTATTTACGTAATAAGCATACCGTCTTAAAACTATCAACAGGAGCAGTAAAATAAGAATAATAAATAGGTTAATTATTATTAAAATAATAGTAATAATAAGAACAATAACAACACGAATAACAACAAAAACACGAACAATAACAACAACAACAACAACAACAACAATGATAATAATAATGATAATAATAATAATAATAATAATAATAATAATAATGATAATAATAATAATAATAATAATAATAATAATAATAATAATAATAATAATAATAATAATAATAATAATAACAATGATAATAATAATAATAACAATAATAATAATAAATGATAATAATAATAATTGAGAAAGCATAATACTTGAGATTAAAATAATAATTATAATAATATTAATAACTTTAAGAAACACGGAACTGAAAATAGAAATTCAACCCGCAAGTAATTAAACGTAGCTAACAGATTTTGAAAATATCGTAAAATTTTTTTCCCAAAAGTTTCGGGATTCAGCTTTACGATGGCGGAGGCCATTCGGTTTGACATAACATTTAATACTTGATCCCAACATATCGAGTGAATAAATCGGATAAAACTTCTGAACTAAAAGATATTTCCCTCTCTTCAATTTTTGTGGATATCATACTCAAACTCATATCATATCAATTCAAAGATATCTCCAGAATTTTATTACAGAAGGCTAGAACCGTAATTATATGAACATTCTTAAGAGATATTGGCTAAACATAATAGCAACATGATTTCAAATCAAAATTCTTGACAGTTTATTAAGAACACAATAAACTATGCTAATTTTGCTGATTATGTCCTTCCCTCGTTCGCCGTCAGAATACTCCCGAATTCATAACTTTATTATTTACGCATAAATAAGCTTCATTTCTGCATAAAGTTTACTTCACTTATTCTTGCATGAAAGCCCATTTTCTAACTAGTGGAACATCATTTATTTCTGCGTGATGAAACAATTCATTCCGTTCCACTCCAAATGATATTCTTGAATAAATCTGCTGTTCATTAGAGCCGTATTCTTCCGAAGATGACAATCAATAGCTCCGATTCTTACAGTTGAGTATTTTTGCATTCAAAGCAACGTACACAGCGTATTGTTTCAAGTAGTAAAACCTACTCATTTTATTTAAAAAAAATATATGCAATGCAGTACAGGTAAAGAAAAAAAGTGAGTTAAAAATGAGAAATATTCACAGAACTCTGACCAGTTCTTTTAGCGCAGTTAGGGGTACTTATGCACCAAATCGCACCGTCAATAGCGACAGCGTTCTTAATGTTAGTGCTAATGGTTTTGTAGTCTTCAAATCAAATCCAAAAGTGGGAAACAAAGGAATGTAACTGGAAAAATTAAAAGGAGATAACCAGTGCGAATAGTAGGGAAACCTCTCCTCTGTCTGGGCCGAAAGAGAGAGTACTAGTAGCCATGGTAGGTGTTACTGCACAACATCATTTAGGAAAAAAATTCAATGTAAGCCTACCTAGGATGTTATCTTGAAAAGCGTTTAACTCAAAACTTGAAAATGTCCACTTATAAAGACTCTACCATTGAGATGAGATAAAATGGAGGGAGTGAAGTCATTCGTTAAGCGAGGACCTCAAGTCACGTGGTTGATTTTAAAGCAAAGAATTGAAAAAAAAAATCAAGGTTCTTTCGCTAGTTTCACGCAAAACGTGTCAAGAATTCGTCGTTGTTGAGTCACGTGAACTGGGGTCTTTGACTCAACATTTGCTAAGATAATGATTGTACATGCTCCCTCCATTTACTAATTCCACCTCTAATGGCTATGGCTCTACGTTCTGATCCAAATCACACCATAATTTGCGAAGGACGTCTTGTTGAAAAAAAAAAAAAAAAAATACAGTAAAATCTCATTACAACGAAATATCGGTTTCAACAAAGTTTTTGTTCAGTCCTGTTTCAATTGCCATCACACTGCTTAAATTCCTTTGCAACAAAATTTCCATTTAGAGATAAGTATGTTGAGGCAGTGAGCATTAAAGGAACATTAGAAGTTGAGAGACGTAAGTGGTTCTTTTTTACATTTGAGTAAAACACGTGTAAATTCAGCATTCTAGGTAAACTTAAAAAGTCCCCCCCCCCCCAAACATGGCACCTGCTATGGATACCAGTAGCATCTCTTTTCTACAAATAAGGTTCTACAAAAAAGCTGAATATTTAAAAAATAAATTACTGCTGCACTGAAGATTAGTAGCTGTAAATTCATGTTTAGAGTGTTACTATTACATATAGAACTTTATCATTTTGAATAAGAAAAATAATTTTTTACTTACAGCAAATACTACAATATCAACATTAATTTTTGAAAATGACTTGTACTCGCATTATCATATACTTTGATTTTCAGAGGTAATTTTTTTTGACTGGAATACACTACATGTGCTAGGGCTTTCTAATAAATGATCAAAAAGCATAAAATGCATACCACTTTAAAGAGTAATACCATTAACTTTAATATTTTGCAACACTTTTGCATCTAATTTTTAAAAGAACTTTCAAAAGTTCATTTTTAAACTATTGCAAAGTATACAATAGGATACACGAGAGCGCAATCTGTCAGAGTAATTAACCCCTGTAATATTAGGCGATTTCACGCGTCAGTTTCCATGATGCATAAATCGTCAAGTTTCAGTATAAATTTATAATTACTATTATTTGGAAATTCATGCGTGTTCTGCTATTATACATTCAAATTGGGCAGCCCGATAGAATCGATTGAGTAGAAGAGTATTCAGGAGAACAGAACGTCTGCACATTTTGCGACGTCATGTTTAAATTACTGAAAAAATATTTTTGATATGAAACATCTTATGCGAGGGCTTTGAAATTCCGATCCGCAAGCTTTTTGCGTGACGGAAGTGACGTAGTTGTTGCCAAAAAAAAGAAAAATAATAGTAATTCAAGAGGTAAAATACTTCCCCCTTTTAGTTGTTGCCAAAAACAATGAAAAATAATAGTAATCTTAAAGTTAGTTTTGTTAATGAATTTAATAAATTAATTGCAAGGCTAAAATTAAGCAAGCATCTAATGTTCCCAAATCAAGTCAAGTAATCAGTATAAAACTTACTCCACATTGGTTAAATTTAGCCTTGAAATTATTTTGGGAATTTTTACTAACAAAAGTAACTTTATTATTACTAATATTTTTCATTGTTTTTTGGCACAATTAAAAAATCGATTTTGAATATTGTTTAGTTGTTTCGTTGTTTATAATCTACTTTCTTTATTAAAAAATTTTTTTTCTCGTGGATATGCGTAAACTATATGCAGGAAGAACAAGAATTTGGCATGCGAGAAAATCTTCCGTTGAAGTAACAGTTCAGAATGCTAAAAAAAAGAAAGAAGTTTCACTTTTGTCGTGTATCGTTGTGACACACACACACAATATTTTTTTTTTATCAATACACGGCAAAACTAATGAATCTAGGTCAAAAGTGTTCATTTTTGCAAAAAAATATATTTTTTTTACTTTTGCTTATAGATAAGTACTTATTAGCCTATGAAATTTTAAGGAGCCTTGATAATACTATTATACTGCGTTAGAATGTCCTGTTTATTCAAATGCGAATTGCTTAACGTGAGAAAATTAATTTACAAGCAGTGCACATTGCGCGTATTTAAGAGGGTCTGTAAGTTTTGTGACAATCTTACTAGTAGTTAAATTCTTAGAAAATTATTCATTTTTTATGTATTTTAAAACAAAGTGAAAGTAGGTGAAAAAAAATATTTCCCATTAAGTTTTTGCCCTCCCATACTTTTAGAAATTTAGGTTTATTTTGTGTCCTTAACCAGTTATTCCTCATTTAAGTCTAATTTCCTATGTAAAAGATACATACAATGTTTTCTTTATGAAAGAATTGGAAGTTGTAATAAACTTTATATACAGTAAATGACTAGTTAAGATATTCAACCAGCAACGGTTTGTCTTGTATTGTCAATATCAAGTTTGTGATCTTTATTCCTGGACTACCATCAGTGGTATCTCAAAACGGCATGTTTCACGAACACCTCCATCATATGATTTCAGCAAATTTTATCTTCAGTGTGATTTATAGTATTAATGCTTTTCACTCACCAATAGGGAATTTTTCTGCATTTAAAATTTTAGTGAACTTCTTCCTGAAGAACCTGGTATTGCTGTTTTTTTAAAATTAGATTGCAGTTGTATTGACACGTACTCATTCCATAGCTTTTTTTTCTATCATAAAGGTACCATGGTAAGCTGATAAATAATGTATATTGATAAAAAAAATAGTATGTGTGTGTCACAAAGATACACGACGAAAGTGAAACTTCTTCCTTTTTTTAGCATTCTGAACTGTTACATATGCTTGTAGAAGACGAACAAAAACAAATAGCAAGATTGGGTGAAAAACGAATTGAAGTACAAATCTTTAGCTTCAAAATCATGTATTGAATTTTCAACATAGTCACCGGAAAGCATTACACATTTCTCCCAACGTGTTACAAGTTTTTTCATTCCGTCCGTCACGGAAAAGTTCTTCCGACTTTTTTCAAACCCAGGACGCGATAGCTGCCTTCATCTCACTGTCCGAGCTGTAATTATTATCCTCAAGCAGTAGAGGAAAAACATAAAATCGCAAGCTGCAAGGTCTGGAGAATACGGAGTGTAGGGATTTGGTTCAAACTTCAGATTCCTCAGAAACTCTTCAGTTTCACGCGAAATGTGCGGTTCCAATAGTTCAATAATGAAGCCAAAACGTTCCTTGGATATTTCAATTTGGTTTACGATACGCTCTTGAGAGGTTTGCTGGTCATTTTGAATCATATCTTCGACCAGTTTGCGACGATTATCGTCTGAGGCTGCGGTTTCCCAAAAGTTCCCTAATTTTGTGGAATTGACCTCATGATATGCAATCACGCGAAATAATTGTTTTCCTTGTCTGGACAAAGAGATTTAATAATCCTCTTTGCCTAATATAAACCAGTATAACGAATCACATCAGCTAGAGTTTTATTCAGGTTTACAATCCGCGAATGTAGGTCAAATAGAAAACGAGGTGTCGCGTTTAAAAAAAAAAATGTTTTATTTTCTTATTCCTTACGTATCACAAAAATAATTCATCTCATTATAACGCAGGATTTTTTAATAAGTATTCTAGCAGTAAAATGTTTGAAAAATAATGTGGGATCTCTCTTTTTATGAGTTGTTTATTGTTTAAAATAATTTTGAAATTCAGTTTCTATAATAATAATACAATATCAACTACTGAAAGTATATACATGAATATCGGTTAAATTATCCATCCTGACTTGTGAGAAATTTTGATTCGTCGACTTTAAATTCTTATAAACTTTAAGTTGTAATCCCAAATCTGGAAAGCAATCAAAAGAGCTATAGTGGTTGAAAATTGCTAAGTTAATCTTTTCCGCAGTTCGTAAATTTTAAATCAAATCTTGCCGCTGTCAATTGCTTTCAGAATTAAGATTTAATTATTTTTAGCGAAAAGGGGTGAGATAAAATATTTATTGCAGCATCTGAAATTAGGATGAGCGTTAAAGCAGTCATAGAAACAATAATTGCTGATGCTAAATTACTCGTATACAGTGGACACTCTCTATTTTGAACACTCATGGGTCCGAACAAAAGTGTTCGGATTATGGGGGTGTTAATTATAGAGGGAGACTGAAGAATGCATGCTTATGCATTCTACTGCGTTAATGGACTATGTTTAATACTTCGCCCAGTGAGCTATACCAGTTGCTGAGTTATAGGTGCAGAATTTCGGATTAGTTGATAGTGCCAATGTAATGTCTTATCCAACTCAGTAGAACCTAAACTCTTGCATTTCTTAATTTTTTTTTTAATTTAAAACGTTTTACATAGCATTCAACAATAAAATATTACGATATAGCTATCGATACACTACTCAGAGAGAAAACAAAGAGTAATTTTCAATATGTTTTTGTGTGTGTATTCTAATACAAGGTACATGTAATCATTCAAATGAAAATATTTCGGGTGATTCTCAGCCGCATTTTGCTTGATGGTAATCATCCTTTATTAAAAAAAAAAAAAAAAAAGATCTGGAATACTACTCAATACAATGGTTGAATTCTTGATATATAATTGAGTGGCAGAGACTTCTGGCTGGTATTGCTCATCTGAATGATTTTATGTAATTCAGTAATATCCAGGAAAATAGGTTTTTTCTTCCTCTCTCCACCTTTCCCTTAATGCTTTTCAATCACCATAATAAAATTGCGAAGGTATTTGAGGATTTTCAATTTCGTTTATGCGAGTTCCCGAGTACCGATTGTAAACATGTTCAGTATATAGAGAGGTAATAACTGAAGGGGGTTAAAAAAAGCGTTCATAATACTGAGGTGTTCATGTTATAGAGTGTTGAGAGTACAGAAAGGTCAGCCAATGTTAAGTCGGGACCATCAAAATGTGCTCAGAATATCGAAGTGTTCACATTAGAGAGTGTTCCGATAGAGAGAGAGTTCACTGAACTAAAAGGATTAAGTGAACTCTTGCTTTTCAAAGATTAATGAGGGAAAATATCAATCAGAAAACAAACTAGAACCGTTTGGTATATTTGAATGCTCAACGTCATTTCTTTACTTCAGAGCCAGACTGGAGTAAGTCCAAAAATTGCGATTTTCCGTTTATTAGTGCATTGTATGTGGACGCCTATTTTGCTTCGCGCAATGCGGACGTAATTCCTTAAAAATATGCGTATATATATTTTTTTCTATATTTCACCAGGGTTAAAAGAGCGCGCATCCCATCCTTTGCATGCGCCAGATAAACGTTTTTCCTCACTCCTGTAAAATTCCCATAATACGACTTACGTCCTTTTGGCTCGGAGGTAGGGGAGAGTGTTGCACCTTGGGTCAGTTTTCACATTTTAATTTTTAACGTCAATTATTTGAATCAAATTCAAAATCTAAAAGTTACATTAAAATACCCCAACATAATTCTATGCAATATATTTTTTTAAATTCAGATAGTTTGAAAATAAAATATTGCTAGCCATTTTTAAAGTAAGAGTTCCAAGCTGTCCCAAGGTACAACATCTTATTGTACATTGGGACATATCCCGTTGTACTCTGGGAAAGTCTTCATGATTCAGGGAGCAGCCACATATTTAAACCAATTTTACACCAAAAAACAAAAATATTTTTTTTTCATGGTAGTGAATTAAATTCCTAACAATGAATAATGAATTATTATCAAACATAAAATGTGTTTAAAAGACTACATAAGATTAGAACATTGTTCTATGTTTTAAAACATATCTTAATTATTAAGAACCATGCTTATATTCTACCTTGGAACGTGTCCTAAGGTATAATATATTTGGCTGTCCCAAGGTACAATCACCACGTGGTTTAAGAAAAATCGAAATGGTGGTCAATCTAGGTGCACTATCCTTATTTTCTCATAACCAAAATATTTACAGTACTCCTCTTTTATAACAAAATAAAAGTAAGTTGATTAGTTTTACAAATAGAAAGACAGAAAATGAAATAAAAATGAAGAAAATATTTATTTTGGAGTCATGAAATTTTCTTTCTCATACAAAATCACCAATTTTGCTTATTTGATGCTGATTTTTACTATGGTTCCATTTAGTGGTAAGGGTTACTATTAGAGATTGCAAAAACATGGCTGCTAAAAATAGTTTTTAAACATTAGCTGTGTCCCAAGGTACAACACTCTCCCCTACAGATTTAAAGATTTTCGGTTTTGTACTTCAATGCAATGCATTTTTTAAAATAAAGTAATCTTAATTTTGTTATTTCCGAAACCTACAAGCTTCGACAATGACGTGTTATAAAGAGTACTTATGGCTGGTGCTATTTTGAATAGCGCAAAAAGAGCTTTTTTAATGCTTAAACTGATATGCACAATTCATTACACAAATCACAATTTTACGGGATTATTCAAAATGGCTAATGTAACAAATGCTTCCAATAAATAATTCATTGAATAAAGTTTGATGAATCTAGGTACAAAACAATTTAGTACCTAAGCCTAGTCACTTTTTTAAAAAATCAACTTATTACATTTACATAAGCAAAAAATTCCTAAATAATAACTCTAACATTAGAAAACATACATTTTTAAAAGTTAAGAGCATTTAAAATTAAAGAGAAAACATCTATTTAAATAGAATTGAGTGAAGTAAGAAAATCTGTAACAGAAAAATGAAGTTTTCTTTTATTTATAGAGTTGTTTTAATCTCTAGCAACCTATATAATAATATTGTAAATAATATTTTATTCGTAATAACTCGTGCGTCTAGGTATACTAATGTATTTAACGTCATACAACACTTCTTCTTCTAAGATAATATAATCATAGAGATGACTAATTAAATGAGTTATTTAGCACTTAATTAAAAAAAATCATGCACTTATTCTAAAAGAAACATTTTTGACATTTTTTTTCAGCAAAAAACGGAGCTGGAAAAGTAAAACTAGCCACAGGTATCATTATAAAATTTCTGAATACCTGCCAACATAACCAAACAGTTGGTGTTGATACTTAGTTAAACAATTCTAAGAAATGCATAAGGTAAGAGAAAAAAGTATATCTACTTGTACGTTTCTCACTTTGAATGCGTCTGCTAAAGTATTACATGTACACAAAAACATGATCGTTTAGCATTCAATGAGTTTTAGTGGTCATGCGTTTCGTATTCTCAAATGTACAGTCATAAAAGCTCTACTTTAATAAACTCGAATATAAAGTTCATTGCTGCTTTACAAAAGATCACGTATCATTTAATAACAGTGTCTGTCGCTTATGATTTCAGTGACGTGTTTTCTTCAGCACTTAAATGTCCATAATAGGCAGCTATAAGCATTTACTCTCTTCAGCTTACATTGACTCCTACGTGACATAAGAAGACACTATGGTTATATAGTTGCATACTAAGTTTAATATGTAAACATAATAGGGATAATGCACTTTCTAATAGGATTAAGAATGTGGGTACTTTAACAGTAACAGTATATAAGTGAGAGGGTGAAATACACCGCCAGCTCAGTCAATTCCAGCCGAGGACTGCAGTTTCGTGCTTATTAGCACTCATCAGCTCGGCATAGGAAAGTGACTGAGCTGGAGGTGGAAAACCTCTTAAGGAAGCCAAGAGTGCCAAACAAACTGGTAGTTAATACAGAATTAGCCCTGGCTATAGGGCGGTAACTTACTGAGTATATAGGGTGTTCTTCTTTAACCTGCATAACCTCTATTTTCGCAACCGTTAGTCCTAGCTGCATACTTCCAATTGCAAAATGTTCAAAATCAAATGCAGAGCTAAGATATTGAAAGCTTGAAGCAAAAATAAAAGTTTGTCAAAAAATACAAAATTTAAATTTTTTACGGGCCCTAGGTCTCCTAACTTTTTTTTAGGGTAATAATCTCAATTTTAAAATATTACTAACTCTAACAACTTAACATTTGTGCGACTATAACTCAAGGAGCTATTCGTATTCAAAGCTTTAAGGGACCATGCAGAAGATGAGATTGAAACTTATCGCCCTTTCAGAAGAATGACAACTTTTCGAAGGGCAAATGTTATGACATGATACGCAAAAACACACTTTAAAACCTCAAACAATTTGAAAAATCACACTCTATACACACGTGTAATTTTAAACATTTATTAACCACTATATTTCTCCACAAAAAGTATTTTGGAAATACAAAACCGAGATACAAAACGCCGCGTTTTGTATCTCGGTGAACATTGTTCATACTAATGTCAAACTTTTTGTGCTGGTATTATTTTTCAATGCGGAATACTTCCCAAAATATAAGTTAAAGAACATAGGTCCCGTATAAAAAGTTAAACTTTGTATTGTGCGACTCATTTCTTCTTGTGCTTCAAAATTTGAATATCTTAACGCTGAATCTGATTTTGAATATTTTTGCAGTTAGGAGTACGCACCTACGACTAACGATTGCGAAAATAGAGGCTTTGCAGGTTGAACGGGAACACCCTGTATATATCAAATATATTTCTCTGTGGTGTTTTATGTGATATGGCACCATGATTCCCTCAATACTTGATCCAATTTCATAAGAAGTAAATCATTTTAAAAACTATTTTCTTTTGGCGAAAAACAAAGAGACAATGCACAATTTGGTTGTTTTTCCGCAAAAACCGATTTTCCCTGTTTTTATTGCTCATTGCTTCACTGCATAGCATCCCGAAACAGAGACACATTTGTTCAGTTGGATAACGCGTCGTTCCTATAATACGAAAGTCATAAGTTCGAATTCACATGAGCTGAAAAATAATCGTTTTCATCATTTATTTTCGTCAGCAGAATCATAATTCACATTTTCATTAACATGTGAAGTAAAATCAATGCATGATTCCGAGCTACAGTTCTGTTGTTGTTAAAATCAAAACCAAGGCATTGATTTTAAGGCATTGATCATAAAATGGCAGTTTTATTTTTTAAAAAAAGTGGAAGTGTCAATTTCAGTTTAGTTTTCTGTTTTATTACGCATTACTTTTATGTGTAGCATCCTGAGCTTGTGAAGGTCTTTCACAACAACAGTGACTGCATCTCAACATTTTGGGAAACGTTGAGGGTGGCGGGAATAAAGGATATACTATAGCGACGTGTCCCGATATCTGCCAACAGTCATGTTTACTGAATAGAAAAATTTACCTGTTTGTTACGCAATTGGAATTTGAATATATTTCAACAGTCACTCGTAGCACAGATATTTAATATTAGGTCACGATACACATCAATCGCTAAAATTGAACATTATTGTAGGGTCGTTATTCTGAATTTTTTTCAAAAGTTAGGGACAGGGGGCAAGGATGATGTACAAATATGTAATTTGCCGAGGGAAGATAAAGCGCAATATCTGCAAATTTTTGCTTTTTCATTTTATTTCATTTTTGTCATCCATTGTGAATCAGCTTTATTGTATAAGTCTTCTAGGATGAAGCTTAAGGGGTCTAAGGACCCTTAACCTTCAAAATTTTCGACTTTCTGGGAAAAATATATGTTATGCATATTTTAATTCTAAACAATTTGATACCTTATTTACTACCATACGCCAAAAACTTTTCAAGTTATTGTAAAAATGCGTAAACTTTCCCCATAGAGATTTATGTTAACAGCAGCGGTTAAGCCTCTTTTTCTCAGGTGCCGGATTCTTCGGTTTTCTCGTTTTGCGCGCATAATATCTCAGTTTCTTATATATTTCTGTTAAACTTTTCATACTTGTTTGTCTGGTTTATATTTATGACCTGAACCTAAATTTATTTAATTTTTTTTAAATTATGTATTTATTTTTTGAAATTTTACAAGTCATAATCAAAATTTCCAAAATTTTGGGCAAAAATATATATATATATTTAATATTACCTTTCGTTTTTAGTTAAAATTTAGGTTCAGATCATAAATATATACCAGACAAACATGTATAAAAAGTTTTACGGAAATATATGAGAAACTTTCTGAGATATCATGCGCGCAAAACGAGAAAACCGAAGAAACCGGTACTTGAGAAAAAGAGGCTTTAACAGCTGCTATTAACATAAATCTCTATGGGGAAAGTTTACGCATTTTTACAATAACTTGAAAAGTTTTTCGCGTATGGTAAAAAATAAGGTATCAAATTGTTCAGAATCAAGTTATGCATAACATATATTTTTTCCAGAAAGTCGAAAATTTTGAAGGTTAAGGGTCCTTAGACCCCTTAAGCTTTCACCAGGGGGTGAACCTGGTTAACCAAAGGTGACCAGATGTTACTTTTTAGGTTTTTGACTGTTCAACTGTCAGTTGTTTGTCATTGCACAACACAACCAATAAAAATCTAATAATGAGCATAAATGAAGCAAAATATTCACCCTTGGGCAGAAGAAAAACAAAGCTTAAAAACAATAATATTAAAGCGTAAAACTTGTAAAAATTTTGTACACGTATACGAGGTTCAAGAAACCTCCTTTTCATTGCAAAAAAAGAAAAAAAAAGGATTTTTCGATGCTGAGTAACAATTCCAAGAAAAATTTTCATTTATATAATTTCAAAAAAAGACCTAAACTTTCTTTTCTCCCAATTATAAAAAAATTATAGGTGTAGAAAAACTATTGAGGTTACTACAAGAACAATAGAGACGTCTCTATTTTTCTACAACATTTTCTTGAGAGGTTTTAAAGTTTCAACCGTACTCTTGCAGAAATCGAGGATATTAAATGTTACTTACACAACCCATTATTGAGTTCCGAATAATTCCTTAAAACTTTCCAGTTATTCAGTCTTGGTTGAAGTTAAATAAATGTCACTTATCTAGATGGGGTGTTATTCAATTATGGTGCACCGCGTTAATTTGTTTGACAGTAATTGATAATAAACAGTTGCGAAACCTTTAGATTACGATCATCAGTCTCAACTGAGATATTAGTTTTAGTCAAATATTGGAGATAAAGAGTTTCGTTTCAGTGAGGATGAATTTGAGTTAATGTATTGTGTAAGACCAATGTAACTAAAACTTTAGGGGAGAGTGACCTTGGGACACTGCTAATTTCTAAGACTCTATTTTTAGCACTCATGTTTTTTTTCTGTAATCTCTAATATTAACCTTCACCACTAAATGGTGCCATTTGACAAATTATTCAACAAAGTGTGCTTTAAAGTGTTCCAAAAAAAGACAAGTGCCCGTGTTAAAAAGTTAAAAACTTGCTTAAAAATTTATGAATATTTGCTGTGCAGAAGTTTTAGATAATAGCTTTTTTCTTCTTTTTAGTACACGTGATGAGTAATGTTGCAAGCTTGAAAAGAATCTGGATATTATTTGCTACATAATAGGAAAAAAAAAATTCGTTTTGAACTACCCCAAGTCGTTTTAAAGAGGTTATACCTTTACGATCATGATAAAATCATTTGCTACTGCCACGCGAAAGAGATGAAGAGGGTTTGTCCATTAAGTCAAAGGAAGTTAATCGCCGATGTCTGCCCGAGTTGAAGTAATTAATGTTTTGAATTTACTTAGAGAAACATTCAAGTAAATGGAAAACATTCATGGAAATGAAATATGTAAAAAGATTAAATAAGTAAAAAGCTCAAAATAAATGCAATATTCATAAATGCAAGGTTTTTAATAAACAGTACTGAGCAGATTTTTTTTTTCTAAAAACATTTTTTCGTATGATCAAAAGTTGGGAGCATAAAATTTCACTAATTTATGGAAAAAGAGAGAGATAGAGAGCACATGAAAGATTTTCAAACGAACAGACGTATTTTACAATCAGTTGCGAAAATGATTAAGGATACTTTTTTAAATAGCAAGGCTTGCATTTTGAGTCGAATCTAAAAAGTTAGTGTAAAATGTTTTTATAAAAATCTTGCGTCTGTCTCGAATTTCCTTAGTAACTAATGAAATGATTAACTAAAGAATGTGTAATGCAATTACATTCGCTTTTTAGGAAATAGTTTTAAGCTACATTTTGTTCTCTGTAAAATTCAAACTTGACGAAAAAAAATAAATGTGAAATAAAATCATTCGACATCAAGAAGCCTTGGCGTAAATTGCAAAAATTAGTTAAACAACAACTAAATCAGTGATTCTCAACAAGTGGTTCGACAGACCGGCACCGGTCCTCAGAATAATTGAACAGGTTCAGAGATTTTTGCTCATCCTCGTTAAAAAGTTTTCTTTGCACAAAAAACTAAAATAAATACCACGGTAATAATAGTCTCCCATAGAACACCTTTTAGCAAATTTTGTAATTAATTTTCGCTGGTTTCTATGATGTTTTAGCTATGTTTATTACGTAGGTATAATTATTACAACGAGTACTTGTCTTATTCTTAAAATTTTAACATATCTTTTGTAATACATCTTCAACATCAAGCACAGTTTTGTGTATATATTTATCAATTCATTTATTAGTAATGTTTTTTTTGTAAAGAGGGAAAGTAAAAAAAAAAAAAACTCAAAAATTTTTACAAGTGCCTAGTGGTTCCCGAGCTGATTGTCGTTTTGCAAAAAAAAAAAAAAAAAAAAAAAAGAAGTGAAAAAGCACAGTAAAAAAACTTTACCAACCCGTTAAAAATTTCTTATGATTTTAACGGTCAGCAAATGCAAGGTTTGTTTTCCTTAAAAAAAAAAAAAGAAAAAAAGAGAAATAGAAAGAAAGAAAGAAAGAAAGAAGAATAAGAAAGGAGGGGAAAAAAGGTTGAGAAACGCCGAACAAGACCATTATACTGTCTCGTGTGTTAGTATCATATTTCTAGCAACTATTGTTATATTTAAGCAAGAATTCTTTAAATGTACGCTGTTTATTCTTCTTGATTTTTTTCAATAATTATTTATTTTTTTTTAAGTTTTCGAAAATAAGTTTAAGCAAAATAAGACCTCCTTTCGCGTTTTTAATAATATATTTACGGGAAAATAAGAACAGTAAAAATTTCGGTTTAAATGATATGCGTAATGGAAATAATGTTCTGTCAATGGATAAATATTTAACTTTTTCAATAGAGTTAATTTAGAATAAAACTTCTTTCCCTCATTTAAAAAAAAAATATTTTCTTTTACAGTACTGTAGGTTAAAACAGCAATTAAGAATTTGATGTGTGTGTGTCTGTGTGTGTGAGCTATTGTCTACAAAATCATTCTCTTTTTCTTACTATTCCACACCTCCAAAACCCAAAACCCTCGAAGTAACGTCTAGGAAAATGTGTTTTCTTACCATAATGAATTCCTCAAAGACCTCTTACAATAATTTATTTCTAGTACTAAAGTTTTTCTGATTCTTTTGCTGGTTCTTGAACAGTTGTGAGAGACCGAAAATGTGTTTTAACTTACCGCAAAACTCATTTTTCCTTTCAAATCTACTGTTTAGTAAAATTATACCAATATATTTCACGCAATTCTTTGTGTAAACATATATGTAATTACTTTAATGAAAGCTTATTTAACAAATGTTATTTCTCTTGCTACAATGAATGATAATTTTAAAAGATATTTATCAAATATGCTATGGGGAAATAGGAAAAGAATTTGATAAAATTCTTATCAGTGCAACATAAAATTTTATTATTTACTTTAATTAAATAGTTATTATCCCAAAGCAGGCTTCTTGATTTTTCCGAAATTAAATGAAAGAATAAAAAGTTTAAACACACTAACCGGAAAATTGGTGTAAAGAATGTTTAACGTAGTGTCTTATGTGTTTTAAAACTCTTGATTTGAATCGAATATTGAATCAAATATAATTTAAGTTATTTGCTTACAATTAAACCTAAAAAATTTAACATTTTGTGAAAGGAAACTAAAGAAACTTTTAAAAGCGCTTTATGAAGCTACAGCATGTTCAAGAACCATGAAAGCTCACTTTTACCAATTTCATTTTTCACGATTCATTTACATGGAGTTTTAAGCTGCAATTGCAAGGAACTGCTGAAACAGCAGCCGCTAAATATAATTTTTGCGGTGCTTATACTTTCTCGTCAATAGTCTTGATTATATAATACTTACAATTCAAATTAATTATCCCTTTATGTATTATCATATGTGTTTGGAGAGACAGAATTAATAAAATCGTCAAGAGTATTTCAAAAG
This sequence comes from Uloborus diversus, assembly GCF_026930045.1. Classification (NCBI taxonomy): domain Eukaryota; kingdom Metazoa; phylum Arthropoda; class Arachnida; order Araneae; family Uloboridae; genus Uloborus; species Uloborus diversus. Next base: position 87,072,767 of record NC_072739.1, on the reverse strand, counting down.
CTTGGGAAATGTCATATCTAAAAACTGAATTTAATAATAATTAATGTGGCGTCATTTTCATATCGTTCAATGTGCTTCGAATTTTATCGTTTGTTTATGTTCATATACAATTGAGCAAGGCAAATCAAAAATTGTACACTTTATGCAATCAGCGGTTTTTTTGCGAAACTTAAGACGGTTTTGTTTTTATTTTTGTGATTTAAACTATATTTTCAGAACTATTTTTTAGAACTATGCGAATGGCATTACAAAAAGTACTCACACACACACTCGCAATTTCGAAAAACATAATTTGAATTTAAGATGTCAAAAATCAAAATTTCTTTTTTTTCTTTACTTCGGAAATAAGGAAAAACATTTTATGCTCTGGAAATTGCTGCAGCAACAAAGAGCTTGCATTTAACTTCTTGTAAAGTTTTACCACGGGGCGCGTAACACTAAAAACAATTGTACCATTGCGGTTACTGAGTGCACTTATCAAGCAAGAGATCATTATATACTCTTTTTGAGAATGATTTATTTCCTTCAATATTTCAAAAAGAAAATAAAAACAGTTATAACTGACCAAGTTACAGCTTACTCAAACATAAAAATAGCGCAATCAATAAAAAACTAATCAAACTGTAATAATTTTTCTTAACTCAATATATTGATTTAAAAAATACTAGTTGATGTGTGCATCCCATGACTTCCTTTTACGCTACTTTAATGATTACAGTGCCTTGAACTTGGAGTAAGCAAAGAAACAATTTATATATTTTCAACCCAAGTTTGTGGCGAGTCGAAGCAAAAGTAAAAACGTTTCATTCAGATTAATTTTCCCAATATTGGCATTTTAAAGTGATTTAATCGCTAACTCTCTAAATATCGGCAATAGTGGAAAAATTGAAACCAAATTTAAAAAAGAAAAAAAAACGCCAAATTTGTCGCAAAGTAGGTGACAAAACTTGGTCACCAAAAGCTTGGCGATATATCGCCAAGTATTTGCCAAACTATAACACCACTTGAGTTTGCTTTGAAATTAACAATGATCCCCAAAAAGGTGCAAAAGACCCTATTTGGAGCATTCGAATGCAACCGAAAAGGGAGGTGCACAACTAGACCCCACTAGGCGTCTACGTACCAAATTTCAACTTTTTAGGACATACCGTTCTTGAGTTATGCGACATACATACGCACATACGCACATACATACATACGTACATACATACATACGTACATACGGACTTCATGAGAAAACGCGTTGTAATTAAGATAAATAAATACCTTTGCGCTGAACAATAAAGTAAGAAAAAATAACTTCAAAAAAGCACAAATTCGCAGATTACTTCGGACACGTGTTTCGGCGTTACAGGGAACGCCTTTTGTCTGATGTCTTTTCATCCATAAGCTCATTACTTTTTGCATTGAAAAAGGTGTTCCCTGTAACGTCCCTGTATTTTGTCGGATGTCTTTTCATCCATAAGCTCATTACTTTTTGCATTGAAAAAGACGTTCAAAGTAACGCCGAAACACGTGTCTGCAGTAATCTGCGAATTTTTGCTTTTTTGACGTTGTTTTTTCTTCCTTTATCGTTGTAATTAATTCGGGAATCGTCAAAATAGATGTTTTGCGTGTCTATACGTCCTTAGGCACTTATCCACGTGTGGTCGAGTCGAAAAACAAATCTCAACCTTCATTCCGGGGGTGAGCAAAATGGAAATTAAGGCCGTATTTTTTTTTGTGAATACAATATTTCTTTTTTTTGTAAAAGGAAGTAAAAAAGAAAAAAGGAAAACAAAGACTTTAATAAACATTTTTGCATTTAAAAGCAACAGATAAAACTGATTTTTTTCTTTAAAAAGTAATTATTTATACATTTGACGAGACACTATTTTTTTTCGTTTTGCAAATATATTCTTACAACTCTACTTTAAAGAATATACGATAGGAAGCTATAAAAGACCCACTTTCCAAACATTACCACCTTGAATAGGAACTTTTATTCCTTGATGACTCTCCCAACAAAAGAAAACATTTCCTTCTAAAAAGAGGATAGTTATCTTAATGCATGAAATGGAGTGCAACAGTGAGCTTTCACTTTAAGGTTTCTTTGAATTTGGAAAAAAGAAGATAAATAAAAATGTAATGTATTTTTTTCTGATTTCATGCATCATTTTATTCATGCAGTATTTTGTTTTTCTCCAACAACTCCTAGAGATCTTCAAAGTCTTTGTTTCGCTCCTTGCATTTTTTACTTCATAACAAAAATATTTGTTAATCTCGTCTTTTTGTGTAACATTTGCCATTATTATTATTCATAGTGTTTTACATTCGAAGCTATTTCTTGGATTTTCGCTTCACTTTTTAGATTCCACAAAATAAACTACTATATTTTGGCCGTTTTGAAACTTTTTTGTATATCTTTACTTATAATAAACATGATAGTCTCTCTGTCTGGATATCGGGATCTCTGTCCGGATCTCTCTGATGCGCATAGCGCCTAGGTCGTTCGGCCGATTTTTATGAAACTTGGCACACAATTAGTTTGTTGCATGGGAATGTGCACCTTGAAGCAATTTTTCGAAAATTCGATTTTGTTCTTTTTCTATTTCAATTTTTAGAACATTTTACCTTGCAAATTATCACAACGTAGACGAATAAATTACCAAATTATCATAACGTAGAGCAGTGACATGGGCGAGCAAGTGAACATACCAAATTGGCGAGAAATTATTCATCCATTATTTGTAAATATACAGGCGAACCAAATGATCGTTTAATTTTCTACAACGGGTAAAGCCGTGAGGGTACCGCTAGTGTTTTATATAAATGCTTCTTGTTATCTTAACTAATAAGATATGCTAATATCCGTTTTATCGTAACTACTAAAATATACTGATATCGTATATGTTTGAAGTAGAGTTGCACGAATATAGTTACAAAACTAAAAAAAGTTTATCTCGTCAAATATATGAAACGAGCTGATGTGTGCATCACATGACTTCCTTTTACACCAACTTGATGTTATTTCCCCTTTATTGGCAATTTTAATGTCATTCAATAGTTAACTCTCTAAATCTTACCAACAGTGGCCAAATTAAAACCTGATTTAAAAGAAAAATATATAAAATTTAAAAAAACCCCAAATTTGACGCCAAGTTGGCAACAAAACTTGACGACCAAATGACTGGCGATATATCGCCAAGTGTCCGCCAAATTATAACACCACTTGAGTTTGCATCGAAATTAACAATGATTTCTCCCCAAAAAGGAGCAAAAGACCCCTTTAGAAACATCCGATTGCAACCAAAAGGGAAGGTGCACAAATAGACCCCACTAGGAGTCTACGTACCAAATTTCAACTTTGTAGGACATACCGTTCTTGAGTTATGCGACATACATACGCACATCCACACATCCCTACATACGCATATCCGTATATCCGCACATACATACATACATACGTACATACGGACGTCACGAGAAAAACTCGTTGTAATTAACTCGGGGATTGTCAAAATGGATATTTCGGGGGTCTATACGTTCTTAGGCACTTACTTCTCCACGTGCGGTCGGGTACAAAAAAAAAAAAAAAAAAAAAAAAAAAAACCTTAATATTCATTCAAGAGTGAGCAAAATGGAAATTAAGGCCGATTTTTGAGAGAATTTTTTTTCGCGAATACAATACCTCCTTTTTCGTAAAAGGAAGTACAAAAAAGGTACTCTTTAAGAAAAAAATCAGTTTTATAATTTTCTAATAATACAAAAAATATTTATTCCGGTCTTTGTTTTTTTTTTCTTTTTTATTTAGTATAACACTAAATAATAAGATATACTAATGCCGCTACGAATGCGAATTATTAGCGACATGGGAATTTTCTCTATATTGGAAACAAAGTTGATTTCATCTGTCTGTTGCCTTGTCGGAGTTTCCAATGTTCGTATTACCGCAACCATATTGGCTTTATTAATATCTTAGCGGCAGATAAAACAAAACAAAAAAAGCTTTCGGCTTTGCTCTCCCGCGAAAAAGCAGGTACGAAAAACGAATCAGCATTTGTTCCAATTGTAGTCCACGTGTTCACCAGCTTCTCTGAATCTTGTCATTATTTATTAAAATAAATACAGCAGTAACGCTTGACGAGAAAACGTTCTTTTTGCCACCTTTCTTAGTGTGATTTGCAGTAAAACTAACCAGCTTTTTCTCTTGTTGAGAACTACTATAGGTGAGGCGACTAACCTGGCAGGATTGTGAAGGCTACGCAGATTCTAATCACAGCATCATGAAGCTGCCAGGTTAGATTTCTCTTAACCTTAGCGTACCAGCAATTTTTAAAATCCTTTCATTACATATTAACAAAAAATACGCACACTTGTTCCCATTTCTTCCAGGGCGTAATTCCTGCAAGAGTCTCCCAAATTGCTTCAAATGTTCACGATTTTGAGCTTTGCACCTCTCTAGTACTATACCGATGCAATTCCTCCAGTTGTTTGCTATTTCGATTCAATGCGTGGGGTCGATCGAGAAATTCTTTCCCAGATCACATTCATCGTGAGAAAAACACTCTACGCTTGTGTTTTAGATCTATCATCAAAATGGAAGCTGGATAAGTCTAGGACCACACGTAAATAGCTTTCTTTGACTAAGAAATGCTGGCAATATGATCTTTAAAATAGCTGAATTCTATCTGGAGTTGGACATTTGTTGTGCACATAAACTTTCTCCGTTTCGTGTGAAATGATGTCTGCGACACTATAGCGAACAATTTTCAGGCCACTGCCATCGAGCTTCCTAATCTCAGACAGCACGGAAATTCCCACCGCGAGTCTGACGTAAACAATAACAGGCTCCCCCCAGTTAAGGGATCCCTTATATAAGGAAAATGAAAGAAGGTTAAAGCGGGGAGACATTACTGAGAAAAGAACTGAGAACCACAGACGATGGGCTCTCAAAGTTCACAAATATCTTTTAAAATAAAATAATTGTAAAATAGCTGTAAATATTAGATGTATTAAACTTCTCTTATAGATTCTATGTATTATCTTGTTATCTTTATGCGAGAGATGAAAACATTACAGTACCTCATAGGACTGTTAATGACTAACATAATGCTCCCTTCCCCTCCAAATGGAAATAATTGCTAAGAAACGGTCGAAAACAAAAAAGAAAAATTGAGGAAACACATCCAAAAAGTAGGTAGTGTAGGGGGGGGGGAGAAACGGTGGTCATACTCAGATTCAAGGGGGTCATTTTACATAACAATCAGCAAGAATAATATCAGAAGAATTATGAAGGTATTTTTTTTGCCCCACAGTGTTATTAAGGCACAAATAAAGGTCTCTAAGAAATGTGAGTTGCATATGAACACATCTTACCAAACGGAATAATACACTTTGCAACATTTCATATCCTTTTGCACAATGAATAAACAAGTACTGAAATGCGATAAAAGTGCCTCCAACATAATGTTCATTTTGGCTCTCTTAATTAAAAATCAATGGCCATTCCACAGAATAAAAATCTGTTTTCACATTTAAACAGCTTCCCTGTTGTAAGAAGGCAATTCAGTTTGCATGATAATAAGACCGTGAATATTTCGTTAGTCGCTGAGGCAATTATTGGGTTTTCTGGAAGAACGGAATTCAGATAAAATTAAGCCCTGAATCCAACGTTTCTGCTTAAATTATTTTACAAAGTCGAGTAAAAGGTTCTGTTTAAGCTACAGTGAACATTTAACATAGATTTTCAATAATATACTTCTTAATCATTCGAGTGAAGGCATTGCTTTATTTACAATTCACTTCAGATTCGTCAAAACAGATCATCTTTTGTTCAACTTTTACTATTTAAGTTTTGCGAGCGCATTCAATCCTGAAAAGTTTCATCGTTTTCGAGAAAGATTTAATTAAAATATATGTTTCAAAATCCTACTTCAGATATAAACACCTCTTTTTTTTTATTATTCCTCGAAAACTTTCTTTTTTTTTGCAACAACTCGGCGTCTCCGCCCCCTGTCGTTGCCGCTCACCAACCCCAGAAGCTTGCTTCGCAATCTTATTTGGTTCGCCAAGATTTAAAATGCCTGTTTAAGAAGAATCATTTACGATTTAAGCAAAATAAAAATTACGCTCCTTTTCCAGTAGAAAATAAAGTTTTAGTAAAATACTCATTATGCATAGAAATATATTAAAATCCTAGTCCAACCCGAAGACAAAACGAACTGAATAAAAATGCGTATAACGAAGTTTTTTTTTACAGAAACCGCTTCAGAGAGCACCCCCCCCCCAAATTCCAAACTAACTCTTACAGCTCAATGGCCTCCTGAACATGGTAAAGCGGCCATTTTGTATGTTTTAAAAGTCGCTTTAAAATTCGTGGTCTCTAGTAATATAATTTTCTCTTAATCTCCGGACTTGAAATCGAGTTCAGCCTAGGACTTTTCGCTAAAATAGTAACCCTTTATGTCTAGAAAATCTCTTTCGAACGACATAAAATGTTAAGGAATTTGGAAAAGCTTGCATCCCTTTAAGAGGCAATTTACGTGAAATTTGAGCTTAAACAATTAATCACAAAAAAATTAATTCGATATTTTGCAAACAAAACTCCGGATGCAAATCACCAGGGCTCGAACTAATTTTGTACAAAACTATAAGGATGTAGGTGCCATGGGTTCTACTGGACGCAGGCCCGCTACAGACTTCCTTTCCCTATTTCTTGGACTTTACTTTATTTAATATATAGATATACTAACGTTAATACATTTTTATGTGTACATTTTACACAGTTCTGAGAATATTTAGACCACTTTCAATTTCGTGCTAAGCACTAGCGCAGCCAAATTTTACCTACAGAGATGTGAGGATTTGGACATAACAGTCCTTATATGGATATGAAATGCTGGACGATGGAAGTGTTAAAACCTCTGGTTCTAGATGGTTAATCCTCACGACCCCTCGCGGTGCCCCTGGACGTTTTTACTTTCTTCTATATCTAATATATAGAAGAAAGTATTGGATTCGTGCAAATCTTCGAATTTCGACGGATTCGAACGTTTTGAAGTGTGCTGAGTCCATTTCGACTATTTTTGGAAAATGTCTGTCTGTCTGTGTGTGTGTATGTGTGTATGTATGTGTGTGTGTATGTATGTGTGTGTGTATGTGTGTGTGTCACGTCTGTGTGTGACCAGTTTTTTGTGGCCGCTCTACAGCAAAAACTACCGCATGAAATCGAACGAAATTTGGTACACATATGTGCCCCTATGTGAACTTGTGCCCATTGGTTTTTGGCGCGAATTCCTCCAAGAGGGGTGGAGCAATGGGACGTTTTTTGAGTTACGCGTGCTTGCTATTCCTCAGGAAGTAACTGGCGGAGTCAGACAAAATTTGGTCCATATGTTGCCATTAACAGGAACAGGTGCTGATTCAATTTTGGTGTCAATAACTCAAACGGGGGTTGAGCTATAGAACGTTTTTTGTCGTCAATTGTGACTGCTGTATCTCAAGAAATAATGAACAGAATGAAAGAAAAATTTGTCGGCAAGTAGTCCTTAGTGGGTATAAGAGCTGATTTTATTTTGGTGTCAACAGCTAAAAAGGGGGTAGCGCAATCGCCCGTTCTTTTTTTCCATTGTGAGTGCCCTATCTCAAGAAGTAATGCTACGTTCTGGTTGAAATTTGGAATATATGTGAATCCATATGTAAACAGGCTTTGGTTCAATTTTGACGCCAATCGCTCCAAGAGGTGTTGATTTTTTTTTTTTGAATAAAAATAGCTTTATTAATGCAACAATAAGAAAGATAAATCGTAATAGATTGTCGTCTGCGTATTTCTCGTGATTTTAATTGAATGGAAATGATCGGAAATATTATCTAAATGATTTAAAATTTTTAACTGTTGCCATCTTATGTTTGTTAACAAATAAAATATTTGTAATTAATTCAAGCAAGGCTTTTAAAATAACTTTCAATTTTCGCTCTTTTTTTTGCTTTTGCAATAATTCAGACATTGGGATGGTAGTCAAGTTTTTGCATGTGTAATTTTGTTTTTGTTGGGAATATTGCTTCCTCGTCAAGCATGGGGAGGGATCAGAAAAAAAAAGAAAAATATAGAAGAAAGTTTCGTGATGGCCACAACATACTAGTTTTCTTTTGTAGGCAACATTTCCAGTTTTTGATGTTAGATCCACTTACATGCTTTTAGCTAAGATTGTACCAAAGGAGAAAAACTTGATGGGAAATCACCCTGTATTTTCAAGTTCAAAAAAGTGAAGTAAAATAGGAAATATGAAAACCATCTCTATCAGGGGTTCCCGAACTTTTCAGATTCGCGGCACCCTTTATAGAAGTACAACTTTATCACAGCATTCTAGTTATCTCTATTATACATACGCGTTTTGAAAATATTAACTCTCTCGCTTTTCGCGGCACCTCTCACCCCTCCCTGCAGCATCCCAGGGTGCCGCTGCATAATTTAAGAGCCCTGATGTGTATTATTTGTGTCCTTTTCTTGGTCACAAATAGCTCTTTTTTTGTCAGAGTCTAAAATAAACATTTATGAACAAGCAGTATCCCATTTACAGTCATTAAAATTTAATCGTAAAAAGGCGTAACCTCTCAGCAAGACTAGTTTTAAGCTCTAAGACGTTAAAAGTCTCTTTTTTTTTGTTTTGAACAATTTTGGATTTCTACAGTTTTAACTTTTTTCGCATTTATAAGGATGCCAGTCGATAACGAATTTATTTCCAAGAAACATCCTTATTATTCATTTCATTCTCCCTAATATTCTTCCGAGTACTGCCTGACCACAGATAATATGGAAAGCAAACATCCGGTTTACAGGCGAAAATGGACGTATCTATTAGTTTCTAGAGTTGTCAGCTTTTGCAGATGTATGTTAGGCTCTAAATGAATCAGAGTATCATTCAGTTGAGCGGAACACGAGCATCAGCTTTTTACTTTCCCCCTTCATTCAGATAGACTCGTCTTAACTGGACGATTGCCAATTCCAAACAATCCATATGGTTGGAAAGTATGTATTAATTTAATTTTCCCTTGTGAAAAAAATAAACATTATGTAAATATGCAATAAAAAAAGGAAAACATGGGACTTAAAAATCGTCATCCAACTTAAATCAGAAAATATATAGATTCATTTTAAATGAAATGGTATGTGAAACTATGTTATTTCCACATCAGTGAATTGTTTATACTAAATATTAATTGTGTTTGTGGTACATAATTAGTTCTGGTATTATTATTATTAGTTTTTGAAATGTTTCGCAAAAAATTTAATACATATGCTTTTATAATGTTATAATAGCCTTTTTTTAAAAATGTTTTGTGACATATCTTTTTTTTATTATCATGTTACGAAACCAATTTAGTGAATCCTATTTTGGACTAATTTGTCTCGGAAGTCGGAAATTGTTATTAGAAATAAATAAAACGTTTACATATGTATATTTATTTTTACTCTGAAAATTCTTTGCATTACTTCCGTTTTATGTGCTTCCGATTCCCCAGGGCAGTGATAGCACTCTTCAATCAATTCACGCTCACGAAAAATATTTTCTCTTTTGAGAAGAACTTTTATTCGTGAACATATTTTGCAATCTTGATGCGCGGGAATGATCGATAGAAAAAATATTTCGATTCTTTTTTTTATTGTGCCAAATCAAAAACGGTATCGAGAAAACTCTTGAGAATTCCCCATTTATTTCTAGTCTTGAAAGAAAACTACAAATACGATAAAAATGAATTGCGAAAATTTCTGAAAGGCGGTTCGGACAATTGTCTAGTTGGGAGCTATAACAACATGAAGCTACGTTACAAAGTTAAGTTGAATCATGCTGTGGGAAAGTTAAAAAAATTATCTTTTACACATCTTTATTTTGTTCCATAAATTTTAATATAATATGTGATTGTAACTCATAAAATGCATTTATACATAGTACAGGTTGTCCAAAAAAGTCTTGCATTTTTAAAGTATATTTATTTAAGAAAAAGTATTTAAGATTTTTTTCATAGATGTAGTATAACTAGAAGCACAACTCCGTAACGACAACTAATGACCATCATTGAATACTTGAAACTTGCAGTAAACGGGCAAAAACGTCGTCTACGAAGCTGCAACACTGTTTGCATCCTACCTGACTACGTAAAAACCGCTTGCTCGCAAGCACTTTTCAGACGCTTGCCCGTCTACAAGAAGGGCTCGGTTGCCCAAAAAACTGGTATCTTGCTATGAATCTAGTTAACACTACATCAAAGGATTTATTCATTTTTTTAAATATTTATAGCATCATGCTTTTTCTCCTATTGGAACAACATTAGCTAAAGACATGTTGGTGGCGCTAGCATCGAAAGTTGAAAATGGCATCTATGAAAAGAAGAGCTCCCAGGAGAGTCGCGAGGGGGAATTTGAGGGTCAACTATGCATATATCTAATAAGAAAGAATATAAGGACTTAGGACCAACCTCTCATCTCCCCCCATCCTCAAGGGAAAGAATGGATGCTCAAGTGCCTGACGCGAAGTTGAAAGTTGTGTAAATGTTCTCACAGCTTCGAAAAGTGCACAAGTAGAAGTATGTTAACGTTGTGGAGAAACTTCTTAAAATAAAGATAGAAAAAAAAATAATTAGGTGGAAATCTGAAAAGGATTTTTTTTAAGATTATTTTTTAAATTCAATGTAAGACTTTATAAAAACCTTATAATTTCCAGAGGAGCATTCAAGGCCATCGATGTGGATTAAAGCTTAGAGCAGGAATTAAAATGGAGGGAGAAACTTCAATCCTTGACTTATATAGCAAAAGCTGACCAAAAGACCCCAAGTCACGTGACTCAACAACAAGGAATGGTTGGCACGTTTTGCGTGAAACAAGCGAAAGAAACCTGATTTCTTCCAATGCTTTGTTTTTCAATATGTCACGTGACTTGGAGGTCTTGGTTTCTTGAATGAAAGCCTTCACTCCCTCGGTTTTATCTCTTCTCAATGGATTAAAGTAGCTGCTTTTCTCATTTCTGCACTCTAAAAGCAACAATTTCTAAAGAAAATGAAAAATTACTCAAATTTGAGCATATCGCCGAGTCGAAATGGTTCCGACGATGTGGTTTTCTAATTTGAGGAAATCAAATACTCATTTTGGAAACCTTGCCCTTACTCAGAAATGAAAAAAATATGTGCTCATTTGTGAGGTATTAGTGCCCATTTTTGAGTATGTAGTAATTTCAAAATTTAGTATTAACCGAGTTAAGTACTCAATTTTGAGTGTTAAATAATTCAGCACACTATTTGAAAACATGAGTACTCATATTTGAAACGCAAGCTTTCCAGAAAATTTGAAAGCGTGAATATACTCATGTTTGAAAACTTCATTTTTCTCAGTATACTTAAACAAATGGAATCGTTTGAGATTCAGTCGATGGGAAGTCAACCTATCAGCGCCAGTTTATTATAGTAAAAACGTATCTGTGTGTTGTCGTTATCGATGGCCAATGTGCTGGCTATGTTGTTTGAAGGGCCGGCTGGGTGAAGGGGCGGTAAAGTGCTTTTCCCGGGACGCTACGCCTTGATCCTCGGTTCTAACCACGAAAAAGCGGTGGATTTTTGAAATGGAGAAAATCGTCAGTGCCCATGTTATATGATTTTGCGGCATGTAGAGATCCTTTGTGTATTCATTTGGCTTTGAATGCCCTCCGCAAAATTTAATAATTCTTTATATTCTTACATAAAAAAATTCAGGTAAACAATATTGCAGAAGAGAGCGTTCGCAGTAGTGTTTCTTGAAACGGAAAAGAAAGCGATCGCAGCGCCAGTTTGTACAACACGTGACTTATGGCGTTAAGCATAAATTTATGCGTCCCCACTTTTCTGACGTGTACCGGTTGGTATAGGGGTCAGTGATACAGACTGCTAATTCCTCCGACGCAGGTTCGAACTTTACTCAGTGCATCGCGTCCTTTTCACTCTGAGCATCCAGCCACAGCGTTCTCATTTTTTTTTCTGCCGTAAAATAGGATTTTACGTACTGGAAGATGAATGCCAGTACTTTTTACTGTAAAATTTCAGAAGTTTTTTTAATAGTTCAGTGCTGTTTCGCATCGAAAAGAGCCCAGGTGTCTCCGTCTGTTAACTAGGCTTCAAAATTACATGTGCCATTAAAATCCGCACCATAATGGTGGCATTTGGAAGACTAGAGGCTGAATCGGAGAATTCGCTGTAGACCTGCGTATAGTTAGTAGCCAATACGTTCAGAAAGAAGAATAATGTTGTTTGAAGTGCGTAATAAATTTTTAATCCCATTAGTTTGTTGATCTCTAGGGCCTTTTAGATGAAAATATATATTGAACTGCAGAACAATTAATCTGATGACCAGCAGAAATCATTACGTAGCCTGCAAAAATAGAAAGAGTTGTGCTTCACATTATGTGCTTGAAAATATTTCCAAAGTGATAACGCATACTTGTTTCTAAACAGACTATTGAAATCGAAATTGAAGCCTCATATTCTAATTTGATTAATTACACAGCAGTTTAGAATGATTATATGTCAAGCATACAGCGTGTTGTTTGAGGATTTTAATTACAGGGTTATTGATACTATTCATCAGTCGAATGTCGAAAATGAGTTATGGAATTATACATACCGAATTTCAGATTTGATTGTTAGGGTTATGACTATCGGACAGTGAATATCAAACCTAATACTATTCAAGTTACTTCTTTCACTTTGTTCTGAAAATTTTTCGTACACATTAGGAACATGCTATGCATTAGAAAAAGTGTTCCAGTTGTCCAAATGTGTTTTTAATGTGATTCGTTAAAAAAGTGTATTAAAAGAAAGCATACCAAATGTGCCACGTTCAGGATGTTGTTAACTTTAATCTGGAAAGCACACTGGTGGCACACTTAGGAACAGTTTGGGAACACATTTAGGCACTCTTGTGAAATCATCGTTCCCTTGAGCAGACACGAATTGCTTGTTGTTCTCACTTGGCCGTTTCAGGGATCCGTCTGTCTGTTTGATTTTATTCTTCCCCCACCTCCCTCTGTAGCACCGCCGTCAACCGGCCCCTCCCGATTCTGCTCCTCCAGCGTACTGCTGAGCGGTGTCATTTTACACACATACGATCATACACACACACACACACACGCACGCACGCCTACATACACACACACACACGTCTACATACACACATACAAGCCTACACTCTCACACACGCACGCTACTTGCACACACATGCATGTCTTGATACACACACGCGCACACATACACATACGCACACACTCACACTCGTGATTGCGAAAAGCATAATTTGAATTCAAGATATCAAATTTTCTCTTTCTTTTTTGCTTTACAAAATTTTATTTACTTTCCTGATAACTACCAGTCGACAGAATCTCACAATATGAGACAAGTCTATTACATTGAACCGCTATACCAATTCAGGACAAATGAACCGCTATCAGTGAGAAGCAAAGGGATGTTAAGTGCCAAAACTAAAATTTAGAGATAAGCAGTACAAGTAGTAGGAGGAGAACCTTTCCTCTCTTTTAGAGCAAGAGATGGTACTAGTAGTCTACTTACATCCGTTCTCCTTTCACAGCAGCAATTGGCATCGCGAGTGTCATTTCAAAGGACCCTCCACCCGAGGGTCCCATCCCCCCCCCAAGTTCAATGGCGAAAATCCCCCCCCCATTTTTCCTCAATCCTCTTTACCTTTTTTGTTTTTAGCTCTTTTTTTTAAATATTATTTATTGTTTTAAAGTATTATTTATTTATTTATTTATTTTAATTAGTATTATTATTATTATTATTTTGTTGGAAAAGTTCTGTTCTACGCCAATGACACACAAACACACACGCACTAACTAAATAAATAAATGAAATGAATAGAGTCAAATAAAAATAATAATAAATTAATAGAATAAAATAAAATAAATAATTTAAATTAGAAATAATTCAATAAATGAATTTGAACAAATAAGTTTTAAAAAAATAAATAAAGCATCCCTTCTCACCAAAAAACAATTTGATGGCGCAACTTGTGCCCTAATTCGCCCCTGCGGGCACCTCTGACTTCACCCTTGTAGAAGACTGGGAAATACTAGAATGTCCGGCGGCTGACGTCTGTCACAAAAGCTTGTTGGAAAAGTAGCATCAATAACTAGTAAAAAACAAACCAAAAAAGTAACATATCTAGAAAAAAAAATGAGTGTTTCGTAAAGGTACTGAAAATAACTTTAGGATTTTTTACAGATTCAAAAAATTTCGAAAAAAAAAAGTAAATGCAGTTTGTGACCACGAATTATATGTAATTTGGTAACCAGCCAAGTTTGGATGATTCCATCTAAATGAATCTAACTGGGAAGAAAGCAAAATAGCGATGGTACTTTTATGCACACATTTCATAATGTCACTAGCACGTTATGTATTTTTTGCATTCTCTAAAATAAAATAAGTGGAAACAAAACGAGTTTCATGGAAATAATAACAAAAAATAAATAAATAAAATGCTTTTATTTCCTTCGGAAATGTAAAAGCAAAATGGTAAGACCAAAATTATGTTTTAAATTATAAATCAACTAATTTTCGCAGTGAAAACATAAATGGAATAAAGTTTAAATTAAAAAGAAAAATTATTGCCATGAACAAATTGTCATTTTTCCAAAACTTCGTCTAAACAATAAAGAAGCACAATCGCACATCTGTAACTAACAAACTCCCACCCCTGTAAACTAAAAGATCGCTCATTTCTGCCAATAAACCGGATGTTTGCCTTTTCACGTTAGCGATGGTCAGACTGTAATTATTTATACTAGAAATGCTCTTAATACTGTGTCTTCTATCTGGTTACGAGCATTTAGTTACTATTTTTATCCCATCCATAACGTAAATGGTTTTTGCCCTTACTTTGTGTATTGTAGTAATGTTTTACTAGCAGATCTAAATTTTCCTATTTAAATTTCACTGCAACGTCTTTTTTCGTGCAATACATCATATTTCTTTTATAGTTAGTCTTTTATTACATTCATACAGAATGTAACCAGTCTATTGGATTGTAAATATATTTTTTTTAAAACTTATTTCAGTACATTTTTATATTTTAGTTAAATGTAATTTGAATTTAGGAAAAATAGCAAGAACTGTTTTTCTACTAGTTATGTCTTTGTTTACGTTATTAGTTTAGACGCATTTATATCATAAGACTGGAGCAGTTCCTTTAAACTCAAAATCAGTATTATCAAATTATTTCTCACAATCTTTTCGGAATAAAGGATTTTGATACATTGAGATATCAAATAGTAACAAGACATAGAAAAATAATTGTGCGTCTTTTACCAAAAACATATAATTGACACTAATGAGCTATATATAGGTAAATACGTACAACTTTAGAACGCATATTGTAGTCGAATGCAGTTGATTTTTTTTTATCCCTAAAGTTAATTCATCTCTTGTAACTTGTTTAAGTCTTTAAAGCCGCATGACTCTCACTCAACTTTTTTCTTCGAAAAAAGTTTATTGAATAAAGACAAAAAACGTACTTTACATCCTAAATTTTAATTAAAGTCTTTAGAAACAGCTTTAATTAAAATATTTCTTTCTTTTAAGGGTGTGCAGGTTTTTTTTTTTTTTGAACTTTCATTGAAAAATCCAAGTGCTGCATAAATGTAAAAGTCGTGAAAAAGTTATCGAAAAATGCTTCAAGTTTCACGCTTTTTTGAATTTTGTCATATCAAGGAATAACAAGAAACAATCATATTTAAGAACTATATGTAAGTGTTATCAAAATATTATCAAGTATTGTTTATAAAGCATTTTAAGTTTTTAGCCTGTCATCGTTACACATTCAAGGTTTTG
Organism: Uloborus diversus; assembly: GCF_026930045.1. Taxonomy (NCBI): domain Eukaryota; kingdom Metazoa; phylum Arthropoda; class Arachnida; order Araneae; family Uloboridae; genus Uloborus; species Uloborus diversus. The sequence goes on along the minus strand of NC_072739.1, from coordinate 87,056,921 downwards.
TACTTTTACATAATTAAAAACCAAAATTAAATAACAGTGAATTAAGCTTAAATAAACTGTAAATTGCTGACACATTCTGATTGGACATTCCTAACACAATAACGAATTTTTCTTTGCTATTCATGTTAAAAATTTAAAAAATGCTTTTTTTAACGTCAAAATGAAAATAAAAATTGCTTGTTAGTCTAAAGTATTTTTGGACGGAAAAGTGTAGGTTTGTTCTCTTTAAACAAGTAACTGTTACAGGAAATAACAATACTTTAACTTTAAGTCTTCGCACAGCTTTTTTATCTGAAGCACTTAACAAGAGTAATTTGTTTTGGTTACAGTAATTGCGCTTTCTCTGTATAGAGAATAACTTCTTATCGGAGAAGTGTTTCTCTATCTTTTCGAAGAGTATCAGTATTTTGTTGAACGTTCATGTTCAACTTAGATTTAGTGAACCATTGACTCCTTATTTTTTTAATGTAGTGCTTTTAATAATTAACGTTATAGTTTGAGATATTTCTAAAAAAATTTCATTGAGTTGTATTTTGTATGTTGTGAGACAGGAAGAACAGTGAGACAACATTTATATATTTTCTGTTTGGACATTTCCAGCATGGTTAACTTTTTAAAAAGTTTCTTTCGAACATTAATATGTAAAAAAAAGGTTGCTTTCACATATCATATACGAAAAATAATTCTGTTTTCATAGTTTGAACCCATCGAAGTACAGTGCTGGTAAAAAAAAAAAAATGCATCACCCTCGCATTTTCGCAGTAATGAAATTATGTGAGAAGTTTTGGTCGACCAATTAACGATGAATGTATGTGAAATTCTGAAAAACTTATGAAATAAACATTTAGCAGCAGGAATCCGATAATGGTTTACGTAGATCGGGGCTGTTTCCAGGTCTTGGCAAACTGCTGATCCCATGCTCATTTTTCCATTTCTGAACCTGCGTGAGAGTTTAGAGAAAAAAAAACTTAATCCCATGTCAATTTAAGTGTAATGGCAGGTTTTTAAATTGTTACTTACAATTTTTGCCCTATGGCACGGAGCAGAATCATCCTGGAAAATGACGTTTGGAACTGAAATAAAGTGTTCCTGGATAGTACGAAGCAATTTCTCCTCCAAAATGCCAATATACACCAGAGCTTTTACTGTTCCTTGCACAAAGTGAAGGCACCAACTCCTTGATCAGAAATACATCCCCAAATCATCTGGGATACGGGATGCTTGACTGTGTGTTGAATGCAGTCGGGATGATATCCCTCTCCTTTGCGGCGTGGATGATGCAATTTTTTTTACCACCACTATAACATTATCTCCACTAATTGCTTCACTGTTCCTAAATGGTTAGATAAATTTACAGACTGGTGTTATCAAACTTACATTAGCTTATTACCTAACGTTCATTTTAGCAGTAGATTTATAATGCAAATTTTCTTTGTCTAAGAGAGGCAGCCATTGAGTTTATATTTTACAATGAGGAAACAGTGAGATAGGAACAGTGAGCCACCATCAATTCCTTCCTCAAAGCTTCCACGGCACTTATATATTAAGATTGAGAAATTATACATTGAATTACATACATAGAGATGCGAATACAGCATAAATGTTAATTCTTTCTTTTCAATTTTGAATTTTTATATTCTTTTGTTTTAAAAGATAACTAAATGCCTTAAACATTAAATATATATTTCTGGAGCTTTACTTTTGAAATAATTTTCAAAATGTTTACTGTTTTGCCTATGACTTGTTTGTCTAATTATAAAAAACAAATTCTTTCTTAGTAATTTCATTATATTTGATCGATCTATTTATTTTATTTGAAGAATTTTGTAATGAGAATAACCCACGTGAGCTTATTTTAATGTTTTAAAAAATATATCTGTGCAACGCTAAACGCAAGCATCTTTTTTGTCGGTATTAAGAAGGGACGAGTATTTCCAAGTATTTTTCATAATCTTTCTTATCATTTTACTCTTTGCAAATTCTTAATAACGTGCAAATAGTTTTTTTTAATCCTTACAGATACATCTAAAGAAATCTTATCAAAATTTCACGTGAATAAATTTCAACGAGGAAAGAAAAGCTGTAAGTTTTTACGAAATGACGTCTCAAGAGATTTAATGTAATTGATTTGGTCCAAAGTAAGAAAGACATAAAAAACATGGTTGTACAGCTCAGTATTGCTCTAGGGAATTAGAATTTAAACTGACGCATAAAGCTACACTGTTAAAAATTCAGGAAGATTTTCTGGTAATTGTTACTGTAAAATTGCATCGCCGACGCATCGCTGATTTTTACGGTAATTTATACCGTAGAAATAAGCGATCCCAGCGGCAATTGGTTGCTGTGGCCTACCGAGGAAACCGTAAAATTTTACAGTAACATTTGATTTTTACGGTAATAGTTACTGGCAACATGGATGCCAGTAACAATTACCGGAAATTTTCCGGAAAATTTTTAACAGTGTATGCGTTTAAACCAATTTTAACTTTTCACTACATTCATGAGTTACCAAATTTTTTATGACACATTTTTGTGTACTATTTTTTCTGTAGTGAGGTACACATTTTTTTCCTCAAAAATCAAACTTTCAGGAAAGTTAAGGAACAAAACGTTTAGATAATTTGTGGTTAAAATGAATGAGAAAACACCAATCAGTAAAATATCTGCCTGCAATAAAATCATGATATGTTTTGAAAACAAATTAACAATTATCTGTATTTAAATTGTCATGTAGTAAATCAAGTCAACTTATAAAGTAAAGAATAATTGTGTGGTATAGTTTCTTACTAAGTGATTTACCGTTTCTTACTAAGTGGTCGTAATTTTTTAATCATTTGATTTTAAAGTTGCTATTATAGTTTCATAGACTGGAGAGTGCATCGAAAATATTGCAAACTGATTGGAAAAACAACGCGAAAAAAATATTCCAGAGTAATGATATTTAGACAATGCAATTGTCTAATTAACATGCTTAATTAATTAAATTTTCAAGATCACAGGTTAATTTAAACTCAAGGTAATGCATTTCAAATGTGAAACTAACAGCTGGTACAACCTCTAGAATTTTCAATGAAAGCCAGCAAGAGTGCGTACATTGTATCATACAGGTGCAGAATGCCACTTTGTGGTATAAATCCAATGTTAGTTGTACTTGTTGTGTCAATACTGGGACGGTCAGTGCTCGCTGTGGATTATGCTGAAATTGTCGTCCAGTGATATCCCATATGTGCTCAATCGGAGACAGATCTGGTGATCTCACAGGATAAGGTAATATCTTAAAACTCTGTAGAGCATGTTGCTTGACAACAGCGGTACGAGGACGAGCGTTATATTGTTGGAAAACTCACCCTTTAATGTTGTTCGTGAATGGCAGCACTACAGGTTAAATTTCCATACGAACATACAAATTTGCAGTCTGTATTTAGGTTAACCACGAGGGTGTTCCATCTGTCATAGGAAATTACTCTGCAGACCACTACTTCAGGTGTAGGTCTAGTGCATTTAGGTCGCAGCATGGCCGCATTAATTCCTATGGGCAGTGACAATCGCTGAAACTTAGACAACAAAGAGGGCAATACAGGCAATTCCTGTTTTCCCTTTACGTTGCCATTGATTGATGGATACACAGGATTGGGCTCAGCGCCTCTTGCGGTCAAAATGGGAGACGTCCAATCAAAAATAATCAATCTTTGAAACGTTGTCATTGATTGATGTATACACATGATTTGGTTCAGCGCCTTTTGTGGTAAAAATGAGCGACATATGAGGTTTCGCATTTTTCGAGCATTTTAAGAGCACATCATAGTTGAATCGGTTTAATACAGAAAAGTCATAAATTGTCATTGCACGTAAAGCGTTGGAACCATCTAGTGGGGCCATGGTCGCAGACAGCTTAGTTGCAGGCATTCCCCTGTTCTCCTTCAAACTAACATACGGCCATCACTGACGACAAGACACTTCCGCTTTCATCATTTAACACAATAGATCTCCATTCCGTCCTCCGGTGGTCTCTGGCTTGACACCAGGGACGTCGCAAGCGGCAAAATCTTGGCGTCAGTGGAATACACGCTAAAGGCGCCTGGCTCGGAGCTGTCCGTGAAGTAACCGATTTCTAGTCACGCTAATGATTGTTGTGTTTTTGAGTACGAAAATCAATGAAAATGTATCTAAAATTACTTGGGTGTCAATAAAAAGCGCAAAATCGGCCAGGAAGGAGGAAGCTAGTGATGCAAAAACATTACTAATTAATTCCATAAACATAAGGACGAAGAACTATTTCAAATATACTTACTTTAGAAATTAATGCAAATGAAAATATGGCTGCAGTCGCATACATTTTATTCATAAAGTATTTCAACACAGTGGGTATAGGTATTGGAGGCAGTTTAGGGGGGGGGGAGGTCATAACCCTCATGACCCTCTCCATGTATCCGCCTGGAATCTGGTCTTCTTGAAGCAGCACCATCCCTTGACCACTGCTCCCAAAAATCATGTACAATGGGTTCTCGTATATTCAGTCGAATCTTTAGGCAATACTAGCTGCGTTGCCCGGCTTCGCCCGGTCTACCTTGAAAAAAAAAAAAAAACCATTGCGTCAAGTGAAGTATCTTCAGTAACCAGGATTAAATAAAAGAAGAAAAAAAAAACCATCAAGCAAAATTTTCTCGCCAAGCAATGACGTCAGATACTAAAATACTTTTAAGAAATCTTATATCTTTAAACGGGCAATTCTTGTGGGTATATATATATTTCTTATCTCGGAAACGACTCTAACGATTTGGATGAAATTTTTCATTTAATTGTAGTTTTGCATTCTAAGTTCATCTACACCAGTGTTTTTTCTGTAAACAAACGATTTTTTACAAAAAAGTTTTTTAATGTAAAGTTAAATTGAGTTATGCCTTGAAGTAAACTGTGAGTTGACGCATCAGGCAGACGATTTGCAACCATAACAATGAAAATTTGTCTCTTCTCGCTTTAAAATTTTATACTTGCTTAGGGTTGCCAGGCTTGGCTGATATTGGTCACTTTGGCTAATTTCAAACACACTTGGCTGAAAACAAATTCAAAAGCATTATGTAAGTCGATGTAAGGCTCTTTTTCTTTTTTAAGTGAAACTATTGCTTGACCATCCTATTTTATTTTATTTTATTTATTTATTTTCTTTTTACACTTCAAATAGTTTAACATGTTTTTAAAATCAAGCATCTAAATTTTATTTCGAAGAAGTGTATGTCTTGAGATTCTTTATGTTTTGTTAAGACAGTTGTTATCATTTGTTGGAATGGTTTGTGGATCATCAGTTTTGATGGATATCATGCTGTATGTAGCATTTTCTGGCGTAAAAACTAAAAGTACTTATTTAAAAAGAAAATCTCGATTGGGATACAATCGTGAAACGAATCATAGTATGAAAGGAAGTATTCGGTTAAAAACCGATTTCACCATAGCAAAATTAAGGTCAAAATATTTTAATCACTGACAAGAAAATTGTATAGTGGAAACAAACGTAACAGATAGTTTAAAGCAAAATGTTGATTTAATTACATTCAGAATTTTCTTTGTTTGGTACTTTAGTGTTATAAGAAGGTCGAGTACATAATATTCCGTTAACGTGAAACTTTTCAAGTATATTTGGAAAAGTATTGAACCTTAAAAAAACACAATTTGACAAAAAATAATTCTTTTAAAGCCGAGCGAGGCTCGGTCGTCCAGGTACTTAAAATAAAATGAGGAAGATGGATTCAAAAGGCATAACCATGGAAACACAAAATAAAATAAGTTTAAAAATTGAAAATGAGAAAAATGGAAATAAAATACGGATTCAAAAAGCGTTACCGTGGAAACGCAAAATAAAATGGTTAAAAACTGAATAGAGAACATATTTTTGAACTTCATTTAATTCGCTTGTAACTTTTCTCTGTAATGGAGATAGAGGGTTAAACTTTCGACCTGAGGTCGAGTTAGATCTGGAGTAAAAAAAGCAGCTCCTTCCAATGCTGTCAAAAAGAAAACTGTGGGACAATTCCTTCACTTTTTATTGATGGATTTAATGAAGAAAGTAGTGCCTAAATTTTCGCTAAGCCTAAAAAAATTCGAGCTAAAAACGTAAAAACCTCCCGCCGCAATTAAGTTAGAGCATTGGAACAAATTGCGTAAAACGCGGAAAATTCTACTCTTTCCAACGATATATAATATTGATATATGCAAGTCATATTTCACCCCCATATTAAGGAATTTAAGTGAAAATTGGGCCTAAATTGGAATAAAAAAAGAACTATTCATCGAATTGTTTTCGAACTGGTCTGCAAACCTTCTCAGGACTTAAAGGAACAAACTTTGAAAAATTCAGCAAAATCGGCCGGGTAGTTCTCGAGTTTTGCGAGTTCAAACACACAGACGCTTTTTGGAGACTTCATTTTATACTATGTAGAGATTGCAGTAAAGAAATCCACCTTCTCGTAGCCCTATAATACAACCTCATTTAAACTTAGTGAGCTGTTTATAATGACTTCTTTGTTTTCTTAAAAGCATTCTTGGATAGCATAAAGTCAATATGTCAAATTTTACAGACAAGTAAAGATCACAAACTCATTTAAAATAACCCTAATTTTTAAGTTCTGAGCAGCACACACTTATGCGTGAAGCCTCAAAATTTGAATCAAGGTCATCTTTCAGATGTGTGTATAGACACGCAGACCAAATTTCGTTTATCTAATACAAGTCTTTCTTGGTGTTGGGATCTAGTAGAAATAAACTTATGTACCTGATTTTTGCGGAACTACAGTAGTTCTTAATATATAGAGGCTTTATTCTCTTCGAAATATAGCTTTAGCAAGTACTCGTTCTTCACTCAGAATGCTCTCAAAATAAAATGATGGCTAGACACGTATACTAAGCTACTGTCATATTTAAATGAACTTTTAAAACAGATTAAGAAATGCACTTTTTTTAACAAAAAAACCTCACGTAGATTTTAGCAAAAGTCGCTGGCATCAATCATTGCGGAAAAAATGAGATGTTTTCATCAATTTATCTGCAGCTTGAGGAACGGGAAAATGTCCAAAACAGAATTTTTTAAAAAACAAATTAAGTTGGGTAAGAGCCAAACGATAGCTACTAAAAGTTTTATGCTATGGTAAGCTGAGACAAATTAGTACTTGCTCAATCCAATTGCACGGGTGTAGCAGTTTTACATATATATTTGCCTTCTGATTGAGAATTTAAAACTTTGGCATTTAGCTTCGATATTCGAATATATGAAAGCATTATATATCGTAACATGAATATCAACTTCTAAAAAGTTTTCTTGTGTTTCAAAAATAATGACTCGTACGTATTGAGGGTATGACCAAACGGTCTCCAGAAACACGTACAAATCATTATTTTTCATGAGCAAAAAATTATTTAAAAAAAATTAATACTCTATATTATGAAACAAAATGCTTCGTTATATTTTAATGTACTAGAGGGTACCGGCCCCTTCTGGTTGACGCTCATCAACCCCCGAAGATTGCTTCGAAATCTGATTTGATTCGCAAAAATGTAAATCGTCAAAGACACAGATTTAAAACGCATTATGAGTTCCCATTGGAACAAAAGCACACCTTCCCCGGGTTTCAAAATAGCTTGTACTAACTTGAAAAACCGAAAGGGCTAAGTGTCTTCTGAGCATTGCAAAACTGCAGTTTTGTGCGTTTGAAAAATTGCTTTCACATTCATGGTCTCTAGAAATATATATTGATCTTTATCTCGGGACTTAAATTGAGTTGAGCCTAAGATTTTCCGTTAAAATCGAAATCTTTAAAGTTTGTGAATAACAAAACAGGAAACAAACGAATCTAAAAGACGTAACTATGGCAACGTCAAATATAACTCCCGCCGCATTTAAGTTAGAGCATTGAAACAAATTGCGTAGTACGCGAAAAATTTTACCCTTTCCAATGATCTATAACATTAATGGGTGCAAGTGATTTTTAACCCCTTAAATACGCAATAATAGACAATTTACGCAAAATTAGAGCTTAAAAAATTAATTGCAGAGAAACGAATTTGAATTTTCAAAAACAAAACCCCAGGTTCAAATTGCCCGGACTCGAAGTAATTTAGTATAAAATTTCAAAGTTGTAGGTGCTATGGTGTTTCCTGGACGCAGGCCCGCCAAAGACTTCCTTTCAAAATTTTCTTAGACCTTAGTTTTTTTTATTAATATAAAGAGATAACATTTAAAAGATAAAGTTTAAAACTCGAGTAATAAAGAGCAAATATATACGTAAAAATGACATACCCGTGCAAATGCATGGAGAAATCTTCAACTTTCACATTTATTTCAGCTATATTGACAGATGAAGACTATGTACCTGCCGCCAATATTTATTTTTAACTAGAATGGCGAGTAAGCTGCGTTTTTAAAACAATAAAGAGAAAGATAATAATATTAATCAAATGACGGGAGTATCTTGCACTCATTTTTACAATAAAATCTCATTTATCTGGACTAACTGCACTATAAAAAATGTTGTGCCGCATCTTTACTAATAATAAAACTGAAAGTCTGTCTGTCTGGATGTCTGGATCTCTCTCTGTCAGGGTCTTTGTGACGCACATAGCACCTCCACCGTTCTGCCGATTTTCATGAAATTTGGTACAGAATTAGTTTGTAAAATGGGGGTGTGCACCTCGAAGCGATTTTTCGAAAATTCGATTTTGTTCCTTTTCTACTTCAATTTTAAGAAAATTTAACCGAGCAAACTATCACAATGTGGACGAATAAATTACCAAATTATCATAACGTGGAACCGTAACATGGGCAAGAAAATGAACATAGCAAATTGGCGAGAAATTCATCATCCATTATGTGCAAACATACAGGCGAACCCAATGACATTTAAATTCTCTACTGCGGGCAAAGCCTTGCTGCTACCACCAGTAACTCCGTATAACCGGTGGCAGCTTGGCTACCTCCATTGCTCTGGAGTAACTTAACTGATATAGGGTAAAGGCTCCAGTAGTCGGCCATTTAAGAGAGTGATTTCCGTATTTTTCTAACCTATAAATTTCAGCAAACAACACAACAACAAAAAATATTGTAAGACTTTAGGCAAAACCTTTTCGATAATGATTCACTAAATTGTTTCGGAAATAAAAACGTTTTTATTTTAAAAACTAACCTATTGTTAAGACGAGAAAGTTCTCCAGTAATCGGCCGTAGACATCCAGTGCTCGGCCATGTATGAGCGCAGTGGTCAGCCGTTTTATTTTCATTACTTTTACAGGGTATGAGTGAATACATTTAAACAAAATTAAATGCTAAACTTACAGCACAGCAGTCTGCTTGCAAATTAGTTTTTCCAATAGTTACGCAATTATTCTGCATTTTTGATGTCTTCGTAACATTTATGTTTATTTTTTTTTCAATTTGCAGCCAGTTTGGATATGCAACACATGCAGTACATGTTTTATTATTTTTCTTCTACATCACTTACTAAAGTAGTATCATATACTGCAAAAACAGAAATTAAAGAATGCTAAAGACTTGGGTTTGGGGGGAAAAGCATTTTGAGAACATGAGAACTCTTAAATACACCGGCCTCCTGGCACAAACAGTTTCTTTATTACCTGTGTATACTAAAATAAGTGCTCAATAAAAGAGTTGATAGAATTCATGCTATATAAAGAGTGAATTAATGATCGAAAGTATTGACACAAAACTGGTATGTGCTCTTTAGAACGAAACTTTAACATAAAATTAAAATGTAGTTTTGGAAATAATTTCAATTTCACCTCAATATGAAACAAGTAAAAATCCGTTCGAAAAGCACTTAAAAGAATGGCAATCGTTAGCAAATCTAAAATAATTTATCATAAAAAAGGTACTTTTGTTGTGAACGAACTGCAGTAAGACGAAGTGTGTTGGCGGGAGCGTATTTTCATTTTTGGGAAGATTGGGGGGGGGGAGAAGTGCATGAATTCAATGCAATAGAAGGAAATAAGAATCAAAATACTAGCGAAAATGCAAATTTAAATTATGTTCTGAAAGTACAGTTAGTCAATTGCCACCCTTCTCCCCCTGACTGCCCAAATGACCAAATGACGGACCTGTATGTGAGTAAATTCAAATTGAGAAATGGGGGACGTTACGAAAATAATCTTACAGCTTACAACAAGAACATTAGTAAACAATAAATGAACTAAAATGGAGTGGGTATAGCATAGTTTTAAACAAGAACTAAATTTTGATTTCCTTGTGAAGAAAACCCAATTTGGTTAGAAGCAGTAATAAAAAGTGGCACCAACATTTGGAATAATTAGCCTTAATAGAATACAGGTTTCTTGCACCCCTTTGTTGAAGCAAATAGTTTAGCAAAATGAGCAATAGCTAGAATAACCACTGGTTCAACGCTCATTGAAATAATCTGAGCTAACGTAACTATTGCAGTATTACATCTTAATTCCTTACAATTGAAATGTTTATTTATTGACAAGCAAATATTAACTGCAATTAGATCAATGTTTTATCAATTTCATCAACGCAGCATGATTCCATAAAAAAAAAAAAAAAACGATGAATTACCATTTGGTAATGACAAGTTGGGTATTAGTACTTATATTCTAAATGCAACGACGGACTGAATTTACAACCTATTTTCAACCTTGTTTTTGAGAGTTGTAAACTGAAATCAACATTAGAAGCAGCAGAATGATAAAACGATTGTTTTGTCAAAAAAAAAAAAAAAAAAAAAGAAAAGAAAAGAAAAGAAAAGGCACAGAAATTAAACATTTTTTTTTTTTTGAAGAAATCTCGTTAGAATGGGAATTTTTACTCAAAATAGCTAAATAGCCGCTGTGTCAATACATTATTTTAATTACTATTTGATGAACATTAGAAAATATATATTAAGTACGCAATTGACTACTGGGTAGATCAACCAACAGTAAAGAATCAGTGGTCAATCTGCAATAACCGACTATTGGAAATGCTTAAAAATTCAGTACCCAATGATCGGTCACCCATCTAAAATTAGAAAAAAAATTTTAATTGAAACGTTATGTTATATAACCCATTAAAACATAAGAAAAAGCAAAGTTACAGTAGAACGAAAAAAAGATGGCTACTTAACGTTTAAAAATGATGTGTCTTATCAAAATTTAAGCAGAATCACAAACTAGGGTGATGGTTACACCATTTAAAATAAAATGATGCATCACTACTTAATACAAAGTACTTACAACTTCACTGTTATTGGATGATGATTGGGAACAGATAAAGGAATGTGGGAATGCGTCATATCCAATTTTGAGTTATACATATTCTATTTATACGCAGTTTTATGTCCTTGGGGCCGACTAATGGAGACTGGCCGACTATTGGAGCATTTACCCTAACTGGTGCAAAGTTACACATCGCTTGTGGAGTATTACACTATGGTAATGTTACCGATTGGCTACCAAGGTCGGTTCACGTTCCGTTAGTAAGAGTTTATTTGCTCTGCGCCGATTCTGATCTTTACGCATGCGCTTTAAATTCTACTGAAACCATAGTACAAGATTCATCCAACAACTTGAGTTTTTAAAACAATGATGCTGCACACTTCAGAATTCTTGTAACATTACACCGATTAAAACTGGTAAACTTACACATATTTTACAGTGTAGACGTACCTCTTTTAGCTGTATTACAGTAAAAAAATACTGTGCAACAGTATTACATAGGATTGTTTCGCACAGTCCACTTTATCATTTCTATTATTCAATTAAACACTTTATCCTTTGTAGAGTGGGGACGGACCGACACTCCTACAACGCCATGATGCTTGTTAGGTTGCTGTAATTTGCTGCGCTTTTAGGCAAGACTTTTAGACTTGTGTATTTAATCAGAAAGAAAAAAAAAGTTTGAAGCTCTGATAATTCATCTATTATAATTTTAAACTATAAATTGTGTGCATATCAAACATTTTTAGACTAAGAGTTGATCCGGATAAACTAGGGATCCGGAAAATCGGAGCGTGGATAAACGAGGCTCTACTGTGAATTTATGTGTGAAAACATTTTAATGAAGTTTTTCATTGTTAAAAAATTTAACTTCAAACGACAGTAAAATAATATAAACTGCACTTTGATAGGTAGTTAAAACTTAAAGGGCAAATCAGGTCGATAAACATGATAAGTATATACGAGAACTTAAAATTTTCCTTTAAGTATAGTTTGGTCTTTACGTTTAAATCGTTTTCAATTCGTTTTCCTAACTAAAACTATTTTTTCAAAGGATGACTTTTTTTAGAGCAGCATTTGGCATGCATAACAACATAAGAACGAAATGAAGCAAACATTCTTAAATAATAGAAGCGAGTGAAGCTTCTTTCTTTCTTTCCTAAGCTTTTTTTTTCGAGAAGCTGCCGTCTTCATAGTTAGGGAAAATAAAAAGAACTTTACAACTTCTCGTTCAAGTACTTCGGAAGAAATCCTAATGTCATCACTTTCAAGTAAATGTCACCTCGAATTACCGCATTTCTGTTTTTATTCAACTCTCGGTAAAAGATGAAACAGTTGGGTGGATGTGTTTGAGGATAAACGATGGAATTGCGAAATGAGTTTTGGAAAGATTTTTTCGTTTGCATGCGGTAGTTTTGTGGTGAAATGGAAAAATATAAATGAACACTAAAACCTCAATTAGTGTTAACGATACGAGACAAATTGGTATTTAGTACAATAAATGAGCTTAATTTCCTGTCTAAGGAAAGCTTACATGAATTAATAATTTTCATATGAATTGCGGCAAATTAGTAAATTATCAAATTTTCGTATAAAAACTACTGAAGTCTAAACGAATGAATTTTAAAGATATATCACTAAAGTACTAAATGCAACGTAAATCTTTTCTAAAACAATAGTACATCGTTCTATAAGAAAAATTATTATTTTAAAAACAAATAAAACCATTTAGTGATAAACTTCAAATGCAATTTTTTCCATAAAACTCAATTTGACTTCGATTCATCATAAAATCAGAAAAAAAAAATCATCCCCAAGATAAGACACTTCAAACATTACATTCTCACAGCGAAATATGGAAAAATCTACCGGATTAATTGACAATTAATACTTTTTTTTTAGTGTAAATGATTCAATGTATCTCACATGAGGAGCATAGTTACCTTTTGTAGAATTTATTATTTTCGGTTTACTAGAAAATGGATCGAGCGAAGCCTTTTTATATTTTCGCAACAACTCTTTTTATTTTGTGTCGCGCGATCTGATCGTTTGTTTTGGTTTGCAAAAGGTGAAAGAAGGAAGATAATTCTGGAGTGGAAAGTAAAATGGTACTTATGCAATGTGTGCATTTTTCTTTGAAGATATAAACGTACGACACCTTTCTAAATACATTAGTAAAGAATATTAATGTGTATGTATGTCTGTGTCTTTTTATAATAGCGTGCTATGTAAATCTTAAATATTTGGCGAATCAAAATTTAACAGTATATTTATAGTTCTTGTACTCAATATTATGGAATCTTCGAATTTTAAAGGAAAGAACAAATTTCATCCAAGAAAGAGGAAACATCCTATTGAAATCATATAAGAGATAAAAATAAAACAATTTGCTCGTGTTTTGTTAGATAATTGGAAAAACAAAGCACTGATTAATGAATAAAGAAAAATCTCAAAAAAAAAAAAAAAAAGCTCAAACTTTTAACTCGGACTGTTAGTAAGTTCAAAGCTTCAAACATATTTCATGTTGTGCTGTGAAACCATAGAGATTTGCTCTGAAGTGTAAAGTACTTTCGTTTTTCGCACATTTTCTGCAAATTTTTACTAAAAATTTGAAAAAGTTGAATTTCGAAAGAAAAAAACAAACAAACCTGCAAGCTGCTGATCTGCAATAACTTCTTTTTTATTAAAACGAGCTGATGTGTGCATCACATGACTTCCTTTTACTCCAATTAAATGTCATTTTCTCATTATTGGCAGTTTTAATATGATTCAATAGTTTACTCTCTAAATATCACCAACACTGGCCAAATTGAAACCAGATAAAAAAAAAAAAAAAAAAAAATCGCCAAATTTGTCGCCAAGTTGACGACAAAACTTGGCGACCAAAATACTGGCGATATATCGCCAAGTGTCCGCCAAATTATAATACCACTTGAGATTACATCGATATTAACAATGATTTCCCCCAAAAAAGGGGCAAAAGACCCTCTTTGGAGCATCCGAATGCAATCAAAAAGGAAGGTGCACAACTAGACTACACTAGGAGTCTATGTACGAAATTTAGACTTTCTAGGACATTTCTTTCATGAGTTATGCGACATACATACACACATACGCACATACATGCGTACATGCAGACGTCACGAGAAAACTCGCTGTAATTAACTCGAGGATCGTCAAAATGGATATTTCGGATGTCTGTACGTTCCTAGGCACATAACCACGTGTGGTCGGGTTGAAAAAAAAACTCAACATTCATTTGGGGGTGAGCAAAATGGAAATTGAGGCGGATTTTTCGGTAAAAACTTTTTTGCGAATACAATACTTCCTTTTTTTGTAAAAGAAAGTAAAAAGGAAGGCAAATTTCATTTTTTTACGAAGAAAACGATGAAAAAGAAATTGTTTTAGCTTTCTGTTTTATTACTTCATCTCGCCTTAAATAAGCCTTTAAAATTCAAGTTCTTTGAAAAGTTTACATTGTTGATCATTACCAAATACTTTGAAAGCATAAAGATATAAAGAATAATTAAGTTAATTTGAATGACTGTCAGATACAGTAATTATTTATCAGTAGTGTATAACAACCTAAAGAAGAAACAGAAAAAATGTACATTTATTTCCCGTTAATCACTTAATGATTTTTGTGAACCTAGAAAAGGCAATAAGGGTATTCTAATCACGTAGCATTGTAGTAAAAAATTATTTCTTGTTCTCCATTCCTATTTGTATTCGGGAGCTCCCAATCTCTCTCACAATTACTAATGATGGGAAAGGAACAAGACTACAAATATCAATTTTCGTACGATAACAAGGCCTCAGAGCATTACTAAATTGGCGTCCTATTTCACGAAAAATGATGGACTCCATCGCCTACGCAAGTTTTAGCATTGTGGAGGGTTCAATATATATCTTTTGATAATTATTGGTGTTGTGTATTTAAAATGACAGAGACGTTTTCTACGAGTTTTGAATTTTAATTGCTCAGTAGAACCTTAATTATCCGGACCTGTGATTGCAATATCGGCATACCAGTATACCAAATACCGGTATTTCGAGCAATTTTGCAATACCAGAATTGCTGAGGTAAAATACCGGTATTTTCGGTATTAACTAAATATAATAAATTAAAGAATTTTCAATTTAACTTTTTAAATGTCTGGCTATATTTTAAATGTACTGAAAATGTATTTTAAATATAAAACTCCTTCATTGATACAGAACCAAAATCAGCCTGTTGATGTAAAAAATTTACTTCAAAAGCACGAATTAATAGAATATCATCAAACAAAAAGTATCGGAAAGATTTTAAAATGATCGTCATTACTATAGATGGTGGGATGAATCACATTTTTGTGCGCTGTTGTGTGTTGTGCACCATGTACCGTATTACCCCGCATTATTCGGCATGCCGGGAAAAAGCGAGGTTGACCAGCAAGCCGGAAAATTCAAATTTTACGGCATGCCGGATAATTCGAGGTTTGTTTTGCAACAAAACAAAAATAAATTTCCCCATTAAGTTCCAATCAGAAAGCAAACCACTGTAAGAAAAAAAAAAATAAAATAAATCCCGTAAGTAACCATTGTCATTTATGGTAGGTCATTATTAATGGATTTAATTTTATGCCAATAAAATAATCAATTCAAAAGCAATAATCGTTTCTGCGATTTGTTCATAATTTTTTTTAATAAAATTATTTTAGGTTCCTTTTAGAAAGGTAAGTTTAGTTTTTATTTATTGAATAGCTGTGGTAAATTCTGTAGCACTGGTTTAGGGGAGGTAACTTACTGCTTAAGTGTTTGCTTGATTAGCTTTAATTTAATTTTTTATGAAATTAATATTATTAAACAATATTTTTCTTGCTAAAATAACAAATGACATTGTTAGTAAATATTTTTACAAAATTAAACTGTTTATTAATACTAATAAGATATGTATAGAACTTATATTCATTTTTAAGTTGGACATATATTTTTTATAGTATTATTATTTTTTCTTCTAACCTCGATTTTTCCGGCATGCCGGAAAAGACCAGGCAAGAGTTATTGAAAATCTAGTGATCCCTGAAATTTGCAGCATGCTAGATAATGCGGGGTAATACGGTATTTATTTTTTCCATTTTCCTGATCACTCACTATCCTTTTTGTGAAAGTTAATGTTGAGTCTAATTTTGAATGCACTTGTCCAATGAACAGTTTATTAAAACCATCAATTGCAGTAATACTTTATGATTTTTTTTTTTAAATTATTTGTCTCAACTTTCCTAAATTTTGACAAGAACTTTTCTTGTTAGTCTAGCAAATGGTAATGTGTTGTTATCAGTATTGGTTTGTCGTCCTGTCTCACTATTTGGCTTTATACTTGCCAACATAATATTTAGAAATTATATGGAGCCTTGAAAATTTGCAGAGAGGTAAAGCATAATGAATTGAAACATATTTTGAGATATTTACATAATTATAATTGTAACGAATTTTGAAAAGAAAGCGAAAAGGAATGAAAGAAACTAAAAAGATCAATTTAGTTTATCGTAAATTTCAAAACAAAGGGCTAACAAAAAGCAAACACAAACCTCTCCAACTCAAGAGAAAATGATAAAATAATGATAATAATGGAAAAGTATCGTCTCTCGGAAAGAAATTACAGGTAGCTGTATTTTTAAAAAATAATAATAATACTACACACAATGCAACACACACATACAGAAGGATTTATCCAAAAATATCACGCAAGAGACTTAAGAGAGAATTATTTGAAGATGAAGGACTTCTAAACAGTTAGAGGAGGTTTATCGCGCATTGTTAACAGTACCACTGCCCTGCGTGAATTCAGAAAGAGTATTTTCAACTATAAGAAAGTTGAGCACTAAAATGAGTTCCAAGCTTAGGAGATAAATCAATTGATTCATTTGTTTTATGCTGTTATTAATTTTTTACTATGATATTTATTCCTTCATTTTATATTTGTTTACAATGCGTTTTCATAAATAATACAATTTTTGTATACAAAATTATGAAATGTGGCAAGAAAAACCACATGTTTTCAAGCATTTTTCGAGAAGTTTCAAATACCGGTATTAATACAGGTATTCCGGTGTCACGTTTTAAAAATACCGAATACTAGTATTGAATTTTCGGTCCTAATCCGGGACTAATTGGGAGCAAAGACAATCCGAAAAATCGAAAAGTCATATTATCCGGATAGGAGGGGAATAACAAACAAAACAAATCCTTTAATTGGTGTTCCCCCAGTTTCGCGGACACGAAATTTCCTTCCCCTCTTGTTTTTCAGTTTCAACCTTACCTTTTGATATATTTAAGAGTAGAGGGACGTTTTAAATGTCGGTGAAACTTGAGGTAATCCCTGAAATTGGTAAAGTTACTATTCATTACGAGAAAAAAAAATCTATCTCCTAACGAAATTGAATAAAATTGTTTACAAGACAGTAAAAAATAGAAAAATATTGTTTCGCATTATTTCTTAACAAGGCATAGGTCAATTATGATTTTGAGCCTTAATCTCCGGGATTCAAACCCGTGTGCTGTTTTAACGAAGCAGTCAGGCAAAGGTTTTGTCTTGAATAGATCAAAAATAAAAAGCGGATATTTAATAAACTTGCAATTACATTCTTGCTGTCATAACTTTAAAATTTTTTGGCGAACCTAAGTTTTTAAAACTACAAATTATTTTTTTAAGTTGGCATTTTATTGTTTTTTAATTATTTTTGATTTATTTACTTATTCTTCATTTTTATAACTGGTTTTGGGGAAACAGGGAAAAACGAATGTTTTTTTTTATTATAAAGTATTTATTTTAATGAGCTTTTTACTTTAATTTATTTTCTTTTTGAAAGCGATTAAAGATTTCTTTTAATGGAAAAATATATTAGATGCTTTGTTTAAAAGGTGCTACTACTTTATTGTTCGTTAATTTTTTTTGCGCGTCTATTTCTTCAGATGAGCAAGGCATATTTTATTTCTAGAAATCAGGTTTAAATGTTAAAAAGTTACGCTTGAATTACTTTGCAAAATTTAGCTACTTTTAAGAATATTGATCAGATCCTAGAAAGTCGATTTTGGTATATGTGAAAGTAGGCTCGTTTAGTTTTAGATGGAATTTCTTGTTTAAAAACTACAAAAATTGATCCAAATAATCTGGAGGTCCAGATAAACGAGGGCCGTTTGGATAGAACATTTTGCTTACAGAAACTTAATGTAGAACTTTAATTCCTTTCACTATTTTTTCAGATCACCAGATGTCGCCTTAAGCGTCTTTAATAAACGCACTTATATCATATTAATTGTAACTCTTGCGAATTGAACTGCGCAGTACTCTCCAGTCAGCCATTATCTATACAACATGTTTCGTTCTACGCACTACCAAAGGTAGGCGATTATGTATTATATATTTTAGTTCATAATGTTTTTTTCATATGCAAATATATTCATCACATTGTATATAATCATTGCTTTCATTAAATATATGGATCGAACTTACGCCTGGTTATTAAAAATAACATTTGATTATGAGACTGAAGTGATTGAAGATATTTATGTTTAGTATTTAACTTCAATTAAGTAAATCTAAAGTAGCAAAGGTTTCAAAATGAAACTTAACCTTTTGAAAAATAAGTATAACTTTTCAAATGGCTGACTTAAAAGAAAAAAAAAAAAAAAAAAAAAGGCGCAAGTGTAAAAACTGAAAAAAAGAAACTAGTTCTTTAAAGAAGAATTTTTTTCTCTATAAGTATTGTTATTGTGTATTTTAAATTGTGTTCACATATATCTTTCAATTTATCACAATGGCTCAAAAAGATGCTGTGTATATTGACAAACTTAATGATGGCAATTATTCAATTTGGAAATTTAAAATGGAACAACTTTTAATTAAAGAAGGCTTATATGATGTCGTGTTCGAAGCAAAACCGGAAAAAATAGATGAAAAATGGAATAAAGGTGATAGAAATGCTAGGGCTTTAATTTGCCTAAATATTAGCGATTCGCAAATAATTCATGTCCTGCATTCCAAATCAGCACAAGAAACTTGGGAACACTTGAAATCCGTACATGAGAGAGTAAATTTAACAAATAAGTTATTTCTTCTTAGAAAATTATATTCTATTAAATACTATGAAAACTCAAAAATTCAAGATCATATTACCGAAGTTTTAGAATTAACGGAAAAATTAAGAAGCATTGGCGAAGAAGTTAAAGAAAATAACTTAATAGCGATTCTGTTATGTTCATTGCCAAATTCATACAGTAACTTAATAACTGCGATAGAAAGTAAATCGGAAGATGAATTAACTTTAGAATATGTAAAAGGGAAATTAATAGACGAATATACGCGTAGAGAAGAAATGAAACAAGTTCATAACAAAGTAGATTCTATGGCTTTGAAAGGAACCAGTAAAAGATTCACGAAAAAGTATTGCGATATTTGTAAAAGAAATAACCATTTTCGAGATCAATGCTATTATTTGAATCGACAAGCAGGCGGTGCCTCTCGTGATTCGAAGCCGAAACAAAACTACAAAAATAAAAATTTCACTAACGAATGCAGATTCCGCAGCGCTCAAGGTCAGTACAAGCCAAATAATTCTAACGCGGAAGTAAAATATAAAGAAAGAAGCAAGTGTGCTTGGGAATCTGAAGCCATAAATAACGGGAATGAAACCAATGCACTAAATAACGGGGATACTTACTGTAGTGAGTTAGATGAATCGGTTTTAATAACAAATGAATATTCTAATTTAGCAGAAGATACTGAATTTCTGATTGATTCAGGTGCTACTTCACACATGGCGCGTAATTTAAATCTTTTCTGTCAGCTAGATAAAAGTAAGAAGCAAAGTGTGACTATTGCGAATGGGGAGAAACTAAAATCTCAAGGTATTGGTGATATACGTTTCAAAGTGAAAACTTCTGACAACACAATAAACAGAATCAAGTTGAAAAATGTTTTATATGTACCAGACTTAGATAGCAATTTATTATCTGTAAAAGCGTGTACTGAAAAAGGTTGTGTTGTTACATTCGAAAGTGATAAATGCACAGTTACGAAAAATAATAAGATTATACTGAAAGGAGAACCAACTAATGGTTTATTCAAACTGGATATAATTAAAAGTGATGAAAGGTCGTTTACCGTATCTGAAAAAGATGTTACTTGCTCGGATTCAAACTGTATTTTAAAATGGCATCAAAGATTAGGCCACAGAAGTTTTGAAGCGATCAAGAAAATAATGAAGGATGACTTAGCAAGAGGAATACAAATTAAAAACTGTTCGCATAACTTAGATTGTTCAACATGCATTAAAGCTAAGTTAACGGAGAAATCATATCCTAAGAATGCTAATTATAGATCAGAACAGATTTTAAATTTAATCCACACTGATTTAGCAGGCCCATTTGAAGTTGAAAGTTTAGGCGGAAAAAGATATTTTTTAACTTTTATTGATGATTATTCGCGGTATACTTATGTGTATTTTCTTTCTTCAAAAGATGAAGTTTTTGATAAATTCAAAGAATATGTATCATCAACAACTAATAAATTTAGAATGAAGATTAAAGCAATAAGATCCGACAATGGAAGAGAATACTGTAACAAAGAAATGGAAAGTTACTTCAAAGAGCTAGGAATTTCTCATCAAACCACAGTTCCTTACTCACCGTCTTCTAATGGAACGGCTGAACGCAAAAACAGATCTCTACTTGAAATGACTATTGCTATGCTTATAAACTCAAAGTTACCAAAAAGTTTTTGGGCAGAAGCAGTTTCAACAGCAAATTATCTTCAAAATCGATTGCCTACAAAAGCAGCTCCGAAGACCCCTTACGAACTTTGGAACGGACAAAAGCCAAATTTGGGTCATTTGAAAGTTTTTGGATGCAAAGCATACATGTACGTTCATAAACAGAAACGGAGGAAACTTGATGAAAAAGCAATAGAAGGAACCTTTGTAGGATATGATATGAGAAGTAGAGGATATAGAATCTATACAGGTGGAAGAAAAATAGTAGTAAGCAGAACAGTAAAATTTTCTGAAGAGATACATGAGTCGAAGGAAGGAGCAGAAGATTATTACATCAATCAATTGGATTTAATTCACTTTAATCTGCCTCAGCAACATGAAGACTGCAGTGAAGAAGTGTTAGAAAAAGAACATGAGCAAACAAATGAAGGAGTGGTAGAAGTAGAGGAAGAAGAAAATCTTCAAAGAAGATCAAGCAGAAAAACAAAAGGTATTCCACCAGAAAGGTTGATATACAAGGCTGAAACAAATCTTCCTGTGTCACATGAAAATAGAGATCCACAATCTTTTGTTGAAGTACTGAGATTACCAAAATTGGAGCAAGAAAAATGGTTCACAGCTATGAAAGAAGAAATACAGTCCTTAAAAGAAAATGATACCTATGAACTGACCGAACTACCTGAAGGAAAACGTGCAGTTGGAAACAAGTGGATTTTCAAAACTAAATATGACGAAAACGGTCAAGAAGTGAAATGCAGAGCAAGAATTGTTGTAAAAGGTTTTACACAAAAGTACAAAATTGATTTTGATCAAACATATTCGCCAGTCGTCAGACATACAACAATTCGCACTTTTCTTAGTTGGGCAGCAATTAACAAGGCAAAAGTGTATCAAGTAGATGTTAAAACAGCTTTCCTGAATGGTAAATTAGACGAAGAGATTTATATGCTACAACCAGAAGGGTTTGAAGATCCAAATCATAAAAACAAAGTTTGCAAGCTAAGAAAATCAATTTATGGTTTAAAGCAAGCTGCAAGATGTTGGAATATTGAAATGGAAAAGACATTAACGAACCTTGGATTCTCACAAAGCAAAGCTGACCCCTGTTTATTTATAAAAGGAACTAATGAAGATAGAATAAATCTAATCGTTTATGTTGACGATATTTTGATTACAGCAAAAGAAGAAAAGTTAATCAAGAATATAATAGGTGATTTGCAGAAAAGTTATAAAATAACAACACTGGGAGAAACCAAATATTTTCTAGGCATGGAAGTTAACAGAAAAAAAGACGGAAGTTTTATGCTCTCACAGAAAAATAAAATCGATCAACTTGTGAAACAGTTTGGATTGGATGATGCTAAACCAACCAGCACACCAATGGAAACGAATTATTACAGTTTGCAAAAAGAAGAAAATCTTCTAATTTCGAATGATCAATACAGGCAAGCTATTGGAAGCCTTATGTTTATCTCGACTGTTACACGTCCAGATATAACTTCAGCAGTTCACATACTAAGCAGAAGATGCAATAATCCTACCCAAAAGGACTGGAACGCAATAAAGAAAGTCATCAGATATTTAAACTGTACAAAAGAAGTTTGTTTACAATTAACAGCAAAATCAGCACCAACTTTGACTGTGTACACGGATGCAGATTTTGCGCAAGACCAGCATGACAGGAAATCAACATCAGGATACCTGATATTTCTCGGAAACTCACTAATTTCATGGGCATCGAGGAAACAAACTACAGTTTCATTATCGTCAGCTGAAGCTGAATATATAGCTCTGTCTGAAGCAATGCAAGAACTTTTATGGTTGCTAAAACTCACAAACGACTTGGAACTTTTTCAGTCATTGCCAGTAAAAGTGTTTGAAGATAACCAATCCACAATAAAGCTGGTGCAGTCTGAGAAATTCAGTTCACGAACCAAACACATTGATACAAAGTATCATCACATCAAAGACTTGTTCAACAGAAACATTATAGACTTGGACTATCTTCCAACTAATGAGATGCTTGCAGATATAATGACTAAACCTCTTCCTAAAGTAAAATACCAGTATTGTAGGGGTAAAATGAACCTGGTTTAAGTTTCTATAACAAAACCAGGGGATATGATAGAACATTTTGCTTACAGAAACTTAATGTAGAACTTTAATTCCTTTCACTATTTTTTCAGATCACCAGATGTCGCCTTAAGCGTCTTTAATAAACGCACTTATATCATATTAATTGTAACTCTTGCGAATCGAACTGCGCAGTACTCTCCAGTCAGCCATTATCTATACAACATGTTTCGTTCTACGCACTACCAAAGGTAGGCGATTATGTATTATATATTTTAGTTCATAATGTTTTTTTCATATGCAAATATATTCATCACATTGTATATAATCATTGCTTTCATTAAATATATGGATCGAACTTACGCCTGGTTATTAAAATTAACACGTTTAAACGGTGCCCCACTGCATTTTTAATTAAAAACTAAAAAAAAACAGTCTGCAAAATAAATAAAACTTTTATATACCAAAACAAACTTAAACAACCAATGTAAAAATAAAACAATGAAGTAATAAATACTGTTTTAAATCCGGGTTTAAATCACACAAAAATAACTGAATGGAGAAAACACATAGCCTGTTCTAAGTTGATTTACACATGTTGTTAAATATTGTGATCAATTTTTAGTAATATATACAGTATATTACTAAAGTAGTATATACAGGTATTATATTAGTAGTATATACATGTATGCAAGTAAAAAGCTCTAGGAACAAAAAATTATTTTCATTTCATTTCTTATGTCATCTTTTGCACCCACACTAGTTACCACTATTTAATTATTTGCCTGGTACCTCATTGTACCTCATTTCTCCTATCTTTTCGTTGAACTTAAAAAAAAAAAAAAAGGAAAGGAACATGAAATTTATATATATATCAAGAAAGTCTTGATTCTGTGGTTTGAGTGAACTTTTGAAAATTCACCGAAAGAAACTCATTTTTAATTGGTACTGATACGTTTGTTAAAGCATATCTTCATATCCCCAAATTTTTGGTTAAAAAAAAAAAATCTACGGAAATTTATTAATTGCAGCAAATAAATACTGATCGTTAAAGTAAGGAAATTCTTCAGGTATGTTTCTCCAAAAAAACACTTTATCTCCTTTCCATGTCTTTGGGTGACAGCCGGAACTCTTTTCAGACACTTCGCAGATAAAGAAAACATTGTGATCAAATAATTGGCGTTGTTAGGACGATTTTTCGAGATAATGTCTTATTCTTGAAGACTTTATCAGTTTATTTCTACTGAAACAGTAATTTATGAGCTTTATTTCTGAATAATTCATTTTCAAGTATATTGTTATTATTTCTGCTCTTAATTCAAATCATTTTTAAACTGTCCTTTTCTGTTTATTTTATCTTTTTGTTCAATTGATTTATTTATACATTTTTTTGTCTGTTTTTGGAAAAAAAACACTCATTTTTCTTTTTTAATTTTAGATTTTTATTACTAAATATTAGCGAGAAACAAAAAGGCGCTTTTTTATCCGAACACCATGAAAAAAGTGGAGAAAGCAGGAAAAAAAAAGGATAAATTTGTAGTAAAACTATCGCTTCTCACAAACTGTTCAATAAATTACAAAATGAGATAGTTGAAAGTATGGTGATTTAATGGAGAAATATGTGTTGTTTCTCTTTCTCTCAGTCTGTCAGTTAGTCCTGCTACCTCTTCAACCACAATAACTTAAAAAGATTCAGGCCAAAAAAAAAAAAAAAACAGCTTGTTTGCCGATCCAGAATAGAATTCCTCATTCCAATATTTTATTTTTTAAATTGCATAATTTTTCGCTTAATTTTGAACATATTTTTAAAACGAAAATGGAGTCGCTTACGGCACAACAGGAATATTTCAATGCTTTATAAACAGAAAATTATAAAACAAATTGGTTTTGAAAAAAACTTCACTGAAAAGAGCTCTTGACGTTATAGAATATGTCGAAAAAGAAATATTTTGGTTTGGTTGTTTTAAGAGTGGTTTTTGAACAGTTTGAAAAATTTTAACATCGGCGCTCATCGAATAAGTTTAAATAATTTTATTTGAAGAAACCAATCGCATTTAAAACTATTTAAAACTGTGAAAAGCAAAGGGATGCAAGTGGACTTTATAAAGTTTTGAGTAAAACGCGTTTAAAGTTTTGATGGTAGGTAGGCTTTCATTGAAGTTTTTTTCTAAATCATGATGTGTAGCAACACCCATACCAGAGCTACTACTACCATCACTTGCCCCAAGACAGAGGAGAGGTTTCCTACCATTTCAGCTGATTATCTCCGAATTTTCAGTTTTGGCACTTACATTCCTTTGCTTCTTACTGCTTCATTTGTACAAATACTGAGAATATGACTTAAATTTTGAATAGAAATTTAGCTTTTAGTTTTTTGTTTCATGAAGTGGAGAAAACGTTATATATAGATATCGGAGCATGTATATCTGCCGTGAGTGGGTAAAAAAACCATTGGATCGAAAAAAAAGAGTTTTTGAAATGTTTGAAGAAATGTTTCTAATTCAACACAAACTAGAATAAAATGTTGGAATTTGATGTTATTTTCATGTTTCATTTTCAGTGAAAGGCAAATACGCAAGTTTGTACAATAAAAATTGAATTCAGCAAACGCCCCCGGGGAGTTAAGACCTACTTTGCGCATTTCAGTTTTCGTGACCGATGTCTCTGGATTCCGGTTAGGTGGTCAGCCGATAGCGGAAGCCTAGTGTTTAGTTCCCCAGCATTCTTCGTACAGTGGATGCCGGTTAATTGAATCAGTGGTTAATTGAATCAATCGCTGTAATGAATCAAATCGTCAAAAACGGAATAAAATCCAGCTTTATTTAATTAGTCGCCTTATTTAATCAGCCGCTTTATTGAATCAAAACAGTTTAGAACAAACATGATTCCTATAAGCGGCGGCCACTGCAGTAATTTAATCGACACACGCCAGGAATGAAAGGCTGAGTTGTAAAATAAATCTAAAGTAAAACAGATGAAAAAAAAAATGCAAAAAAAAAAAAAAAAAGACAAATTTTGCAGACATTAATGTTTACCTTCCTCGGGCAAAACAACGTCTTTATTTAACTGTGACGCTGTTGTTATGGTGATTTTTATCTATGCTGAAATATTTGTAGGTATATACGAAACAAAAGCTTCTTTAAATTCAGTTACACAATTGGTTTGTTACATTCGTTCGCTTTAAAGTTTTTAGAAGATATCAAAAAACGAGCTGATGTGTGCATCACATGACTTCCTTTTAGTCCAATTTAATGTCATTCCCACATTTTTGGCAATTTTAATGTGATTCAATTGTTTACTCTCTAAATATCACCAACAGTGGATAAAATGAAACCAAATTTAAAAAAAAATCGCCAAATTTGTCGCCAAGTTAACGACAAAATGGCGACCAAAAGACTGGCGATATATCGCCAAGTGTCCGACAAATTATAACACCACTTGAGTTTACATCGAAATTAACAATGATTTCCCCACAAAAAGGGGTAAAAGACCCCGCTTACACACATACACACATACGCACGTACGCACATACGCACATACATACGTACATACGGACGTGAAGAGAAAATTCGTTGTAATTAACTCGGGGGTCGTCAAAATGGATATTTCGGGTGTCTGTACGTTCCTAGACATATATCCACGTGTGGTTGGGTCGAAAAAAAAACTCAACATTCATTCGGGGGTGAGCAAAATGGAAATTAAGGCCGAATTTTGAGTGAAAATTTTTTCGCGAATACATAACTTCCTTTTTTGGAAAAGGAAGTAAAAAGACAAAAAAAAAAGTTTACTAACAGTTAAAATTTTATAAAATAGCCTAACAGTTTGAGGCAACGAACTTTATATATTTTGATATTAAGTAATAGATTCTTCAAAAAGTGTATTTAGAATTGAATGAGTTTCGGCTGATGTTAGAAAATCAATGATAATATAAGCTTAAGCAGGCTCACTTAGTTCTGGACGCATTTTTGATTATTTTAAGCAGTTTAATCTCCATTTCTTCAATTTCTACATTGCTGTCTTTATTTTTAAAATTTTTGTTAATTTATTTATTAATTTATTTTTTGCGCTATACTTTTTTATTTTATCCTTTTATTTTCGCTAAAGATTATAAGTTGTTTTATTACAATCAATTTATACATAATAATAATAATGAGATTAATATATATAACAATTTACAAGCATTGTACTACTGCTTTGAATCGAAGAACAGTTACATTCATTCAAGCAAATAAATTTTGGGAGAATACTATTGTTGGTAATTTCGGCGAATGTGCGTTAACAAAGGAAGCGGATGAACCGGCTTAAAAGGGTCTCCCTACGGAATTGATTATCTTTGTAATCTGTCTCTGATCCCCAAAGTTCTTAACTAATGAGCCAGATTTAGAGCAATTTTAAAAGTTTCTGAGGAAAGAATAAAACCGGATAAAATATGTTTAAAAGATATTTTTAGTAAACTTTTGTAAGTTCTCTTTGCACACTTTCCATCGTTTTGAATTGTATTTAGTTATATGAATTTCATTACTTAGTTCTTTCATACTGCTGATTATACAGTACACTCTCGATTATCCACGGCATTGGGTGGCACAGGTACTGCGGATACAAAACTCGCAGATAACCAGAAAACATGTTTAAAATGAAGGGTAAAGTAGATAAAAATTGTCTTTAAAAAAATGTATTGTACTTAATGCAGTGAAAATATAGTGCGGTATTAAAAATTATTGCTAGTGTATGCAATAATAAAATTGCTTTAAAATATGCTTTAAACTATCAATAACATTCACATATATTTAAACTATGGCTGAAAGAATAACATGAATGCAAAAAATTGCACGTAAAAACTAAAAAAAGGATCGCTCATTATTACAAACGGATTGCACACACGCGGGCAAATAGAATAACTGCAACTATTCATACTAGGCTTCACCAGAAAGACAGGGCAGAGGAGGATAATGTTTTCAACACTAGTCCGGTCACACGTTTACGCACGTAAGCAGTCTAGATCTTAAAATGCGCAAGAAGTGTAAATCTGAAGCAGTAACTAGTGTAAATGTAAAAGGTTTCAACTACTCAGGCCTGTATTAGGTCGTTTGCACTGATTACTAGCATAGAATATACCAGTGATCAGCACTGGTCATTATACGTTGCCGTACCACAAAACTCGTTCATAATTTGGTGTATGTAAAATGACATAATGTTTTTTTGTGAATAGTAAATTGGCCGTAACTTTCAATTTATTTGAACTAACTGGTTTGGAGAGTCTATTTATTTATGTAGTCTAATTTTTACAATAACACAAAAATAACTTCAAATGATATTTAATGTCTGGAAAACTTTAGTTTAAGCATTTTCACAAAACTTCTTAAAATACTTAGCAGTAAGTTATCACCCCTAAGCCAGGGCTAAGGCAGTTTCGTTCCTATTAGAACTTTTCAGTCTGGAATAGTGCCTAACCGAGCTGAGGCAGATGTCATCGCATTTAGGAATTGCAATACCGGACCAAAAATTCCAAACCGGTATTCGGTATTTTTAAAACGTTATACTGAAATACGGTATTGATTCCGGCATAAGAAATTACTCCGAAAATGGTTGAAAACATATTGTTTTGTTGCTACATTTCATAATTTTGTGCAAATACTCTAGTATTTATAACAACATACTATTGTGAATAAATATAAAATGATGGAACAAATTTCATAATAAAAAATCAAAAATAATGAGAAACATAATGCATTTACTGAACTATCGCGAAGTTGGAGCTCATGTCAGTGCACTTTCCTACAGTTGAAAATAATCTTTCTGAATTCACGCAGGTCTGTGGTAATGTTTACCACGTGCGATACACCTCTTCTTATTGCCTCAAAGTCCTTCATCTTCAAATAATTCGATCTCTTGTGCATTACTTTTGGACAAATTCTTTTTGTGCATTTGTGTGTGCTTTTTTCTTTTCTACTGCGTAAAAATATTATTATTATTATTTTTGAATCTATAGTCAGTTGTATAGTTGTATTTTCTCTTCGAGGGACGACAATTTTCCAATATTAACATCTTCAACAATTTTTTCTTGATCAGGATACGTTTGTGTTTGCATTTTATTAGCCGTTTGGTTTGAAATTTGCGATGAACAGAACTAATTTCGATCCTGTTGGTTTCTTTAATTCGCTTTTCGTTGTCTTCTTTACGATATTTTACAGCTATAAGCATGCAAATATCTGGAAATAGGTTCCAGTAAATTATGCCTTACCTCTTTGCAAACTTTTAAGGCACTATCTAATTTATATACATTATCTTGCCAAGTATAAAGTTAAATAGCAGGACAAGACAACAAACCAATACCACGGTGACTAGAAATTACCCTTTGTCATACTAATACGAAACTTTTTGTCAAAATTCAGTACAATTAAGACATTTTTTTCCCCTGAGAACACCATTCAGTATTACTGCAATTGATGATTGGAATTAATTATTCATAGGACAAATACATACGAATCTACACTTCAAATTAACTTTCACGAAAGAGAAAGTAAGTGGTCAGGGGAGGGAAAAAAACAACAACATTTTGTGCACATAAGCGCACAAAAATAAGATTTCGTCTCATCATCTAGTAGCGAAAATATCATTTTGCAATCTTTCCGATGATATAATTCTATTAGATCGTACTTCTGAAAATTTTTACATCAATAGATTGACTTTGGTTCTGTATCACAGAAAAAGAAATGTGCATTTTAAATTAAAGAGAAATATTAGTATGTTAAATTGATAACTATTTAATTAAAACTATTATTTTCAACTAATACCGAAATACCGGTATTCAATTGGAAGATACTAATTAAAGTTTAACTCCATTTTTACTTTTTATTCAATTTTTAAGTGAGAAATTTGAATTAAAAGTATGAATGATGATATACGGAATCCTTGAGTGATATCGAGGGAACCCCGGGGTTCATTGGAATATATTTTTAGAAGCTGAGATTTTAACTGCCTAGCTAAATTGGAGCTAAATGTCTTGTGCGATGTATCACCCTTTATTAGTGAAGTCAAAACAACCATTTTCCATATCACCCTAATCAAGAACATAATTTATCATTTCTTGAATTAACTAAATAAGTGTCTAGCGGTATGGTCAACAAATCAAGTCAAATGACCTCCTTGTTTTTCATTAATCTTGTACGAATGACATTTTTTCTTGGGATCCAAAACATGATTGCACTCACAAACACTATCATGAACAAGATAATATTAGTGGTTTTATCACTCTGGTAACAAGTTACTTTATTGCCCGTAAAGAAACGTCTCTTTCATATACGGACTCATATATGTTATGACACACACAGACACACACTTTGTAACGCTTCAGAGTTTCTCAATGATATTTAATTAAGTTAATATATTTAAGAAAAAAAAACTGTTGTTTGTACACAAATTAGTGGGATAAATATTTTACATAATTATAACACATTGGCAACTGATGTGAGGACATTGGAAAACATTAAGCTTTTGAGTAATGCTACTTTTAACAAATTTATTCTCAAATATTACACTAAGTAAGCTTACAATGTTATATTTACTGGTAGGTTTTTGTAGTCTAAACTAATAGTTTGTTCTTAAATTTCGAAAATATTTCTTCTAAATTTAGCAATTTTAATAAGGTGTCACGATGGATTATAAGTTTTTTAAGTTTTAAGTTTTTTTAGTCTAAACTAGTAGTTTGTTCTTAAAGTTTGAAAATATTTCTTCTAAATTTTGCAATTTTAATAAGGTGTCACAATGAATTATATCATTTGCATGTCACCACACACCAGTTATGTTATTTAACTTTTCAAACATCAGAACTTATTTATTTTGAACTGCCCTTTGTTTTTAGTGATGTTTCTATGAAATATTGAAATATTTACCGCTTTTTCTCTCATTTTTTCATTTATTTTCTTTTAGCCAAAATTAAGCTAAAAAGCTCTAAAAACCGGAAAATGTTCAGAAACAAGTCCTTGCATTTCTCCGTTGTTTATTCTATTTATTTACTTACTCTTTTTTTCTAAAACCCTTTTGAACGAAGTACGAGATATGCAAATATTATTTATCTGCACTAAATATTAGAATACGGTTTTTTCGTTTGACACTTTAAATTTAAATTTTATCTCTTTTATAGCTGTTTTTCCCCAAAGAGCTTTGAAAATACAAGGATATGCTTTTAAAATGTTTGTTCGACAAGCAAAAAAGAGCTAAAACGCGTTCGAAGGAAGGATTTAATGCAAGATGAGTTTTATAAATAGTAAGGCGCTGTGATGCTCAGGAGATACTTAAAAACGCACTGTAAGTGAAGTAAGTGAAGTATTTCAACTACGAAAATGAAAAAAAAAAAAAAATCAATGATGAAATAATGCAGCACTTCTAACTGTTTTTATCCTTTTTTTCTGAATAACAATCCATTTAAAATTTCTGGTGATACTGCGTGTAAAAACGAACAATAGTAAATGGAAATGTAATTTTTTTTTGAGGTTTATTTCTACTCTTCTTTATCTACCACATTTCCATACAAATAAAAAAAGGGGGGAAAGCGGTATTTAAAGAAAAAATGAATGAAGAAAATATAGTGATGAAAAAAAAGCATAAAAGTTTAACATATTTCTCATAAAAAATACCCCTAAGACAAAGTCAATAATACTAGGATAAAAATACATCTATTAGCTAAAGCTCAAAATGTATTACACACTAAAAGAATTCAGAAACGCTACTGATTATTTCCGTGGGACGTTTCGGGGTTTTATAGGTTTTTATCCACTTTCTGAGCAAATCAAGTGTTTTTGTCAAAAGGTTTCCAGAATTGCTACAAACTGCACGATTGAAGACTCCTCACTGTTGTGAAAAATATTTTTAGTGAAAAAAAATTCGAAACGTTATTGATTATTTCCGTGGAACATTTCGGGATTTCACTGGTTTTTATCCACTTCCTGAAAAAATCGAGTATCTTTGTCAAAGTGTCCTGCAAGCTGCACGAATGCAGAGTGTCGTGAAAAATATTTTTAGCTACCAGTGTAGAGATCAACTGAGCGCATTTAATAAGTGAATCGGCTTCCACTCGATTACGACCCTGTACAGAATGACTAAGCTCTCAGTGAAAGCGAATAAGTCTCTGGGTTCCGCAGCTTTGACCATGTTTTCAGTAACGCTTTTGGAGCTTTCGTGGCAAAGCAGGAAAGTGTCAAGCTATTATGTTAAACGAAGTACGCAAGTTTTCTCTGAAGCTTTCAGAGTCACGGCTTGGGAGATTATTGAATCCTTCAAAAGGATTGGTGGATAACTTCAGGAAGGTTACTGAATTTCAGTAGAAAACATTTCTGTTTTTTGCAAGACATGTTACTTGCGGAAATTGGGCACATCAGCTGCCCTTTATTTTCCATGAACGTTTCTGAATTGTTTCTACAGTGTACGACCGTATAAGTGTTCCATAAGCATTGATTAAATGTCACAGCCCTGCCTTGTGCCTATAGAGACTTGGGCATTGCGTTGTGATTTTGAATTAAGAGGCAGATAAGTTTAACAATTTAGAATATCATTTTATTCAACAAGGGGCAAGGGAACATGACATAAATGGGGGGACACATGGCATAATCAAAACATTTTGAACATTGGAACTTTAAGGGGAGTGGGGGTAAAATGGAGGATGGAGACTACTCACCACGCATCTTGAAGAAGATCCGGTGCTCGTCACCTCTCTTATTTTTATCCCTTATTTTTATCTGAAAATGTGGAGGTTTTATACTTCACTGATTTGGGACTTTCGCCCCGTGTTCCGATACGCAAGTTTAGTTTTCACACGATCGTTAAACTTTCCTCCGATTACAAGCGTGGGGAGTTGGAAGGGTTGATTGTACAATACTGAATAACATTCCTTAACCGATTTCAAGAGGCGCAAACTTCGACTTTCTACGTTAATTATTTGCATTTGAAGTCCAAGCATCAACGGCTAATAAATAATCTTATCGTTTCGAATTTGAAAATTCCTCCGGATGCTGAGAAAAGTAAAAGCAGTTTTATTTTATGAATTTCAAAACTAATGATTCTCCCTATACTTCTTTGCTTTCTAATGAGCGGCGTGACTTTAACGCATTTTGTCAAAAACAAATACAAGATTAGAAGCACTTTTGCTTCATAAATTCAAAAACAATGGTGGAGGAACTCGTCTATTATTTGTCTTTCGTGGCATTTAAAGAAGTAAAGTTTATCATAAATAGGCAAAATACAGAGAGTGTAGCTTTTGTGTAGATGAGTAAAACACTAAATACTATTTGCAAATTTTTCAGCGTCGAAAACACATTTCTTAAAGGAGAAGAAAACGGTGCAAAGAAACTGCAGCCAGTCGATGATTTTTTAAACCTGTTTAAATTAAAATGTGCAGAAACTGGTCTGTATGCGAAGATCTGTGATAAGAATTTTGACTCGTTTACAGTAAGTCACGTGCTTTAGTAATGTAGAGAAAATTACCTGTGCCGATGTTCCCAAATGGGAACATTTTTTTTGTGATTTTTTTTAGTAACCTAATTATTTGTTTAGAGTTGTCATATTTTCTAAAATGCCACATAGCAGTATGAATTTATTTTAGGAATTCTTAATTTTTTGAAAAATGTTTTACCTTTATATATAAATTAAATTCAAATTTACTGAATTTCTGAACTTAGAATTTGTCTAAGTTTTTCTGTCTCTGCTTTTAAAGAAAAAAATATAAAACATGTTTTATTCGCGTTTTTTTGTATCCAGAGGACATAGATTTAATTTCAACTTAACTAAATATTTCCAAGTATTGTATCTTGGGAGTTATTTTCGTAAGAATCGACACGTTCCCATTTGGGAATATAGGCGTTTAGAGTATAATATTTTAGGGGGGTTTTCGTCAATCTCGGATTCCTCATTCTTTCGCAAATATTATGTTATAGAAGACCTGTTTTGTGTTAAATACACATGTTCGGTTCTTTCATTCCCGAGAGGACATCTGTTATCAATCAGCTTGCCCTCCACAACCCCTTTCTATTGTAAATATGATCTTCACATTCGCCTTCACACGCTCTCTCTATTATAAGTGAATCGCGTTTTCGGGGGTGGAATTCTTGTTTTCTACCCTACTCAATTTTTAAGAATGGTACGTGATTCACATCCCTTAGGAATGTATCTCGTGACTAACGGGTAGGTAAAGTTAAGGGCATTTTTATGAGCTTTGCTTTGTCCCCAGCCTTATTTCATCATTTCATTTCACTACTTGACTCCATTACTAAACAACTCCATTCGTCTTGCTTCCCCCAATACCATGGACAATAAAAATGAAAAAGTTATTCAGAAGAGAAAAGTATAACGATATGTAAAAGAAACAAAAACATTAATATTTTTTCATCCATTTTTAATAAATAAAGAGTCGAGAAAAATCCTCCCGTTTACTTTATTCCAAACGCCGATGTTTCCAAATGACCTTCCCAAATGAATCCTGAAAATCTTAGAATTTTTTTTCGCCGAAATATGTTAAGATTAGCTATACTAGTGGTAAATTGAGTCATTTAAGCAAAAAATTAAAAGTAAAAATTAAAAATTTGAGTTACGGCGTTCAAAAGGTTAATTAAAAAAACTAATAAATTAAGATAAATACAACTTTCTGTAGACCTTATTAAGTTGCTCCAATGGCGCAATTTAATAAGGATGTGAACCCTATCCTACTTTTTTCATTATGTCCTTTAATTTTAGGTTGGTTTAATGAGTGTTTTACAGATTCAAGTTTCAGCTACACGTGCCACAGTTAGAAGGCACCTTTTTAGCATTTACTGTCTTACCATCGATGATATGTTAAGACAAACATTCGGTTTACAGGCGGAAATTGACGCGTCTATTAGTTTGCAGGATTTCTTGCTCTGGTAGATGTGTGTTAGTCTCTAAATTAAACAAAGTCACATTGAAATGGTTGTAACCAAGTGCATTAAAAGTCTCCTTTTCTCCCACATTCTGATAGACTCGTCTAACTGCCCATTTTCCAGTTACATAGCAACCGAGGGAGAGACAGTAAAAAATTTTGTTGGTTTAAAAAACTTTGTTATTACTACCAAATTATACAAATGACAAAACAAGGCTCCGAAGATTAGTGTAAAAGAAATTAGTGGGAATTAGTTATATAGACTTAGCTTCTTTCAGCGAGACGAAAGTGACGTTGTTTCAGAAGAAAGAGGGGGGGGGGTGGAAGAGGGGTGCAATAGATGTGTCATTTGGCACGGCGTCCTAAATTATAGAAGTTCATTTTTCGTTGAACGGGCAGCAAGAGGCTTCCAAACACTTCTATTATGCGTCTGAAACACAACATTTTGTTAAGATAACACTTATTTTCAAACACATTATATCTCATGCACAGAATCTCTCCTCCAGGATTTGTACCAGGGTTGTTCAATTGCTTTGAGAAATCTTTAGCCACTATGCTGCAGCCACTTGAAAGTTTGCATTAATAGAGATAGTTTTATGCTAATAGAAATGCACTGAAATCCCGTTACAACGAACTTCAAAGAACTGTGATTATTTTTCGTTGTAGCGAGAATTTCGACGTAATGGAATTCAGGCTATGCAATGGCAATTAAACCGGGACTGAAAATTTATTTCGCCTGAGCAGATATTTCGTTGTGTCGAGATTTCACCGTATTAATCAAAGTGTTATCAAATTTAAGATTAAATCCGGCGACTGAATAACGTATTAAAATTGATGTGATTATTTTCATTATTTTCAAGATCTTTTTGAAAATTAGCGTCACGGCACGGTACGTTACGTGCAAAAAAACTCGTGGAATGTTAAAGGGTTTTTTTACTTATCTTAACCAAATTAAAAACTCATTACAAGTTTCTAATATAGAAAAGGAACAAATTTCACCCCTTTGAATCATAGTGTTTCGATTGTGGCCACCATTTTTTCCCAGCCTGTGTCAGGCAGTTTTAAAAAAATGTCTTCAAACGAAAAAACCATGCACCAAAGAGTTAACGTGCATATATGACCACATTCACCACCCATTTTCTGGTTTCCTAGTCAACAAGATTATAAACTTAACCAAAAACAATCATAGATGTAATAACGATGCCGTTTGTTATTTTTAAACGACCAATACAGCAAATAACAATCTTTTTAATATGATGAAAACTTACCAAAATAAAGGAAACAAATAGGATCTTAATTTTCAGCCGTAACTGACAACATTTACAAATAGCAAATTTTATACAGTCTGTTACAATGCTTTAAGTTCTCTCTACTTCTGTAACAAATCCTTTTAATTCCCATTGCATGGAAACTATCTACTCACTCAGCCTGAATGCTTAAGTTCTTGTCTCGTAGCGTATAATTTACAATTTCTCTAAAGGGAGCCTTACACATTTGCATAATTAAATGAAAGGTTTAAATTGACACGCAAGTTTAAAATGTAAAGTACTTCTGGATACTTTAAGAATTGTGATGGAACTGAGTTCACAGCAGGAGAGATTCCAATCTGCTCATTTAGAGAGGATAACATTTAGTAACCATTTTTTGACCAAGTTTAGAATATCTTCCGAAATATATGAATGTTTTTGTAAAGAAGCTTTTTTTTAAAAAAAAAAAAAAAAACTTTTTCAAAAAGTTCAGTGTTTGGAAAGCTCTTCAGTTGTCAGTGACAAAGGGCCATCATTATGTGTCTGAAATGCGAATACTGTGTTTTTCTTCCTCAGTTCTAAGTGCTCTTTTTTGCCTGTTAAAACATTTTTTGCTATAGTCGACTCTCGTTATAATGATAGAAGAACTTCTATATTTGGATTAATCTATCAAATAGTCTCTGAGTGATATAAACCGGTTGAAAGATGCAAAGTGTCTTTTTCCTTTCATTTTGCACTGTAGGTTATGTATAGTTAATATACGGCTCAAAATGCGACTAATAAATACATGTAATAGACTCATAAAGGTTTATAGGTTTTTTTTTTATCTTCCCCTGCAAAATTTTTATCAAAAGCAATGATCTTCATGATTGGGCGCATTTGAAGGGCCGTTAAAAGTTCTCTCCTTTACCTTAGCTTCAAAATTTCTTGGGAATTTCCATAGATGATGTTGGAAAACCATCATTGTTCACAGCCTTCTTTACTATTCCCAAGGGAATGAGCAGGGGGGGGGGGGATGATATTTTAAAGGCTCATTTCGAGCCTTTCTCTTCCCCGACTTTAAACTTCTTGAAGTCCATTTGTGTTTTATGTAGTTAGACATTCGATCCCAACTAAGGGTGGAAGTTTAGGAAACGCTCAGTCCCATGGATGGTGCTTCTATCTGCCAGGGAAAAAGAGCAAAAGTGTGGCATTACTACCCCAACTGACTCTTTATCTTGAAAACTAGAGTCAATCTCAATTTTTTATGGTGAGTTTCGTGTTTAGCAAGGCAAATGCTTCGGAAATAGCTATTTTTTTTTAGCCGGATGTACTTTTGGTATAGGGTAGTGTTGTCATTAAGTACGTGAGTCTTCATTATTTTTTCGATTTCAAGAATAATTAATGCATGTGATGCACAATTAAAATCAGGTTGGAGAAGCGCGCATTACATGGGGCAGTATGCAAATCAAGCAAAACCTGTATTATGAGGTGAAGCAAGTCTCTTGATTTTAGAAAAGAAATAATAGGGAAATGAAAGCAAAGATGAAAATGGAACTGAGTGTGATTGCTCAGGGTGTCATACTCAAAAAATCAGAGGGAGACCCCCCCCCCCCCCTTTTGAGGGGATGCCCCTCAAAAAAGATCGGATAGCCTTCTCTAGGAGTCAAAAAAAGATCAGAATTTGTTGAAAGTGAAAATAATTGATTTATTTGAACCACTTAATAAGATATACGTTGCTTAAACAAGCCTTTTCTTGATTTTTTTTCAAAAATAAAAAAATTTGTGACTGACACTTTTTGTTCAAACTTTTGATTTTGATGAATCCTTATCCCAAAATCCTGAATTTCCATCCACATTTAATTTTATTTATTTGTTCTTACACATGTTAGTTGTTTGGAAAAACAAAATGTTCCCAATATTTGGTGTTTTCACCTTATGTCAAGTGTTCTAACTACTTTCTGATTCTAAATCTTAGCTGCACTTCAAAAAATATATATAACCACTATAAATACATAAAATTGAACGCCAACGTACATGCATTTAAAATAATCGACGTGCCCTTAATCTATCTAAAAAAAAAACTTTGTTATACAAAGTGATGCTTTCCCGGAAATATTAGTGCACTAAGTTCATATATCTTTTCTAACAAGGACTTTTGCAAAAGATTCTGAGATAAGATATTGGAATCAACTCAACACATAGTACGCATCATAAATGATATTCCAAGCGACTGTCAATTAGTATCCCAATGTTTTCTTAAACTATGATGGATGCGAACGCGATGTTCGCTTTAACTCTAATTGGATTGTAGGATAATATTTTCTTTTCCTATCTAGATAGATCTAATAATACATGTTGAAGAACTAATTAAGTTGTCATATCTGGATGCTGTTTTTATTTTTTCTAAGCTACTAAGTGTCACAACAACAAAACTAAATGGTTTTTAGTTGTGAGATTTTTTTTTTGTTCTGAAAGTGAGAGAATATATGAAGTGAACTCTTAGTGATAGTTTCGAAAATTAGAGTTGTGTCACAGAGAAGAAAAAATAGCAAATGGAAATACAGTACCTTACAAATTTTCGAAATTAAACTAACATAGGTATTTTCAATTAAGAGATACGTATATTCGATTTTTCTTACCTTCTACTATTTTATTCGTTATTTCATTTCTATTTTTGTTTGTTTTTCGAAACAGTTCTTCTCTGTTTAGAGATGGAAGTTCTAAACGGAAAAAAAATACCTGGTGACATATTTTTTCAGAAAATGGTGCTAGTAATGAAAAAAGTAACCGTGAGCAGTAACTAAATTTTTCTTTTTTCTTTTCTTTTTTTTTTTTTTCATTTTCGTCATATGTTGTGTGTTAGCTTTATTGTAAAAGCTCGCTTATTTGGTTTCGATGAAAAAAAGGCGCGAAACAAACGTCTAATTCCAACATTTCCCTATTGCTAGTATTGAATCCAACACACATTTCTTCAAATATTGTTTTTCTCCTTTTGGTGAAAAAAGAGCTATATTGAATGAAAGGTATTTCCCTGGCGATTGCCATCAAGCTTTTTTACAAATTAATATTTGAAAAGTAGACAATTTCAACCTGGATGGATCGAAGTCTCGCCGGCTGACGGTATAAAAAAATTTAGTGAATATTTTTTTTTGAAAGGGGGGGGGGGGCATAAACTAATGTTTACTGTGTTTTTTTTAACTTGTTTTGAAAACGTTATCTGATAATGAGTGACTTTGAGTATTTTGTATGTGCCTATTCATTAGAAAGGTTCGTAGAGGATCCCCCCCTCCTGCTCCTAACTGACCCTCGCACAACCTAAAAAAAGCTTACTCAATACCTATATATTTATTTTTGGTCAAAACAAAAACCTCGATACTTTTTTAATATTTTTTCGGGGAAAACCCCCCGTGATTAAATAGGTTACATCAGGGATTCCTAAAGTGGGTGTCGCAAAATGTGGTGACAGGCTCAGCGAAGTGTAGATGGTATCAATATATTTTACCGTAAAAGACCAAAATTTGAGAATATTGACTTTTATCGGTGATTTACTGGTAATATTCGGTCTTTCACCAATGTCTTCAGTATGTAAATATTTACTTTGTATGCATCATCTACCGGTATTCAAATTTTTACAATAATATGTATAAGCAATTCCACGGGTAACTAACTTACATTTTTGGAGCAAAACAGTGTGTATCTTGCAACATTCTACGAAAATTATAGGTTGTGCAAACTATCTTTTCTTCTGGATTATTGTATTTTTTAGACTGACTTTAATCGTAGAATTCAATTTTTGAAATACATTTTGCATGATCTTAAAAAAATTATCAAAAGCACGGTAACTGACATGGTACTTTTTAAAATGTCAGTCAATTACCGTGTTTTTAACAATGTTTAAAAATTAATCAAAATATATTGTGTAAAAAATACAACAACGCAGGAGAAAAGATTGTTTTCACAACGTATATTTTGCGTTGAATCTTGCAAAATACAGTTTTGCTCTTAAAATGTCAGCCAGTTCCCGTGAAATTTCCCATATACATTTTAGAGATTAACTAGGTTGCCATGAGGAAATTCTAATTCTTCAAAGGTGCCATAAATTAGAAAAGTTTGGGAACCGTTGGATTAAATTATAAAGTGAAATTTTTATATTCTTTTGAATTTATACCTTTGAAGATGTAAAAAAAAAAAAAAAAAAACTGCCGATAGTTTAATATTGATCATATTTATTTTGGTAAAACTTTATGAATGCTATATTTCCAATGCACTAACTTTAGCTTATTATTTTTTAATGAAAGTGAACGTAGACGATGTGTTATATGGGCCATGCGATACATCAAACCCATGAATTCCTAATCACTGTTCCGAATATAAAACGGAAATGGAAATAGTGCCTTGTTAAAGCCACTTCTCTTTTAAATGTCATTTCAATATTCATTTGAAAAGAACACATTTGCTCTACAGCTATTCAAGAGCTTCGTAAAGTGAGTTAAAAGGTATTAATAATTCATGTCCGATGAATAAAGGTTAGAAGTACTGTCCGTCTCCTTTCTGAAGTGTTATGTTAATATGGAAGTAAATCGTCTGATTATTTGTCAAAAGATATAATGGTACTAGCTGCGTGCCCGGCGTTGCACGGGCTACTTAAAAAATGAAAGAGATGTCCAATTGATGTTTTTTTATTACACTGACATCAGTTTCTAAAGCGCTAAGGAGTAAATAAATACGCGTAATGCAAGGTTTGCAAAATACCAGTAGAGCATATTTTTGGCAAAAAACTCTTTAACGTTAATCATAGTTATCAATAATGCAAGTTATGAGTATTTTCAATTAGCACAAAAGATGAAAATATTTGCATTATCAACTATAATCTGTGCTCACTTTAAACTGAATTAAATCTGATAGGTTATATCTGAAACATTTGTATGTCCAATTACAGTCAGCTTTTTACATAAAATACCACATACATTTTGGTTGCTTACGTGAAACTAAATCACAAGACTTAATAAATACCACTCAGCATTATTTTAATACCAAGTCATCAGATTCGAATTTAGCTTTAGTTAAAACCCTTAAAAACAATATTTTTGTTCAACTCTGTTTCACTTAAAGAAATCCAAACAATCTTAATTTAACATGTTCTTTTAACGATACAAACTGATTTCAAAAACAGAAACCGGAAGAAAAAAGAGAGTTATTACAATTCGAAAACTCACCCATGTGACGGGAAAAAAAGTCCAACAAAATAAACATAATTAGTCGCACATCCTAAATGTATCAAAATGTGAGGCCGGTGAATGATAAACGTACACTACAATCAATAAATATAGCTAAAGAAACAACTTTCATATGTTGAAAAGAGTTAAGAACGTTGAATGCAAAAAATAAAAAAAGGACAGACGATAACATAAAGGCTATATCCGAATAGAGCAACCAATTTTAAACTAATTTAAAATGAAATTCTAGATGGAAACGTTGTTTTAAGATCTGGACAGCAGCCAAAAAAAATCTCTTTTAAAACAATTATTAGAATTTTACTTGCTCACGCATATGCAAGATGGCAACAGGAAAGAAATAAAATTCCTGAATAACGTTATGTTAATTAACGTTTTAATTAATATCTCCGCTAATTAAAGTCGCACAATTACGAGATTGGTCCTACTGTTTTCTTTGGAAAATTTCGAATTGATCGGTATCTCGTTTGACTCCCGATTCGCAGCGGTTCTCGAGAAGATCGATCTTCAGACAGACAGACAGACGGACGCGAACAGATTTTAATATTATAGTGGGTACTGCTTCCATCTACTCAACTTTGAGATTTTCTGTCGCAATAAGTAATGCAGTGCAGATAGGTATTGACTTTGAAGAACATATTACGGCTGTTTAAATATAAGTGTTTTCTTGTTTTGAAAAAATCTTTATTTTTTCCTGAGCTGGTTACTGAACCAATCTTATGATGTTAGCATTTTCAGACAAGAAAAGTGAATA
The DNA here is from genome assembly GCF_026930045.1 of Uloborus diversus. Classification (NCBI taxonomy): domain Eukaryota; kingdom Metazoa; phylum Arthropoda; class Arachnida; order Araneae; family Uloboridae; genus Uloborus; species Uloborus diversus. Next base: position 87,014,781 of record NC_072739.1, on the reverse strand, counting down.
TCAAACATAAATAGTAAGAAATATTCTTAAAAGTTTATTTCAGTTTAAAAGGTTTAGTTAGGTGTAGTATTATAGTCTTTGCAGAACATGTTACGGCTATTTGAATATAATTTGTTTCGTTTTTGAAGAAAACATGTTTTGTTTCGCTTGTTGCCGATTCATTCTTTCAAAATTGTCATTGCTAAATAAGATAAATTAAATTTCAAACAACATAACCAGTAAAAAATTTCCCGAAAGGTTTTTTTTTTTCAGTTTAGAAGGCTTAGCTAGGTTTTGCCATTGGAGAACATGTAATGGCTTTTTAAATGCAGGCTGACAAGAAATAACTTGGACACCCAAAATACATTATAATTTTAATGCTAACGATAATATTATGACTAAACTTCAAAATAAATATGAATACATTATTTCGGCATTATTTACAAATTTAAAAAATGTCAGGCTTTAGCCTTAACACAGAAAGTTCAACGCGTCATAAAATTTTTGGCTATAAGCTGCATTTCACTTACTGATATTTCATCCCATTCCTTGCATTAGGCTTTTTTTTTTGAGATTCCAAAGTTTAATGAGGTTTACTACACCTTAATTTTTTTTCCCTAGGCAGTAAAGAAAGAGAAAAAAAAATGTTCTTAAAAAAACCAATATGCCCCCCCCCCCCCCCGTCTTTTGTAAAGCTAAAATACGCTATTGAAAGTAAATCTATAAATGAAAACTGAAATGCGACTGCTCCATCTGTAATCAAACATATGGGCTTTTCGTCAGCCCAATGAAGATGAACTATCCCTTCTTTCAATATTGCATTAAAGAGTTTAAAACTTGTGAAAGACTATATTCTTTTTCATAAAAATACAGGATGAAAACTTGAAAAGTATTTCAAACCTGGAAGATTCTGCATTTACTTTGAACTCAACGGCTAAAAAACAATCCACTTTTACGGACTATTTTCAACCTAAAAGCCTGGATTTAGCACTAAATGTGTTAAAATGATCTAAAATGATTCTATATTTTTTTTTCGTAATTTATGGAATCAATGGAAAATAGTCATATTTACTACTTTTAGTTTTTTTTTCTCTATTAGCTGCTTGTTTCCTCTTTATTTCCCGTATTCTTCGTTTTTTTTAATTCAGTTCTTCGAGAAAAATAAAATCGTGGTTTCACTGTAATCTGTATTAGCGGTACCCGCACGGCTTTGCCGGTGCTAGAAAATTAAAAGATCATTTGGTTCTCCTATATAGTTACAAACAATGGATGATAAATTTCTCGCCAATTTGCTATGTTGATTTGCTCACCCATGTTATGGTGATTTGCACGTTTATGTTATGATAATTTGCTCAGTAAAAAGTTCTTAAAATTGGAATAAAAAAAAAGAACAAAATCGAATTTTCGAAAAATTGCTTCGAGGTGCACATCCCCATGTTAAAAACTAAATTTGTGCCAAATTTCATGAGAATCAGCCGAATGGTCGAGGCTCTATGTGCGTCACTGACATCCAATCGTTCAGCTTTATTAGTGAAGAAAAGCAATTTTAACCTGGTTGAAAAATCTTTATTTTTGTATATGTTTTAATAACTACATTTAGCTGTTAAGCTTTACACGGTACAAAATATTAAGCAAATGCTCACATTCAAGTTCAACAGCCCCATATGCAAAATCGATTTTTAATTATCTTCTTGTCAAATGAAACACAATGAAATATTCTAACCTTTGAAGTTTTAATAAAAATGCAAATGCGTCTCTTTTCCATCCACATCGCCACACTTGAGAACGAAATTAATTCAACTGTTATTCTCATTAAATATAAATTTAATTACAAAAGATATTTGAAACGAAGAATCTGTTGGGATGTCGTTTGAGCTATTTTCGTTTTCATTCTTTTACGAATTACTTTCTTAATAAAATAATTGCTTTTATGATATATTACTGGACTTGCACTTTGATGTTGGCATCAGCTCAGAATATTCAAACGGCTTGGGAGTTCTTAAGACCAGTCAGCTTTGAGAACGCCATATTGGAAAAAGTTGCTCCAGCATCATGAGATTCCATCTTGATTAAGTGTATAAGGAGAAAAATAGAGTAGGTAATTTGAAATTCAAGCATTGTTTTCAGTAATACGTTTGTACATGGAGTATAGCTGAAATTCAAAAAGGATTGTGCTCTAAATTTTTGATTCCGCATAAAATTTCAAAACAGTAATGGGGTCGGTTCCAAAATTTTAACAGTATTTTTTTCTGAAAGAGCATGTTTAAAAACATAGGATCTGACCATTTTTCAAACAATTTATTCAAGTTTAATATTTTTAAAAAATTACTTAAATCGCCATTCAATGTTGCCATTCACAGAACAAAATATTTAATTTGCATCTTTACTCACGTGTATTGGCAACGATATGGTTGATAGCAAGCGTAGAGCGCAATATTTAATTCGCTTCTTGATTATCAGAACGTGGAAACGTAGTAGAAAGATGCGCTAAATTGCATCATTTGTGACGTCATAAAGACCACGCCTTGTTTTCAAAATCGGACATTTTAAAAAATTAATTTAAAGAAACTGTTGGGAAAATGAAAGTATTTTCTGGGTCCATGTTATTTTTTTTACTCATTCTATCAATTTCAGTGACTAAAAGTAGTTCTTTTGACTGAAGGAAATCACAACATTGTTTAAATTGTTTTGCGTTTTTATGAACTATATTTTTGTAACAATAGTTGTCCTAAAATATAATTGGACTTGCACTATGATGGTGGCATCAGCTTAGAACATTCAAGCGATTTAGGAATTGTTAAGATCAGTCCCTTTTGGGAACACCATATTGAAAAAAAATCTACTTTTGTTTAATGAGTCTTCACTCGTGATTAAATATTAAGAGAAAAATAGAGCTGTTAATTTGAAATTCAGGCATTGTAATCGATCATAAAACTGAACATGGAGCATAATTAATAAAAAAAAAGAAATTGTGCTTTAAAGTTTTGAGTTAAAGTTTCAGAATAAAATATTGAAATAGTTAAACTGTTTTTCATTCATTTATTAAACACCTTTTAATAATTATCATTTAAATATGTAATTGCATTCCTAATGTATTATTAGACTTGCACTTTGATTGTGGCGTAGTTCAGAATCCAATTGGTTTTATAATTCTAAAGACCAGTCATTTATGAGAACGCCAAAATCAAAAATAAAGTATTAATAAAATAAAAAAAAAAGCAGAATGAAAATATATGGCGAAAATAAAGCAGGTAGTTTAAAATTCTGGCAATGTATTTAGCGCTAAGTTTTTACAGCATAATTAGCATTCAAAAAGACTTTGACTCCAAAGTTTTGATTTATAACAAAATATTGAAATACGAAATAAGTTTTAAATTTTTTTAAATAAGCAGTCTTTGACGGATAACTTTGCACTTATTCACTTTTTCAGTATATTTGACTTCGAAAAAATAAAAAGTAATTTACTGCACAAAAAACGTTTTAAAAATTTGATTTGATCGTAAGAAAAGAAAAAGTTGGCAGTAGGTACTAGGTGTGTATTCGGAAAGTAAGTAACGTTTTATTGCACCAATTTTTCAACGTTGCGGTCGGCGTTCCGCTCATGCGCACTAACCTTCCTTGTCATTTAGAAATTTATTTTTCTACGTTTTAGCTGAACTACTTTTATTAAAGTAACTAGAAAAATCGCCCGTCAAGATATGACGGGTTAAAATTGCTTCTACATTTGAACGAAGATATTACCTGCTTGGTGATATTATGATGGTTGACATTTTAACCCTAACTCAAGTGGATTAACACTAAACTCTTTAGTAGATAGCTTATTGTTGTTCATTAATAGTTCATTGTTGACCAATTTTTCGTTTCTTCCGTCGCCTCAAATTACAGTCGTATCAATAGGTTACTGGGTCCAGTTCAGCTTTGTCAAAATAAAGCATTTCTCTGCATGTCAAACATTGCCAAAAATATTAGCAAATTATAAATAACTTAATAAATTTTTAGTGCTCCAATAATGAAAAAATGCTGTCACGCATGCGCGAGTTTCATTGTTGGTGACGTCACAGAGCGCTGCTCGATCAGTGAATTGGCTATGATATACATGAGCATTTGTTTTGCATCTCATTTCTGATTTGTAACGGTTAACCTAATCGGCAGGGAAACTGTAAACTAAGGCGGTAATTGATTTCGAATGGTTTGAATAGTTACTATTTCTTACTTTTGGACACCTGTACATTTGTTCTAAAGTTTTTTTTTTGTTTTATACCAACTACTAGTGGTCCCCGCACGGCTTTGCCTGTAATAGAAAAACTAAAAGGTCTATTTGGCTCGCCTGTATATTTACAAATAATGTATGGTGAATTTTCTCGCCAATTCGCTTGTACCATTGTAACGGTTCTATGTTATGATAATTTCGTATCTCGCCAATTGGCTTGTGCCCATGTTACGGTTCCACGTTATGGTAATTTCGTAATTTACTCGTCCATCGTATGATAATTTTGTTCTTAAAACTGAAATAGAAAAAGAACAACATCGAATTTTCAAAAAAATTGCTTCGAGGTGCACACCCCATGCTACAAACTAGCCTTGTGCCAAATTTCATGATAATCGACCAAACAGTCTAGGCGCTATGCGCGTCACAGAGATCCTACAGACATCCAGACATCCTCCGGACATCCAGACAGAGAGACTTTCAGCTTTATTATTTGTAAAGAATACGCTAAAAATATTTAAAAATGAATCATTTAGTTTAAAATAGAGAAATTGTTGCAGAAAGTTATTCTGATTGACTTTTCTTTTAGAAAATTGGGTTGAATTGAATTTGTAGCAGGAGTTACCTTTGGACATTTTTATTAGCACGATAAACAGAAGGTTAGTACTACTAGAACATCACTTGGAAACATGTGAAGAACATTTGTTTCTTAAAAATATTGTAATAAAATACTGCAAAAGTTGTTCAAATCTTAAGTGGATTGTATAATGTATGTGATTGTCAAATTTCCTTTTGTTTTAAATTACCAAACTGACACCCCTACCTTTATATTCAGTAAGTTACACCCATTAGCCAGGGCTAATGAAATACACCGCCAGCTCAGTCATTTCCCAGCTGCCAGTTTGTTTGGCACTCTTGGCATCCTTAAGAGGTTTTTCATCTCTAGCTCAGTCCCTTTCCTATGCCGGGCTGATGAGCGGTAATAAACACGAAACTGCAGTCCTTGGAAATGACTGAGCTGGCGGGCGGTTTATTTCATGTACCCCTACATTTAGTTTTAACAAGAAACACACATTAACATTTTGATGCCAAACAAAAGTTAGCAATTGAAATAAAATTGTTTCACATGCGGAATAAGGAACTTGTTTCTGGTGTTTTAAGATAATTTCAAAATATCCGATCGATAGATGTACATTTGATGTACTAAGGTTGTAGATTCTTTATACAATAAACATTAATTGGATAGGAAATAAGGCGTTACTCAAGAATGTATAAAACCTACTTTCCCTTGTAGCAACTTCAATTATCTAGCATTAGCTTAACGTATTTCTAACCTTCCTCAGTCAGCTCAGTTTTTAACAAAATGTTAAAACTTGAGCAAAAATTCTGCGCTTAAGGGGGTCCGGGACACATTTTGAAAAATTTTTTATTATGTACTTTAGAGTTTTGAAATTTTTTGAACTGATTCATCATTTATTTAATAAGCAAAATCATAACATAAATATGAAAAAAAATATTTTTTTATTTAAATTTAATTAGTTTTTTTCAAAAAAATGGGGTTGCTTTAAATTGTTATAACTCAAAATATTGTTGGTCAATTTTCAATTTTTTTTCAAAAAAGTATGCACAAATATCTAAGCTTTAATTTTTATTCGGCGATTTTAAAAATATTGATTCAATAAAAAATAAAAAATATTTGAAGAAAAATTTCGAAAAATTCGAAGATACTTTTTAAAAAAAAAATCATAATTTTTGAAGTAAACGTTTTTTTCAAATTCGCCGAATAAAAATTAAAGTAAATTGTTTGAAAAAGATATGTTCCAAGTTTCATTACTTTATCTCTATCGGTTCCTGACTTATAAGAGTTTGAATGTAAGAAATCGGGAAAAATTGCATCATGGAGAAAAACGCGTTTAAAGTTTTAAAGTTATGTACACATTCGTTAGATGCATGCAACAAAAATAATTATAACTTTCGTTCTATTTAAGGTAGAAACAAGATTCAAATGTCTTCTTAAGCAGAAAAAAACGGAGCAATTTTTCAAATTATAAAAAAAAAATTGCAAAATTTGAGGATTTTTGTGTCCCGGACCCCCTTAAAGAAATAAACAGTATGAATTCAGTTTCGGGCCGTGATCTATCACCAAAAATGCTTATTCGAATTAACTTGTTCCCCCAAAATTTCTTAAAATGGAAAAGAAACTGACTGTCACATTTTTCCTAATTTCTAGTTTGAACCCTAATTTCAATATTTACATATGTATTTCCTTCATTTTTACTTTCTTTTGATTGCAGTAAAAATTTTACGGTACATTAAATTTTCTTTCATTCTTTTTTTCCTTAAAAAAATACAGCTAAATAGGCTTGAAGTAATGAATCAAATAAACAACAAACTCGAAACTTAGAAGCCGGAATCGGGAGGGGGGGGGGGGGGAAACACCTGGACACCATATTAAAAAAGAGAAGCTTTCTTACGAAATATAAGTTCAAAATAAAAAGATTAGATCTACTTGGACGGAAGAAAAGCAAAGAAAAAATCTCATTGGTGGAAAGACAAAGTTAAAATCACCCAAACATAAATTAAAAGTTTTTAACTTATCCCACGAAGGTAAACACTTTGTTTTGAATTAAGTAATTCATTCGAAAAGAATAATGTTGGAAAGGCAACTTAAAAATAATGGGCAATTTGTTTCAGCGCGTTTATTGATGCGTTAAAGCAAATTTGAATTCGATACGTTTAGAAGACGATGATTGAAACAATTGTTCTACTACAAATTCCACGTTTAAACAAGTACTTTCTGCTCACAAAAGCTTGATGTCAATTTACATCGAAATAGTTCCAACTGCATATCCAAATAAGTGGAAACGAAATGAAAACTTTATAAGGAAGCTCAAAGTTTAAGCTTTGATATTAAAGATGAATTTCAATGGTTTATGATTAAATAGCACTTTTTAGAGTGTACGTTGATTACACATTGAATTTTGACATACATTTTTATTATTATTTGTATAATTTGCATTTGTTCTTTTTGGATGATGGGATCTAGTCAGGATGTTATTATAGAGTTTACTCGTATCTATACCCATCAAGAAGTTTCAAATAGACAGGGGAAAATACATTGTCTGTAATTGTGATAATATTTTTTGGTAGTATTTGACAATAAGGGAAATGTTTCATTTTCACAAGGCTGAACTAAATCCGGTAACTTAAACTATTTTACTGGTAAAACTCTCATTTCAGGAGAATGGAAAAATGAAAAAGTGGTCAAGAAATTAACATTATGTACTGGAGTTTAGGGTTAGTGTTAATCCACTGTAGTTAGTGTTATTCCACTAGAGTTAGTGTTAATCCACTGGAGTTAGGGTTAAAACTTCCCCTATAGCAATATCACAAGCCAGGCAATTGCTTCGTTCAAATGTAGATGCAATTTTAGTCCGTCATGCCTTTACAGGTGGTTTTCTAGCAGTATAATAATGGTAAAATCTAAATCTATTAGCAATCGAAATAGCAGAGTAAACATAATTTCTATATGCATAAATTATTTAGCCTCGTGTCCACGTTATCAAAATAAAAGGTCTTCAAATCTGCCAACACTTCAAAAAAAAAAAAAAAAAAAAAGAAAATCAATTTCTTTTTTCCAATGACTGCTATTTCAACTTTTTTTCATTATTGTCGCCCCCTGGTTAGAAATCTTCTGCTATAGCAAACAGTTATTTGAAATAACAAAACCCCTTTCAACAAGTTTCTATTTCAGATTATTTACATTTTGATGGACGTTTTTATTTTTAAAATTGATCATTCTGTAACAAATAAAAATTGTATAAGAACTTAACGCACCTACGTAAATAAACTATTTCTATCTCAAAGAAAGTCAACTGCAATTACCTAGTGTAATTAGCACAGAACTTTTTATTTTGAATGTAGCCAATTTTAAACTTCTGCAACAAGTAATACAACAGATTTGTAGGGTTAAATTTTCACGCCTTTTAGTTTAAAGAACTTTAATAAATATTCTGGTAACTCGCTAAAAATGAAAATGAAATATTCTGACCAAGACTTAGAATCACACATTTAATGCTGTATTTTTTTGCAATATTTATGATAAGTTTATCCTTTAATTACATATTATTCATACTTAGCCTTACTAATTTAGAATTGCGAAAAACTTATTTAAATGTGAAAATGATAAATACACTTATTAATCTCAACTACATAGTTTTACGCGAATAACTTTTTTTTTTATACTGCATCTATTTCTTCTTCTTTCAATTTTTAATTTAAATTTTATTGGCTGCAGTAGAATTACCCTAAATATAAAGATAAACTATTTTAAGATCAACTGCAATTTTTCGGTATTTTAACCAAGAAATTCTATATCTTTTTTATTTCATACTGTTTGATGTGAACCAAGCTCATAGAAATAGTCTTTAGAATGAAAAAAAGTTTTGTATATTTATTTTAAAGATTTTATTTTGAAATTAGAGGGAAAACTTTTTAAATATTAGGTAGGTAATATACCTGTTACCTAACGTTATTAAAAAAAAAACATTGACTTTCCATTTAATATAAATGTATTGCGCATAAAAGGAATAGCTTATATTTACTATTAATTTCTTTTCAATACTGGTGGCCCGTATGCACGAATTTACTAGCGATTTGGAACGAGCGTAGCAAAAAAAAAAAAAAGCTTTTAAAGATTAGTAAATATGATTGCTTAAGTTCAACCTTGAAATTATTTTCCTAAATTTATTTAAAATTTAAATTTTCATTGTGTTTGGCAAAAAATAAAAAGCACAAGTATTTTAACCTTATAATTACCATTTTTTACCTTCTGACAACAGTTAAAAATCGGAAGCAACACGCAGGGATTATGACAGATAATGTAAGCTAAGAAATAGTCTTTAAATAATAATAAAAAAAAACCTAATCGCAAGCAATTTTTTAAAAATATTTATTCAAGCCCAATCGATTTCACCAAGTTTTGTTTTAAATACTTTGTTTGGAGAATTCCTTGTACATTTTAGTGGCTATAATTTGATTTGCTGACGTAGTAAACTCTTCGCAAATATACGCTCATATGCTAATATTTGAAATATCAATATTTATTCCGAAGGAAACATTGATTGAAATGCTGAATAATCCACATTGTAATGTCTGCCACATCCATTCCCTGTTTGCTTTGAAATTGGAAAGTAGGTTGCCGAACTATAATTCACAAAGTTTGTTAAAATTCTGCTCTCCGTATACCGTTGTTGATTTTGCTGGAAGAGAGCTAACAGCCTTTATCTATTTACTAAACAGAATGATTTTCAGATGGGAAAATTAAAATTCATGAAATTTTCTGTTAACGCTGCCTTGTATTTCATTAAATTGTGTTTGTGTTTGTATTTAGCGCTGTAGTTGTAGGACAAATAATGATGACTGCAGATACACCCTAACTCGCTACCGATAGCTGGATTTTTATTCAGCGAATAAGTGCTGGGAACAGATAGCGCACAACATGTGTGTTACAGGAAAAGGGTTGAAAATTCGAACCTAGAGCTTGGATCGTGGGAATTAAGCTTCATGTATTTTTCACTTTCATAGTATGTTAGCGGTAATAACCACCGAGGCCTTGTTATCTCTATATATTGAAAACAAGCAATGTATGAAAAAAAATTAAGTCGATTCCTACTTAAGTTTAAGTTTCCCCCCTCTGTGTAGAAACCATCTTTATATTGCTTTAAAAGTTGGAAATAATGCTTATATGAAAGATTTAATTCAAATTAAAAAAAAATAAAAAAATAAATAAATAAAACGTTGTTCCGCAATGATCGTGATCAGCAATGAATTTCCAACTGAAGGCTCACTTATCATGAAATTGGATAAAAAACAATTACAGTCAATCCCGCTTATTTGAATATCGGTTAAACGAATATCCGGCTAAATGTAATACATTTTCAATGTACCAAACAGTTGATTTGTATTATTTTAATCCCGTTTAATGGAATATCCCGCTTATTAGAATAATTTTTCACGGAAAATTAGGTATTCCATTAAGCGTGCTCGACTGCATAATTCACGTTCTAATAACCTTGGAACACATTTTATTTGATGCAGAAAAAATAGAGGTTTCCATTTATAGTTTTTTTTTTTTCAAATTTTTGCGATCATTTTTCTATTTTTTCTTAGTAAAATTCTATTTTCTACGGAGGGAGAGTTTTTTTTTTTCAATTTTAAAGTGTATTTTAATTGGATTCTTCCTAATGGATGATTTAAGTCTTTGTTAACCAAATACAAGAAACTCCCGAACATCCGCGGAAGAGGGAGGCGCGGTAACCGTGGATAAGAGAAAACCGCAAATAATCCGAATAATAAAAAACGATGCTAGTGTATATAATAGCAAAAAAGTATGGATAACACTCACGCATACATTTAAATTATAGCTAAAAACAATAACATTGAAAGTAAAAAATATATGTTTAAGCTAAAAAATGAACACTAACACAATTACAAGTTAAAAAAAACATTTAATGACTGTAATATTAGTATTTACCGTTAAAAAAATCTGAAAAGACCCGCAGATAATCTGATCGCCGACAATCGGGAGTTTGCTGTAAGATTTTCAAGCAATCGTTGGGCGGCATCGAGCAGGGAATGGAGCCCCTAGTTTTGGAAAAACAAATATACGTTTCTATCGATGTAAGAAAGGGATCAGTTAGCTATATATAAAGGTAATGTTAAACAATGCTCAGTCTTTGTTACATTTCTCAGCGGGCGCTCGGTCGTTCGTGGGTTGTTACACCTCCCTCACTGCATCCGGTTAAACTCTCACCAGCGTAGGTACGGTGGAATTGGTGAGATATAAACACATGAATTAATTAAATAATGATAAGACATGGCATCGCTAACCTTGTAAAATGAAAAAAAAAAAAAAAAGATAAGTTATTACTGTTGGACCACGCAATTGTTGGCCAACGCAAACATCCGGTTTACATGCAGATTAATTTATACGGATGCCAGTTTGCAGTTACAGATTCTTGTTAATTTCTAACTCAAACAGAGTCCCATCGAAATAAATGAAACACGCGCACTAAATGACCCCCCGCCCCTCGTTCAGAAAAATTTGGCTTAACGTATTGCTTGCTATGCTTGAATAGTTTCATGTAATGATGCGAAACATAATTTTCAAAGATGAAATAAAGGAATTGCAACGAGAGAGAGATCAAAAGAGGTGATAAGAGCGTAATAACCTAAGTCATTGTCACCTTAATCGTATAAACGGGAACTAACTGCAGAAACAGAATTCTCAAATTTTATATTTTAAAAGTGAATTACCCAAAAGCTTAATTCAAATGTTTAGTAATAGTGAGTACGTTGCTTCGTCCCGTCAAGTCTTGTGTGTTGTCTCAAGAAGTCTCACAATGTGAACAAACAGAGTTTTAATTTTTTATTCTTAAAATCCGGCCGAAATAATATCGACGACTTCCCTAAATTATTAGCCTGTTACAGCTAAGTCATAATAAAATCTCCATTTTTATTGCTTGTGTTACTGGTATAAAAGGTAGTTTTTCTTTTTTTTTTTTTTCATCTTTAGCAATATCTAATACAAAATTTCGAAAAAATAATTATTTGAATTTTTGAAGTATTGAATTCAAATCATGTTTTTCGTAATCACGACCACACGTGTGTGGGGTTGTAGGCGTGTGTGTGCAGGCTTATGTGTGCAAGCGTGTGCGTGTGTAGGCATGTGCGTGATTGTGCTGGTGTGAGTGTATGTGTAGGCATGTGGGAGTGTGTAGGCATGTGGGAGTGTGTAGGCATGTGTGTGTGTGTCTAGGCATGTGCGAGTTTCTGCAGCTGTGTGCGTGTAGTGCATGTGTGCGATTATGCGTGTAGACGTGTTTGTAAGCATGTGTGTGCTCTCGCGCTCGTGTGTTTAGGGTATAGACGTCACTGCCCAAGAGTGGTCCTAACCGTGGAGGCCGTTGGACAGTGGAGATCGCGGAGCTTAGTTTTATGCTTCAGTTAAACCTTGAATGAAAGCAAACGATTTGTAACCCTGGTGACAAAAATTTGTCTTCCTAAATAAAGTTAAAACAAAGAACTAAACTTATTCTTGTTGTCACAGTAATCTGCAAAATTAGAAAAGAGTGATGCCATTTTGATTTACACAGATGGCAGTAAAGATGAATTGAATAACACTGGGAGTGGTGTCTTTATTGAAAGTCTTTCTGTTTAGCTTTCCAGACGCAACTCGGATAACTGTTCGGTATTCAGAAGTGAATTAATCGCCATAAGTGAAGGATTAAATACCATCTTTCACGACACTAAATATGGTGACTTTTGGATCCTTACTGATAGTCGGAGCTCGATTCAATACCTACAGAACTGGAGCAGTGTGTGCGACCTTGTGGGTATTCAGATTATCACCCATCTTAAAAATCTAACCAAGGGAAGGGAAGTCCACTTTCAGTGGATTCCCTCTCATGTAAACATCCATGGCAATGAAGCCGCAGACATCTTGGCTAAAAGAGGTTGTTCAGAGTTGCCCAACAAGGACTTCACATTAACTTATAAGGAAATTTTCTCCTTGAAAAAACAAGGAGACAGGCAAGTCTGGATCACCCCTCCCGCCCATCCCTGGTACTGCAGGAAGACCCCGGGAGGCTCGTTAGATTTCGAGGGTGACAGACATGATCAAACGGCCGTCTCGAGACTCATAAGTGGTTATCTGAAGAACATGATTTTCGACTCTGGGTGTAAGATTTTCTCTTTGTGCAGCAAATGCAATCTGAAACCAACATCCCCCGACCACATTCTTGATTGTTCGGGGTTCACTCTGGCAGATGTCTGTGCTAGCCCACTACTGGTGCTTGACTTCGCTAGGGTTCATGGTATCATGAATCTGATCTAGCTGCCGCTGGATCAATGAAGGATTGTAAACAACAACAACAGAAAAGCATAAATTTTGTCAAATGAGGAAAATAAGCATTTCGTGATTGCTCAAAAAAAGTAATTTTTCCAAATTTTAAGTTTTGGAAATTATTGACAACTCTTATACTTTGTTGTCTTAATGCATTGACATAAAAAAAACCTTTATGTGACCAAGCGCCTAATTAATTCATTGTTTTTGAACAAGGCGATCATGAAGCAATATCTATCTTACATTAATTACTTAAATCCTTTTGTAAGTTTTATGTCCTTCCTGCATCAATAATTATGTCATACCTTCCTAGAATGACAAATTATGTTCGAAGGAAGAAGGTTGAAAACATTAGTTTTTCAGTACCTGATCAACAATTAATCAAAAACATAAGCAGGGGGAAATGATTGATCATCTATCACTTGTTTAATGCGTTTGGGTAATAATAGAATTTTTCTCCATGCAGTTTGCTTAAAATAAGCTATTGACCGGATCATGTGATCAATACATTTACGAGATTGTGCTTTAAAACAAGGAAATTGATCTTTGAATATTTAGTTGCACTTTCAAATAAAAAAAATCAATGCATTCGTTATGACAGTTTAAAGCAGGCTTGTAATACAGACGGATGCGTCTCTTCATCACATAAATGTATGATTTTAATTATTATATTTTCATTTGCTTCAGAAAAAAATCTATGCAAAAACTACGAAATGTATTGTTTTATAGTAACAATAATATTAATTATAATGATCATAATACTTTATTGATCTTTTAACAGTTGGTAGTGCCGTCCTATACAAAAGACAGTACAAGATATTAGACAATGCATATACATAAGACAAAACAGAAGATAATCCACAGAATCGAAAAGAAAAATCAATAAATATTCTCACATTAAAAATATTGATATTAACGGATTATTGGTTGTATAATTTTAAAAATGTTTAAGAAACGTAATTATCAACATAAGTATAGATGCACCTGGTTCGAAAGAAATATGATAAATTATCATGCATTGTTTAACCGATTCCGATCCATAAATTCAGACAACCCAATATCTTAAGAGTAATTAAAGCCAATAGAATCAGAGGGCTGGGGCACGTATTTAGGCGTGCAGATTTGGACCCGATTAAAAAGCTAACTTTTTCGAAGATTGAGGGTACAAGGAGAATGGGAAGACCAGCAACAAGGTGGCTGGATAGTTTTGAGGAGGACCTAGAAATTTTGGTTGTGAATAGGTGGAGAAACTTGGCAACGTGTCGTACCGCCTGGAGGAAGCAGACGGAGAAAGCCTTGGTCTGCACCAAGCTGTTGTGCTGATGAAGAAAGTTTAACCGATTCATACAAATGATAGCGAGATAGTTTTCTGGATTATCTTTTGAATTTGTTTTTATAGATGTTTTGACCTTTTAAATTGATGTGGTTATAATATTTTATTCACCTATAACGGAAGTTCTCAAACTTTTTTGCCTGTGGATCGTTTGCGGATTTTTTTTTTTAATTTGTTTTTCGTGGACACTCTTTTTCCCCATCCATCTAGTGCTAGTTGAGAATTTAGTTACACAGTATAAGGTTTACATTTGAACATTGCAAAACAGATTGTATAAGAATGCAAAATTTAGCCCAGGGCAATCTAAAGTTATATGAAATAAGCAGAATATATGAAAATGTTACGAAATATGTGAGAAATGTACCAAATAGCATTGAAATTAACATTGAAGGTTTTGAAGTTTTCAATTTATATTAAATTTTTTTGACATTCATTTACTTCAAGCACGTTTTTGATGACCGGCTAAGACATTCAACGTGTATAGGATTATATTGACATTTGATGCAAACATTTTTTCATGGAATTATTCCTATTGTATTTGTTTCCGTTTAAGACTATAACTCAGTTATATCATAGCAGAATTAGGTATTTCATGAAATAATTAGGCAAGTCAGTTGTTGGTGTTATTGTTGTTTTGTTGTCGTGTCTAATGAAGTGCAGAGTGCGAAAGGTTTAGATGCCTCCAAAATTCTTGATGACAAGATCTGCTTATTCTGGAGCCTGATGGCTACGGAGGATTTTAATTGGCGGTGCTCCAAGTTGGAGGAGGGAGCAAATAATGGCCTGGCAATTGATCTGGGGTTAGTTGAGAATGGGAACTGTGCTTGAAGATGGGATAGGAGTTGTTAATAATATTAGTTGATAATATTTTCATCTCCTTGAATGTCTTGTACGTAGCATAGCTATTGTAGAAGAGAGGTTTCTTAGTGAAGTTCGGGGATTGTTGCCTTGCTGAAATGCTGATTTTAGATGCCCAGCTTGGCAACAGCATTCACATCTGTGAAGGTGGCTGTTGGAGGTTGATCTTGGTCAAGTGCTTGCTTTGATAGGCCATGTGCACATTCATTTCCCCTCAGTTAAACAGTGATCCACTGGAGAACGCAAAGTATCTGGAGTGAGTGGAGAAGAAAACAGACAAGTCAGTTAAGGCATAGAATAGATGATTCATGTTAGATTTTACTTCGTTATTATATAAATGACTAATGATATGTTGAGGTGAAAAATAAACAATTTCAAAGTTTTTTTTCAGTAAGTTACCACCCTATAGGCAGGGCTAAGCCATGAATTTCAGAGTTATTTTATAAATTAATTGATCATAAAGAGCTAAAATCTTACATAGAAGAAATTGTATCCCAATGGGGTCGTTTACGAAATTTCAAAAATATTTATTTTTTGAAAGAGTATGCTTAAAATCTTAGGATGTGTCCTTTTTTAAATAATTTGACAAAGTTTAATGTTTTGAAAAAAATAGGTAGACAGATTCAATTTCCTTTTTTACGCTTCTGCACATGACATCAAAAGTGATGAAATGCCATTTACTGATGCAATTAGCGCAGAGCAAAACATTTAATTCGCTCTTTACTCACATGCACTGGCAACAACATGGCAATTGTCAAGCGTAGAGCGCAATATTTAATTCGCTTTTGAATTATCATAACCTGGAAATGTGGTAGAGAGCAAGCGTAAACATCCAGCAATCGAACACTTAAGAAAAGAATAAAAAATTAAACGTTTTGAAAATAAAACTTGCAGAAGATTAGTTGGTAAATAATAAGGAAGAGCAGATGATATAATTTATTATTGCTCATATTTTTAACTGAGTAAGGGCAACTAGAACCGGTTCAAATAATTTACTATTGCCGTATTTCATACTTTAACGAACAAGTAATTGTTATTGTATAGAATACCTAGTTAAAGTGTAAAATTCAATAATTTTATATACGAGTACTATAACTGATTTTTCTAAACAGTTTTTCTTTGAAAGAACTTACACCTTAACGGTAACCTGACACAAATTTAAGAATTTTCAAAATTGTACAACCCCTGACCTGGACAAAGTGTATGGTCAGGAAGTTGTTGCCTACATTTACCACGCTAAATAGAATAATTTACCGCTAGGTTCTTTGGGACCATTAATTAATTACATAAGAATGATTTTAGCAATTTTGCCCCCGCCCCTACCCCTATGTAAGGGTGCGTAAGATTGTTCAAGCCCCTCCTCCTATTTTTACGTAAATTTTTATTCCATTATTCAAAATAATAAATTGTTATTAGAAAAGGATCAGTTCACTAAACCTCCCAGTTTGACGAAAATCGAAGATTTTTATTTTTCAAATATGTTATGCAATGCGATATTAATTAAAAATAAAACATGCCATACATAGTGTTATTCTTTTATGTATTATATTTTACACATTTTTTATTCTTTGTGAAACGAGTAAAAAACAGCTCCTCTTAATACGTTTTTCACCATCAGAGCGCAAATCCCTGCCAAACCAATTGACAGCGCGATTTCTAATATAAAATATAGATTTGAAAAATATTACGTAAGAATAAGTTTGACCCCCCCCCCCCTCAAGTAAGAGTATGTAGATATTTTTCTAGCCCCTTCATCCCCCTAAGGACCCTTAATGAATGGCCCATTATAATTGAAAAAATGTCAGTGATAAATTTCAGCCAAACATCTCATCTAGAGTATACATACTGCGAAAATTTTTGTCGACAAATCGTTTTCTTTAAGTAGTTTTCATCAAGAAACATTGATCAAATTTCTCAATCTGCCATTTAGTTGAAAAAAAAAAACAATTTTTTTAAACAAAAATTTTTGTTAATAACATTTTACAACGACAAAAGTTTAGAGAAAATATCGCAATCCTCGAAGCTATTGTTGTGATGTTTTATGCTTCCGACAATACATAATGTCAATACTTCTATTCAGAATTTAACAGTTACAGATGATTTTCTTTATGCTATTTTAGAGAGCTTGTGTATAACATAAATCACTGTGATCAAACAAAAGCTTTGGAAATGGATAAGGTAACAATAGAGTGGGCATAAATATTCTGCTGGAAGATTCAAAAGATTTTCATGACTGAGAAAAGTATCTGCAGCAGAGTTATGAGGTATCGCTGATTCGTGATAAGCAAGTTTTGTACTGAACCTTTTCTGAGGTTTTTAATAGAAGATAGCTTGTTTGACGTTAACAAAGCTTTATTGCAGAAATTTGTTTCTCTTGTTTTGCCAATAATATTACTTATTATTTGCCTTTGCAATATGAAAATAAGCAAGTTCATCTGGACTGTAATTTTAACCTTAAGTCTCGGCTTAAGGAGGTCGGTGGACAAAATGCAACACCAAGAAGGAGTGTTCAGAAATTTATGCAAAGTTTAGAGTAGCCGTACATCACTGAGTTATATTAATGATGTGAAATGCGCAGCTCTCCGACGCACGTGAAGTAAGATATAAGGGAAGGAAATTGCAGAATGGGCAATATTCGTGTTGTTATTTCTGACTGGAGAATTATCGAAGAAATTTTGTTTTTGTCTTGGAGGATACGTGTAACACGAGAGAATGCCAGGCCGCCGTCAAGGAAGGCACTTCCAGCAGATAGACAATTTTACGAGGGGTATGGTGATCGGACTGAGAAGGGGAGATTAGTCCATACGTCAAATCGCAGCTGACACCCACATGGATGCGAGCACGGTGCATCGGCTGTGCCGAAGATGGTTGGAACAACGAAATGTGGCAAGATTGAGGGGTGCAGCGGCAATCCAAGTTACGTCAGAACGCGTGGATCGACGCAACCACTCACAAGCTGTAGCAGACCCACAAGTCACTTGTTCCTCGATTCTGCAGCAGGTGCAAGATACCCTGAATGTTCTCGTGTCAACCAGAACCATTTCCCGTCGTTTGGTCGCACGTGGTCTGCAATCACAGCGTACGCTAAGGAGACTGCCATTGACCCCACAACATAGACAGCAACGTTTAGTATGGTGCCGCACTAGAGCGACGTGGATGACAGAATGGCGAAATATCGTGTTCTCAGATGAATCCCGCTTCTGTTTATCCAGTGATAGTCGCCGCATATGTGTGTGGCGTTGACGTGGAGACAGATCTAATCCGACAGTAACTGTGGAACGTCCCACCGCATGACAACGTGGCATAATGGTTTGGGGCGCAATTGCGTACAGTTCCATATCACCTTTAGTTCGTATTCAGGGCACTATAACGACCCAATGATACTTGGATAATGTGCTGCGGCCGGTGGCAAAATCCCTTACCTTCAAGGGCTACCTAATGCAATTTTTCAGCAGGATAACGCCCGACCACACAGTTTTCGCATCTGCCAACATGCTCTCCAATGCACACAGATGCTTCCCTGGCCACCATACTCTCTTGACCTGTCACCAATCGAACATGTGTGGGATGTGATTGGACGCCGTTTGCGGACTCCGTCTCTGCCTCGTTCAGAAGACGAACTGTGGCAAATGGTTGAAAGGGAATAGAGAGCTATCCTTCTGGACTCCATCCGCACCCTTATTGACTCTATGCCTAGACGTGTTTCTTCGTGTATCGCTGTCCGCGGTGGTCCCTACATCCTACTGAGCCGACGTCGTTCTCGCTCTGTATTCTGCCTATCATTTTGAAATTAAGATCATTTATTATTCCTTGCTGTCTCTGCCTTTTTTCAAATTTCATCACTTTCTGACCACTCCATCTGGGTGTTACATTTTCAATGTCGAGCAGTGTAAGTTTTGGGTAAAACGTGTTTAAAGATAATGTCCAAGGAAATTTTTCATTTTTTTTCTAAATCATGCAGTACAGAAGCACCTACCAGGGCTATCTCTTGCCCCAATACAGAGGAGTTTTTCCCCTACTGTTTGTACTGGTTATCTCCAAATTTTTAATTTATCAACTATCAAAGGGACCTCTGACGTCAAACAATGAAGGACTGCGTGCCAGGCACAACACACTAAATGGTGGTGTCATCTTTGGACAGTTCGAGAATTTAGAACCAGACCAGGAGCGCATACCTTTCTGATCTGGCACCCCCAGAGGTATCGCTTCACTTGGAGGACATTGTGACCACGAGCATATTTAACGTCGCCCAGTCACCATTAATGACGACGGTGGATCTTCGACCAGCGAGGATCGAAACCGAGACCCTCCGGCCCCAAGTCCAATGCCTTGCCGTTTAGGCCACCACGGCCCCATTTTTAACTTGCCTCTTATTTCCCTTTGGTTCTCACTGTCTTATATGCAAGGGAGGCAACACATCTAACGAGATTGTAACCCTTATCAAATAAAACCAGAGCATTAAGTTCCACGAAGAAAAAGAAGAAGAACATCGTTAACTGGGAAATTAACTTATTAAACCGTGAACTTTGTTTACTTTCAGTTGCCTGCGTGTAAGTGCTTAATTTCTGACAAGAGGTGCCTCCGTAACGCAGTTGGCAGCGCGTCAGTCTCATAATCCATTCTCTGAATAAATCTGACAAGAGAAGTGCGCTAGCCCAATAGTCTTTAAAACCTATTTTTATGTTCAAGTTGCCTGAATTCCGCCTAATATGTAAAACTTTGCATGAAAGTGAAAATAAGTGCAGATAAACTCATGTGAGCATCCTTTTAAACTAAGCCCTGCTTCCTGTTCAAGTTCAGAAAAGCGTAAAAAATTAAAAAAAAATTCAGAAAAGGACTACTAATTTGCTTATTGGAAAACTTCTCAATTGGAAAAAAAAAGTATCAGCCTATGATATCGAGAAATCAATTTTTTGAAGTAAGTACAATTAAATAATCTACACATTATTTTTTGTTTTTAATTTTTAAGTTTAGATTGTTTAGAAAACAAAACTCGACTGTGGAGTCGGATAGAATACGATCAACTTCGTCTTCGACTCCTTTACCCCAAAGTCAAACTCTCGGAGTCGAAGAGTCGGAGTCGGACTGATTTTGTAATAAAGGAGTCGGAGTCGGAGTCGTTGGAAAACATGCCGACTCCGACTCCGGGCTTCTTTTTTTCTTTCCTTTTCACTGACTCTCCTTGCATTTTATAAAAATTGATTACCAATTGGTTCGATTACATGTATAAAAAGATACTAATGAGAAAATAACTGCCATTATGGCAATCAGCTAGTTTGAATGCTTACCGAACTTTCTGTAGCCGTCCCCTAGTTTGCTTGCTTTTTAACTTAACTAATAGCAACTGTCAGCAAACGGTTTTGTTGAATAACATTTTCAAGTAATCACTTTCAAATAAAAATAGAAATATAGTGTTTTGTTCTACCTCAGTTTAAAATAGTAAAAGAAACGTAACAAATTAGTAAGTCGACGCCTGTAGCTAAGGTTGAAACGTTTAAGTGTGATCGGCAAATTCAAAGACGTTCTGGCTCGAAAGCACGAATCCAAAAGATTCGATGAAATAATCTAATGTTTTTTTCTTTATTAAGACTATTTCTGTAAGCTTGGTTCTCACTAAAAAGTATGTAACAAAATAAGCGTAAAAAATTTCTTGATTACAACACTCAAGAATTGCAGTTAAACTTAAAATCTTCATATTTAGGTTAATTCTAAAGCAGCCAATAAAATTTAAATTAAAAATTTAGCGAAGAAGAAATATAGGTATAGTAAAAGCTATTCGTACAAATTTGTATACCGCCGCGTTTTGTGTAAAATTAGCTCCTGACGCATATGTGCCCTATTTTCGTTGAAATTTTATTGATGAAATATAATTTAAAATATATTCGTGAAAATTTTCAGAATTAAAGTATTTATATTTTTTATAAACTCTGAAATTAACTTTGGGTGTCATCTACTAGATGGATGTCACCAGGGGCAAACCACTCCCTCTCAAGAACTTGGATTTAGAAAAAAAGTTTTTTTTCTCTCAAGTTACAGCTTTCAAAAATTGAAAGCACACGATTTGTTCAATATATATTTGTTAAACATTAAAGGGGGGTAAATTACAGATAATCATTTTCAAAATTTTTAAAAGGGATTTTTAAGTCATCTCACTTTTTAACTCGTAACTATTGGAAAGTTTGATTTTTAAATTGAATTTCTAACGTTGTATGACGTCTTGGGTTTACAATAAAAAACAAAATGCTAAATTTTCATAAAAAGGAATTAATATTTCAATCTCTGTTAAGAGGTTTTCCCCCTTCCCTTGAATGGAGAGAGGGAGTTTAAAAAATACAATTAAAAAAATTTAAAAAAAAATCCGGAGTCGGAGTTGGAGTCGGAGTCGGGCGTTTCAAAATCCAGGAGTCGGAGTCGGGGTCGGAGTCGGCCATTTTCCTTCCGACTCCGCAGCCCTGCGGATCCCGTAGTAAAATAGCCGATGGAGACTATTAGAAATTTGAAACCTTTGATTCCCAATTCCGACTATATAACCACAAAATCAGTCTGACAACTACTCCACGATTCCGCAGCCCTTCTAGAGACTATCTTTAACTTATTTTGCTTGCTTTCCTCTCTAAATTGCTATAGCTTTCTCCCTTTTATTTAATATTCATCAGGAATCCAAGTAGTTTTTTTTATGGCGCGTCGTTACTTCTACAGTACACGGTTCGCATAAAAGAAGATCCCTTTTTTAAGCATTTATATTTCATAAACTATTACACGTACCACTATAAATGATACATAAAAATAAAGATAAACTGTTAAGTTTTTTTTTTCACTCCCGGATGTTCGATTTGTGCGCCTTTCGTTACAGGACACACATCGATAACATACATTTTGGAGTGTTTCACTGTCACTTTTTCGTTATGCTACACAAATGCGATCTTTCAGTTCTTTCAAGGTAGTAGGCATTGCGGGTGTATAAACATTGTCCAAAACCAAAGTTCTTGGTTTTAACATTGTTCCCAATCCTAATACAATAGTTAATACAAGTGTAAGGACTGTTCTGACCAAAAAACCTCTTCCAGATGGAGGTTCTGGCTGCGCAAGTGCGGAACGTGCACGTTTGAGTAATTAGGTACACTAAAAAAACTTTCACTGCTTATCTTTTTTGTATGTAGCATTTATAGTGGTAAGTGTAAGAGTTTATGAGATATAAATTTTTAAAACCAGGATATTCTTTTATGCAAACCCTGTATTAAGAGACACCACTAAGTTGCTCTTGTCCCCTTAATCGAATGAACTAAAATAATACAACTAAAACTAAACACTCTGTGATTTATGACTTTGTGCATAATACATTTTTCTTGCTTTAAATCAGAATGATGTTACCTTACATGAAATCTCCCACGTGAAAAGGCAATTTCCTGGTAAGTGTCCTCAAAATCCTTTTCAAAGTTCGTTGTCCTTTAAAACATCAATTACAGAATCATGTTTCTCTAGCACGATGAGTTGAAAGACGAAAAGACTTACAGCACGTGTGTGCTTAGTATTAACTATTAGTTTGGAATGAATAAGCAAATGAACGAAGGAGGGAAAGAGAAAACGAATAAAAAAAAAAAAACTCTTTCTGTTTGCAGATTTTTTCCACGAAAATGAGGACATTGTTCAAAAATGAATGATGTAGTCATGAAATAAAGATGTTTTTTTTTTGTTTTTTTTTTTTAATTTTTTTTTTTTTTTTTTTTTTAATCTCTTCATTCCAGATGGTACCTCCTGATTGAGTTCATTGAACAAACAAACAAAAAAAAATATTTCATTCAGAAACTACTTTAAACTAGTGCACTCTATTGAAAACATTCTAATTTTTACTATCATTATGTAAATGGTAACATATTATTTTTTTAAAATTTAACTTTCAATCAAAAGTAGCAGATGATAACTGGCTCAAAGTTGTCCTTTCTTGACGCGTAAATTTATATCTTTTGCTTTGAATTTTCACATTATTAGTGTTATTTTGGTAAGCATGTTGATTTACATAATGAACAGTTGTTTTTGTGGTTTCTGTCTGTCTGTTCAATTTACAGTACATTAATTTCAATCAATCAAAAAAATTAAATATGCTCTTCCCTCCATATTTTTTGTTACTCGCCTTAAATTTATAAGAAGACAATATACAGCAGTAAAATAATATTTTTTTTTCCTCGGGTTAGAAAGAATTAAAACAACTATTAAATGCTTAAATTGTATGATTGTTTTTACAATATTCTTGTACTTTTAGAATCAGGCCATTTTCCACTGAATGCAAAATGCATTATAAACGCTAACAGCTCTCTTTTTTCCTGTAACTTAATAAACTTGATTCCCTTTGTTGAAAAGTTTTGAAAATTTCGGGCTTATGTTACGTTTTTTAACTATTTCCGCATTGCCGCGAAATATTTTTCATAGTAGTTGGCATAAAATGTTTTTTTTTAAAATTATATTGCAGATTTGTTTACAATAAGAACACAATTATCATTGCTAAATAGATTATTTATAATACTGCGATTACATCAACTCGTTAAGAAATATGACATGATGATGACATGAAATGATTCGATTGGTTGAAAACTTTTTGTGACAGCAACCATTGTCTTGAGGTAACGAAAGAGGGAAATTAAATGTTTTTTTGCCATAGGTTGTACTAAAAAAATGCCAAATGTTCAGTAAATTCATACCACATGAAACTAAATTTGTTCATATACCTTTTAAGTACCGAAGTAAAATGACATAACTTATTTGAAAGTAAGAATAAAAATGATCGGCTGAAATGGCCGATTTAGCGGTGTATTTCATGTATTAAGATTCGTTTCGATATATCTTTGCACGTTTAGTCACTTTTCTTCTCTTGTTTTTTTCATATTTAGTTTGAGATAGTTTTAAAAAATACATTGAAATGATCAAGGAGTTTTCAAAACAATTAAACGGCTTCAATGTAATTATGAGCAGAACTGATACTCAGTCTTACTTTCCCCCCTACACTCATCGTCAAAAAACTTATCTTGTTTACGGACGTACATTAAAAGACTGACGAGTTGCTTTGATCTTATGGGTAATTGGAAAATAAATTTTGTGCCAAGATTAGATCTGACGCAAAAATATCGAATAAAATAACACATTGATGAGCTTTATAACTTAGTAGCAATACCCGCACGGCTTTGCCCGTAGTAGAAAAGTTAAAAGGTCATTTGGTCCGCCTGTATATTTACAAATAATGGATGATGAATTTCTTGTCAATTTGCTATATTAACTTGCTCGCCCATGTCATGGTAATTTGATTGCCCACGTTATAGTTATTTTCTCGTTCATGTTTTGGTAATTTACTCGTCCATGTTGTGATAATTTGCTCGATAAAATGTCTTAAAATTGGAATAGAACAAAATCGAATTTCCAAAAAATTACTCCGAGGTGCTCATCCCTATGCTAAGAACTAATTTTGTGCCAAATTTCATGAAAATCGGCCGAACGGTCTAGGCACTGTTCGCGTAGCAGACAGAGATCCAGAGACACAGACTTTAGCTTTATTATTAGTAAAGAAAATAAAGATAAAGGAGATAAGTTTTACTGCGGTGGTATAGAATTCGCAGAATGGCTGAAACAGAGCTATTTATGCATATTGTTCTAGTAATGATTTAATGCTTTTAGATCCATGTTTTATAAGATAGTTAGACCAAATTCCTAGAATTGCTGAAACTATACCATTTCTGCGTGTGATTTATATAATGTAATTTAATGCTTTGAGATCCGAGGATCATAAGACAGTTGTGTAAAATTAGCAGAATAACTGAAACTACCATTTCCGCATCTAGATCTAACAATGTGATCCAATGCTTTACAACCCACTGCTCATAAAGTAGCTATGAAAATGTGTAAAATAGCTGCTACAAAACAATTTTGACGTATGGTTAGAATAATGTGATTTAATAATTTTAGATCCACAACTCATAAGGTAGTTAAGTAAAATTTGTAAAATAGATAAAATATAATCATTTCTACGTATTTTTCAAAAATTTTCATTTAATTCTTTAAAAACCGAAGCTCACAAAGCTGTTATGTAAAAGACCTTGAACAGCTAAAGCAAAATCATTTCCACTTCTGGTTATAAAAATGCGATTTGATGCTTAAAAACCAGGGGATCTTTAAGTAGCCAAGTAAAATTTTGAGAACAGAAACTGAAGTATTTCTGTGTCTGGTTCTGATAGTGTGACATAATGCTTTTAGACTCGCGATTTATATAGTAAAGAAAGGTAAAATTCACAGAAAAGCTGAAACGAAATAATGTCTGTAGGGGTAATTTGGGTATAAAAATGGCCTACTTTGAACTTTCCAGTCTGGTAATAAATTTATATATACATATATTTTTTCTTTTTCTTGTTTTAGCTTATCATTATGACTTTCCAGAATAGTTTTCTACAAATTAAATGTTAATAGACCCATTTGCATATATATGTTAAACATAAGTTTCACTATTCCCAAATTACCCCGTAGATGGGAGAATTTGGGTATAATGATGGTTAAAGAGCAAAGTATGGTTTTAATAACGATCTTATTCAATGTTTTCAAACTTTGGTTGAATGTAGATACAATAGAAAAAATGGGATAATATGAATACTAATTTTTTTAAGTATTAAGATGGATTTTAGACTAAAAAGAGCACAATATGACAATTTGTTAATGAACGGGAAGTAGTTTTTTGATACAGAACATTTTAGCAAATTTAAACAACCTTCCAATTTATTTTTAGCATATATTACCTTGGGTAGCGAGGATGCACATACATTCCTATGTTTGAAGTTCAATAAAATATTTAATTGTCCTTCTGATCGGTAAAATGTATTGTATACCAAAATTACCCTATGTTTTTGAATCATTAATTACATGAAAACCAATTATGTTAAATGTTTCAATTCAATGCCAAATTAAAGTAAACATATGTAATGTCTACATACCTAAACTTGAAAAACATAGACTGGCAGGTTAATTAGAAGCACTATTTGGAAGTAGTTGGTTTGCAATGCATCGACATCACCAAAAAGTTTAATTTATTTTTTTATCAATTTCAAAAAGAATGATGACAAAATTTTTCATCATATATTCATAGGTAAGGATGATGTTTATAACTGAATTTTGGTAGATGTATCAAATGAATAGTTTTGATTTTATTTAATACAATATAACTTATACCCGAATTACCCCGACGGACCCTATATCTGTGTCTGATTCCAATAATGTGGCTTAATGATTTTAAATTCATGATTCATAACGTAGAAAAGTAAAATTCGTAGAATAGCTGAAACGGCACTATTTTTGCGTTTGATTTCGAAAAATCTGCTTCAAGACCCATGGTCAATGCATCTTCTGTTTCAGAGAGCGTATCTTTATAATTTGCAATATAATCTCTTGTTCATTCTTTTAAATTAATTAAAAAATATATTGATTCCAGTACGAAACCATCAATCAATCTGAATTCTGTTATGGTGCCCGTCCGTGGCATAGCAAAACTACTGTACATTATTTCTTATCAAGCAGCTGACAATAAGTATAAAAATACCTTTAACATGGCTTAGTAATATTAATCTTGTACTTACTTGATCCTGAACTCGTGAAGTAGGGAGTCTCACAATCTAGAAGAATAATACTTTTGTATTCAAACATAGAACAGAAGAAATATAACTATGGGGTTACATACACCCCACTTCACTACGTATGGTGCAAAAAAATCACCTCATAAGTAACGATTTAATATAGATACAGCTGCAAAGGTGGTTCTCTAAAAAAAAAAAAGTAATTCTTCTTCTTCTTTAGAATCTACCTGTACTTTAACTAATGTATGTAAGGCTGACAATTTTTTTTTTGCATACGAGTTAACTTGGTGCAAAAATGTTTCAATTTTTTGATTCTACCAATTTTCATTTCAGTGTGACATATACACCGTTTCTTTAGATTACGGAGGGATATTGGAAGGGGGCATTCACCGTGAAAGTGAATTAGACCTTTTATATAAACTGAAAAAAAAAAACGGAGGCTCAAGTTTTTAGCAAAAATGTTATTTTATTAAAAACTATTTTGATAAAAGTGAGGTTAAATATTTGCTTCAACTATCACATTTGACAGCTAATTTTAATAGCTCTTCTGGGGGAAAAGTGTAGTTCATAGGGTCGAGAGATTAAAGTTTTAAAACTCCAAAATCAAAAATATTTTTGACAAGACGTCTCATTTTTAATAACACCCAAAGCAAAAAGCCTAATATAATATATCTAGCCTAATCTGTTAAATATGCATCCTAGAGGGAGAATTTCAAGGTTTCGAAATCTAAGGAAGGACACTTCATAGAATATTTATACTAAATTAATCTGGATAACTTTTATTAGAACTGTACGTAGGAAGCTTCAAAATACATTTGGGTCGTTTCCATAAGGAGAAACGTAACATTCGCAGTTGATTTTCCAACTCTTTTTACTTAAAACCTGAAGTAGAAAGAAATTTATTTTGGATTAATATGCAGATTTAAAATGAGCAAGGTGACTATTCCTCATTTCTACCAAGAACTTGAAGCAAAATAATCGATTGTAGGTATTTTTTCAGTAAAAAAGGCATTATGACTAACGTAACGTTTTTGCAGCCCTGGGAAACAATCTTGTGTTACGAGTACAATTTTTCTGAAAGTTAACGCATGCATTTAAAATTTGCTGATATATTTGTAAAAGGTAAACAATCTATTTTAAAAAATGTACTACACATTTATTACAGCTGTTTTTTTTTTCAGATATCACCGCAAATGTTTAAATTTCTAAATCATCATTCATGCATTGTCTGTAAAATGCACATAAACTTTTTTTGTTACTGTATCTTATAACATTTTTCAACAACAACCACGAGCTGTCATTACTTCATTTTAATAACAAGTGGATATATTTTCGAAAAAATGTAAACATTCTCCTTTGTTAAGATTGTCTTTTCATTTTCTTAATTATTTTCGCTTGGACTCTTGTGTTGAATGCATATTCAGCAGAGTACTCATTTTTCTTCAGCGCCACCCTTCTTTTCAAAAAGTAACAATTCTTCTTTAAACTGTAAGTATTTCTTAACGAAGAGATTTAAAAAGGGCTTTTTTTTAAAGCAGACAGAAGGTCTGCATTGTAACATTACTAGAAGGTATTTTTCACTTTAAATATTTTCTATCAATGTAGAATATCTACTTATTCAAAATTGTTAATGAAAATGTACATGAAGTTAAATAATAGCAGTCGTTTTTAAAATGCTCTTTCTAAAATTAGTAGCAGATAGAAGATAATTATTTGAAATAGCACTTTGGTTGATTTTACTAAGTTCTAAATATATATTTTTAGAAAAAATTGAAAAAAGCTTTTCAATGTGATTAAAGTAAAAAACCAACGTAAATAAAGCACACAGTTTCATTAGAATTTGTTCTTTTATTTAAGTAGGGTAACCTGTTTGAATCATATTTTATCACAAAACTTATTTGATCTTTTTTAATTTGTAGCTATTCAAAATACTTTAAAGCTTGGCAATTTTAAGACAGAAAGACGTACCTATTGCTTTTAATTGCAGGATGTCTAAAATATAATTTTTTTCGTTCACGTTTTTCTTTTTATTTAACTTCAATTTTACATTTTTCAATGTTCACAAATTTCTTCCTGGATAAAATCTATAAATTGATTCTGATTAGAGGCTTTGCTACACTTTTAGAAAATTTCGAATCGTGACAAATTTTTTCGTGCAAAGGCTCAGAATTTCACAAGTTTTCACCAGATTCCCGTGAAAATCAAGTACCTTTGCTAGAAAGTTTCCTGAATTGTGACAAGTTGCATGAATGCACAATTCTCCCTATTGTAAAACATATCTTCAGCAACCAGTGTCAAAATATACTCCGCGTTTTATTGAGCGCTTCGCCCTTCAGCTCATTTTTTGCCCTTACCGGTTGACTGAGCCCCAAATGAAGGCGAGTGGCAGTCTCTGGATACTGCAGCTTTGCGAGATTTGTAGTTTTTGCTTGCAATTCAGCATTACCCTCGACCATTTTTGCTAAAATACTTCAGGAGCTCTTCTGATAAACCAGGATGATGCCAAACTATTACTATATTCTTATATATGTTTTCTTGGTATGTTCCGGATTTACTCCAAAAACGGGACTTACATTTATTGGGATTGTTTCCGAGTTTTTCAGAACAATTTCTGGTCAATTTCAGTAAGGTTCCTGACTTAAAGCGGAGGAAACTTATCTTTGCCAGATGCATAACTGGCAGAAGTTAGGCACATTATCGGTCCATTAGTTTCCACGAACATTTATGTTTTTTTCTTTTCTTTTTTCAGTGTATAAATAAGACAACATGTGTAAATACTTGTGATTATTTTGGTTGTATATTAATGTGTAATCTTTGTGGCGTATTTTTTTTATAGATATAGCGACACAATTCACTGTTTATCCATAGTATTATGTATAGGGTGACAAGAAATAACTGTGGGCCGTGGTGGCCTGGTCGGTAAGGCATCGGACTTCAGAATGGAGGGTCTCTGGTTTGATCCTCGCTGGTCGAAGATCCACCATCGTCATTAATGGTGACTGGGCGACGTTAAATATGCTCGTGGTCACAATGTCCTTCAAGTGAAACAATACCTCTGGGGGTGTTATACCAGAAAGTTATTCGACTTCTGGTCTGGTTCTAAATTATCGAACTGTTCGTAGATGGTTCTGCCATACATCGTGTTGTCTGGCACGAGGTTTGAAGGGAAACCAGAGCATAGCCAAATCGGACTTCCACCTAGATTAAAACAGAAGCCGTAACCCCTCTGCCTTAAAATCGAGTATACTCGGGCTCGGGTTCCCGAGTGGCATAAGAAACAACAACAACAGAATGAACTTGGTCACATAGAATGCATTATAATTTTAATGCTAATGAAAATATTACGACTAAACTTCAAAATAAACATGAATACCTTATTTCGTCTAATATATTCACAAATTTTCAAAGTGGCTACCTTTCGCCTTAACACTGAGCTTTAAACGCTTTGGTATATTATCTCATTCCTTGCATAAGGTTTTCTTTAGGGATGCCAAAGTTTTATGAGGTTTAGACCACACCCTTGTCTCCAAGACCTTCTTGCATTGCTTAACGGCGTCAACCACCCCAATTGAATGGTTTGGTTTGGGGTATGTGCTATTGGGAAACACCACTTGTTTTTGTTGATCAAGGGATAAAGATTAATCAACAAACTTAGCGTAAACTCAGTTTGGTAGACGCATTTTGGTTGTCTTGCCTTGGTTGCAAAAGTTCTTTGGAAACAAAAGATGAATCTTCCAATAGGATTCCGCACCGACACACAAAACTAAAGCACTCAAGATTGGTGAAAGTCACATTTTTCGAACTTCATTGGAGCCACTATAAGAAATTTGTAAATATATTAGACGAAACTATTTATTCATACTTACTTCGAAGTTTGGAAGTAATATGTTCATTAATATTAAAAATATTCTATAATGTGTGTGTGTCTCTAAGTTATTTTTTGTCTCCCTGAACCACAATGTATATTATTGTAACGTCTTTCACCCAAAAGAATAGTAAAACAAGATTTAATGCTCAGTTTTATTTCGCATCCCATCTCTTTCAACTTTGTTTTAAAATATCTTCAATGCCTCTTCGCTTTCAAGATTTCACGCGCGAAAAAACATACTTCTTTGTCAACTGAGCTCAGAAACTTCGCGACATTCTCGCAGCTGACATCGCATTAGTGAATGTCAATCATAATCGTTCCCATGGTGACGTTCGCTAAGCCTAAATAACTATTGCCGAGTGAATATTGCGAGTGAAAGCTAAAAATGTTCCACGTGAATAGCATTAAATTGAAATTCTTTTGAGCTGTTACTCTCGCGTAGTGTTTGTTCATTTCATGGGGATAGGAAATGGCGAGGGAGCTCTTATATTATTATTTCAATTTCGAACATATTTCCGTGCTAGGGCTTAGAAACTAATAATGCAAAAGTGCTTTTTTTTTCTTGTTAGGAAAAATCATAATGTTTTACCTTAGGTGATCCGAGACAGCTAGGAATTCATTCTTAATTAAAGTGTCATAAATGATAGACTAGCATTTGCTAATGCATTGCTAAATTGTATTAATCGAAAGTTTTGTTAGATTTAAGAGATAAGTGCGAAACAAATGTTAATTAACAGAATTAAATTCTACATCCAAACCTGTTTTTTGTGCGGTGGGTTGGGATTACATACAGAAATTGCACGAAGAAAAAAAACCCACCCAAAACTTAACGAGTAGCTATAAAAAGTTGTTTCCGCAACATAGTTAAAAAAAAATATATTTTTAATACGGTGGATAGAGACCGCATAACAAAAAGTCTCACGTAGAAAATAGCCCTAAAACTTACGACATAACTAGGAATAACTTCTTTAAATGAAATCAGAACTAATCAAGTGATTAAAATTTTGCCGAATTGTCAGACTAAATTCCTCGAATAAGGAAATTTTTGGGAGGTTACAGTTACCTCCATGGTGGTGCCCCTGTCGTCACTTGAAGATACTAATTCGCACTCGTTTTATAAATCATTTTGTCAGTTGGTCCCAACATGATTGAAAATTTTATGTATCGCAAAAAAAAAAAAAAAAAAAAAAAAAAAAAAAAACCCGTACAAAAACCAAGTTTGAGTTAGGGTTTCTAATCCTGCTCCCAATACAGTCCCGCAGGATTTCGGGATTGTCAAGAGCCAATCCCTCGGGATCCCCCGGGATTGACTTTATTCTTCTAAAAATAAAATTTTCATGCCAAATAGAAAAATTTATGCTTTTGTTTATTACTTGAATTAATAGTCTTCTTTAATTTCGTACAGGAATTGTAAAGCACTGCGAAGTCGGATCCTAATTAGCAACTACCATTTGGTAAGCAAAAAATTGCCGCTCGTACGAGAAGCTAAAGGATTTTTGTTCTAAACATAATGCGCTTGATGAAAACACGTGCTGTGGGTCCATTGCAATTGGTTTTACTAAAATTAAATAATTGTGAACATGTAGAAAAAGATCCTCATTAACTTCTTCTTTTCTTATGCTACGTTTTCGCTCAAGGATTTCGGACAAAAACGATGCGTCTTGGATATGTGTTTTGCTGTATCCAATCTAACTTGTATTGATAATACCCCTGTTGCTTCATAAACATTGGTCATTGTATCAGTGAATTTGACTCATTACAGCAAGAGTTGAATACTGACTACGAGTCAGTATTCAACTGGCGAATTTAAATTCGCCATTTCTCCAAGTCGTAGTCTCTATAAAAGTGTTTGGATAATTTCGCTAATTTTACCTCTCATTTTAAAGAGAAATTCAAAAACATGATCAGCTTAACTTACTGAATGGTCATGCGAGTCATTCTGAGTTTCATACAGCTTTCTGTCGTCCTTTTTAAAGCTGTGTCGACTGTATAAATAATGTCAGATTTTTCATTACTTTCTTCTTTGAAGTGAATTTTTTGTAATTAAAGGCTTTGAGTGTATTTACTAAAGCAACATTGCATTCAGGCTACTCAAGCGGATTTTGGAATATGTAATACATTTCTAAAGCGTAATTTAATGGATGAAAATTGTTTACCGTATGATAACTGAAACCTGGAATGAGAAACCAAATTCATTCTCAGAGAAATATACTCGATTTTTATTGTGTTCTTAAATGGTAAATCTATCGTTAGTCATTTGAGACACATCAGTTATCCTTGCTCTTTTTGCTGATATACGAGGAAAGAAATTCAAACTTCAGATGATGCTGGCGAAAATAGTCGTTTTATTAGCGGCAAAAGCTGGAAAACACATGAATGGAAAAAAGAGTCGGGACTGAGAATCCCGCGAGATTGGGAGTAAAATCCCGCTAAATATTCTGTGGGATCCCACGTTATTCGGGATCGGGATTTCGGGATTGGAAACCCTAGTTTGAGTGCATATGCTTTTTAAGAAGTATGTGTACGTTACAGTTTAATGGTAGGCGGTCACCCTAAATATTTTTGCTTCACTATTTACTGCTCCTTTCAAAAACTTAAAATGATTGTTTAATAGGACATAAATAACACATTTTGACAATTTTCTGTTTAAAAAAAATTAAGGGTTTTTCTTTCATAAAAACCTTTTTTTTTTTTTTTTTCACAGTAAAAAAACTACCAAAATTCCAGTTTATTTACTTTTTCATAATTTTTAAAACTTCATGTGGTTAACTGTTCGTTAGGTACCAGAGAATGATATGAATATTCAATTTGGATATAGTTAACTAAAAACATATTTTATGGGCAAATGTTTGAAAAAATTCCCCTAAAAACGTGGTTTTAACTCCCTAACTTTAATTAACCATTATTTTAAAACCACATATTGCGTATACATTAGCTTTTAAAGGGATATTGAAAGAAATAATGTTAGAGGTGCAATTACAATTTTCGCAAGATTTCAATGTACCAAACTAATACTTCGTTTTGTTGGAGCTGCAAAAACTTTGAAAAAATGATTATAAGAAAACCAAAAACAATAAAATACATTTCAATTATAATTAGGGCGAGTTCATTAAATTTCTTCTCGTTTTCTTAAAAATTCATTGATTTAAAAATATTTTGCAGAATATTGTGGCTCTTTAAATTCCTCAAATTCTAAAAATCGTTTTTTTTACTTCCTTTTACGAAGTAAAGGAAGTATTGTATTCGCGGAAAAAAATTTCACCCAAAAACCGGCCTTAGTTTCCATTTTGCTCGCCCCCGAATGAATATTATTCTTATTATTTTTAACCCAACCACACGTGGATATATGCTTAAAAACGTATAAACACCCGAAATATCAATTTTGACGATCCCCAAATTAATTAAAACGAGTTTTCTTGTGACGTCTCTATATACGTATGTATGTGCGTATGTACGTATGTATCTCGCATAACTCAAAAACGGTATGTCCTAGAAAGTTGAAATTTGGTACGTAGACTCTTGGTGGGATCTTGTTCTGCACCTTTCTCTTTTGGTTGCATTCGGATGTTCCAAAGGGCGTATGTTACACCTTTTTTTAGGGGGAAAACATTGTTAATTTCATTGCAAACTCAAGTGGTGTTATAATTGACAAACACTTGGCGATATGTCGCCAAGTTTTTGTTTGGCGACAAATGTAGCGTTTCTTTTTTTTCAAATCTGGTTTCACTTTGGCCAATATTGGTGATAGTTAGAAAATTAACCATTGAATCACATTAAAATGTCCAATATTGGGAAAATTAATATGTATAAAATGTTTTTTTTTTGCTTCGCACGTTATAATGCCTACTAATCATTAATTAATTAATTAAATTTTTTCACTTGTAAATTACATTTTATTGTTAGCTTGACTTCTCCCAAATTTGAATCAATATTAACCGCAATTTAAACCGATCATCACAGAGAAAGGTTTTGCTCTATATGAAATAAAAGTTGTAATTTTTTGAAACAAAGTTCAGTAAACTCCCGATTATCGTTCGGTCGAATTATCCGCGAGTCTTTTCACATTTTTTTAAAAACTGACATCAAATGTTTGTAAAGTTGTGATTGCATTATCGTTCGTTTTTACCTTTTGCATAAATGTTTTACATTAAACGTTAGTAAATGCGAAGTAGTACTGATTTTAGCTAAAATTAAAATGTATGTTCGGGTGTGATTCATATTTTTTAGCTATTGTACACAGTAGTAACGGTGTTTACCTATTACTTGGATCATCCCCGGTTTTCGCTTATCCGCGGTTATTATGCCACCATATTCCATGTATAATCGGGTGTTTACTGTAGTTTTAAAATTTTATGCAAATGTTGAACAGAACCACAGTTATTCGGATTTGTTTACACCATGTTTGATATGATATCCAATCCACCATTGGCTATGATGTAGGACTAACGAACAGCGAAAATTTGCAAAACGTGCTGAAGTGTGGAGGTATCCATGTTTCTTGCAGTTTTAAACTCAGCAAGCACTTTGAGGTAACTTTCTTGAACTTAACCATTAACCTGGAGTGCAAAAATGAGCCACACGTGTTGACATCAAGAAAATAGAGTTGGGAAGAAATTTCCATTCCCGTAGCCCCTGGATGCTCCATAGGGAGTATGGACTCTCAAAAAATCTCTAGCCGACGTTATGGTGTGGTAATTTGTTTTTGAAGCAGTAGCGTACCTAGGGGGTCTGGTGCCCCTGGCGATTTTAAGAAATTGTGCCCCCCCCCCATTACACGCAAAATAAAAGTATATTCGCTAATTAAAGCCTCCCAATATTTTGATAAACTTAGACTTTTTATTATTTATTATAATGAGAATCGATACTTAGCCTAAGAAAAACTATACACTTCAAACTATACCCGATACAATGTCGCCCCCTCCCCCCCCAAAAAAATGGAATCATCCAGCATACAACACTTTCGACCGCCGCTCCCTTGTGTGCAAATTGTGTGTACAAGTCTTTAGCAACTCAATGAATCGGAGTAGAATTTCACACCACTGGTAGAACTCCCCCCCCCTTTTTTGAGAAGACTTTTATTTTCGCCTCTAGCTCTTTTTCTTGAGAGACTTTTTTTTATATAAAAGCATTTCTCCACTCATTTGATCATTTAAAAAAAAAATATTTAAAAAAAATCAGTCGAAATGCCGCCCCTTTAGCTGCTGCGCCCCTGGCGAGAGCCACTGCTGCCAACCCCTAGTTACGCTACTGTTTTGAAGTGCCTCGATTTATCAGACCTTTCACCATATTCCTTTGTTTCTAACGTTGGGAGACATGGTAATTTATCCTATAACAATGGTTTAACAAGGCGCAACTATTCGTTAATTAATCAATTTAAAAACATATTTAGTTTTTGAGATGTGATAGTTTATCTTATAAATAATTCGAACTTACCAATATGCTCTTGAATATTTGACAGTGTAAAAATGCGTGCGCCGTAAAAGCGCATTCAGCAAAAATTTCCCAATGTTGCATCCTCAAAAAATCATACCCGGAAATATTTTCGGTGAATTCTATTTTGTGTTCAGATAGAAGAGAAAAATGTGCTTATCGATGGCTATTGAAATCAATAATTTAATACCTACGTTTTATGAAAGAGAAACTAAAGATGGAAACTATTTTTTTTAATGTGTTTTTTTTTCTTTCAAGCTGAACCCTTTAGAAAGATTCGGTCAATCTACACACTGTCATTATGTATTACCAAAATAAAATTACTTTCTAAGAAAATCATAAGTTTTTATGAATCATATGATTGAAATAAATGCACTTTG
The DNA here is from genome assembly GCF_026930045.1 of Uloborus diversus. Classification (NCBI taxonomy): domain Eukaryota; kingdom Metazoa; phylum Arthropoda; class Arachnida; order Araneae; family Uloboridae; genus Uloborus; species Uloborus diversus. Next base: position 86,978,218 of record NC_072739.1, on the reverse strand, counting down.
TTCTGCATTGAGAAGTTGTTATTAAACAGAATAAGAGTTGTAAAATATTCTCCACTTGAATTTAAATGAAAAAAAAGTTTTTTAAATTTTTTTTTGTGGTGAACTGTTTTGAAATTTAATGCATATTCACCAGTTACTTATCACTATTTTATTTAAAGGCGTAACTTTTTGTTGTAATACAACTGTATGTTCAATAGAACGTACAAGGAAAATAGCTTAGATTTTCACTTGTTTTAAACATTGTAGTAATATTGTATAAAGTTTGTATGCTGGAATAAAAAACAACTTTGAACAGTACAAGAAAAATCTTACAAAAACCTTTTCAAACTGATGACTTGACTTAAATCGAAGAAAGCTGTGAAAACCTGTATTTTTTGAAATGTTCAAAATGCAAAAAATCCTCAATCAATGCTTGTTTAAATTCAGCCATAAAATTAGTTTGTTAACTTCATTACCAAAATAAACTTTTGAATAACTGTTGTTTTCCACTTGTGTTAACTGCAATTAAAAAGCAGAATTGTCAGACATTATGACGGAGAAAGTAGTTTTTGAAATAATCTTGAAAAAAAGTTTTTTTCATTACTGTCCAATTTCTTTTACATACACAGTGCGTCCAATAGAAAAGGTGACTGATTTAATATTTGCGGAACTATTAGCGCTATCTATGAAAGAATGATTGCATTAAATGCACGTACATTTCAATTATTATCTGGATTAATTTCAAAGCGTTCGCAACATCGTTTGAAACGTGATAACGCAAATTCCAGAAGAAGTCACTTGGCCTCGGTAGAAAAAAAAATGGAACAGCGCGCTAACATTAAATTCTGTTTTAAATAGGGTAAAAGTGCCACAGAAACATTTGAATTGATGAAAGCTGTTTATGGTAGTGAAGTACTGAGTCGTAAGAATGTTTTTAAGTGGTATGCAAGATTTCGTGATGGTAGAGACAGATTAGAAGATGATCCAAGACCAGGTCATTCAGTAACAGTTCGAAATGATGAGAACATTGAATAAAAAAATTTTGAAAAAAAAATAGAACCGACTTCAAAATTGCTCTAAAAAGTGAAAAATAATTTTATTCTTTAAACACCATCGATAATACTTTTAAACATAATTTTTGAAGTTGGCTCAAAAACGATCGATAAAATCATTCACAGCCATAACTCAACTACAAGTATAAATTTAACCAGGTCCAGTTTCTTCACTACCACATGCATTACGCATTGATGACAGCATATCTGAGTAACGATATAAATGTTTCGTTCCTAAGTTTGGATGATTTTTTGATAAAAATATGAACGAAGCATGGTTACAATGGATTTTACTTTTTGTTTTTGCGCCAACTTCAAAAATTATGTTTAAAAGTATTATCGATAGTGTTTAAAGAATAAAATTATTTTTCACTTTTTAGAGCAATTTTGAAGTCGGTTCAATTTTTTTTTTCAAATTTTTTTTATTTCATTCTTTTTAGTGTAAATGTAGATATTTCAGTAAAAGTAAGAAGTTACCTAGTAAAAAGTGCTGCTCTATATCACTGTATTGCTTTAGAAAAGCCTTTATTCAAAATTATCATTACAATTACTATTAATGTTACAGTTATATGGCGCCAAACTTTTATAACAATGAGTTTCATATTGTCGCGTAGATGAAAATAGCGAAGACAATGTGAAAGCCAAATGAAGCGAATACTCGTTAGTCTCAACTCGAGATCTTTATTCAGAACCACGAATGAACGTTACATCTCCTTATATACAACTTGAAAAAGTGCTGGAACTTTCCAGACTTTAAAAGATACAGAAATTAATAGAACATTCGAGAAAATACGGGAAACAGTAGAAACGAAATTTTAGTAACATTCACTTTGTCCTAGTCGGGATTTGAACCCGGGTTGCTCGTGTGGGAGACGAGAATTCTACCACTGAGCCACCGTTATCCTCGGATGAAAAGAGCGAACTTCGCTACAATATGATTTTAATCATTTAATAGGGAAATTTACTGTTTTTTGCCCATAACTTTTTATCTAAAGAACAAATATGGTCAAGCAAAGTAATGGGACCTAAGTTGAGCCATCCTCTATCCATTAAAAAAAGAATCATCAAAATCGGTTCACTAGGTGAGACGTTATGAGTGGACAAACAAAAAAAAAAAAACTAGTGTGTTGTGGCCATTACGAAACTTTCTTCTATATTTTTCCTTTTTCTGATCCCTCCCCATGCTTGACGAGGAAGCAATATTCCCAACAAAAGCAAAATTACACATGCAAAAACTTGACGACCATCCCGATGTCTGAATTATTGCAAAAGCAAAGCAAAGGGCGGAAATTGAAAGTTATTTTAAAAGCCTTGCTTGAATTAATTACAAATATTTTATTTGTTAACAAACATAAGATGGCAACAGTTAAAAATTTTAAATAATTGAGATAAAATTTCCGATCATTTCCATACAATTAAAATCACGAGAAAATCGCAGACGACAATCTATTACGATTTATCTTTCTTATTGTTGCATTAATAAAGCTATTTTTATTCGCAAAAAAAAAAAAAAAAAAAAAAAAAAAAAAAAATCAACACCTCTTGGAGCGATTGGCGTCAAAATTGAACCAAAGCCTGTTTACATCTGGATTAACATATATTCCAAATTTCAACCAGAACGTAGCATTGCTTCTTGAGATAGGGCCCTCACAATGGAAAAAAAGAACGGGCTATTGCGCTACCCCCTTTTTAGCTGTTGACACCAAAATAAAATCAGCTCTTATACCCACTAAGGGCTACTTGTCGATAAATTTTTCTTTCATTCCGTTCATTATTTCTTGAGATACAGCAGTCACAATTGACGACAAAAAAACGTTCTATAGCTCAACCCCCCTTTGAGTTATTGACACCAAAATTGAATCAGCACCTGCTCCTGTTAATGGCAACATATGGACCAAATTTTGTTTGATTCCGCCAGTTACTTCCTGAGGAATAGCAAGCACGCGTAACTCAAAAAACGTCCCATTGCTCCACCCCCCTTGGAGGAATTCGCGCCAAAAACCAATGGGCACAAGTTCACATAGGGGCACATATGTGTACCAAATTTCGTTCGATTTCATGCGGTAGTTTTTGCTGTAGAGCGGCCACAAAAAACTGGTCACACACAGACGTGACATATACACACACATACATACACACATACACACACACAGACAGACAGACATTTTCCAAAAATAGTCGAAATGGACTCAGCACACCTCAAAACGTTCGAATCCGTCAAAATTCGAAATTCGAAAATTTGTACGAATCCAATACTTTCTTCTATATATTAGATATAGAAGAAAGTAAAAACATACATACGGTATGAACTGATAACCGCCTCCTTTTTGAAGTCGGTTAAAAAGTGGCCGAAATCCTACGAAATGATCGTTGTGTCTCCACTCGACTCATCGAAGAGGTTACTGACATACCTAAATCCACTGTCCATCTCATTTTAACTGAAAATTTAGGAAAAAGGAAAGTGTGTGCTCGCTTTGTACCGCACACATTGACTGACGACCAAAAACACTGCAGAGTGGAACACTGCAGTGGCATGCAACAAGCGGCCACTAGGGATCCAAACTTCATGGCAAACATTGTAACTGGTGATGAAACCTGGTGTTTCAAGTATGAACCACTCAAAAAACGTCAGAGCGCGGAGTGGAAGAGCCCAGAAGATGCCAAACAAAAAAAAGTGCGCATGGAAAAAAGCCGAATCAAGACTCTCCTCGCAATTTTCTTTGATTCGAAGGGTATCATCCATAAGGAATTCATGCCAGAAGGTGAATCAGTTAATGCTGCTTACTACTTCAGTGTTTTGAAGCGTTTATGGGCGAGAATTCATCGAGTTAGACCTGAATACCAAAACCAAGGGACATGGTCTTTTTTGCATGACAATGCGCCAGCACACAAAAGCTTGATGGTACGTAACGTCTTGGCCAAAAAAAGTATTGTGGTGCTTGATCACCCTCCTTATTCCCCTGATTTGGCTCCAGCGGATTTCTGGTTGTTCCCCAAATTGAAATTGGCAGTGAAAGGCAAACATTTTGCCACAGTTTTAGATATTCAGGCAGCTACGACGGCGACATTGGGGGCAATTTCAAAAGATGGGTTTGAAGAGTGCTTCAAAAAATTTCACGATCGCTTCCAGCATTGTATTGACTCCCAAGGTGTATATTTTGAATAAATCATCTTGTAAACTAGAAAAAAAATATGTCTTGTACCTTATTTAAAATCAGTCACCTTTTCTATTGGACGCACTGTGTATATTGTGTTACTGCTTGCTTTTGTTGAATGAGAATCTGTCGTAAACAAATGTGAATGACTCAAAACACTGTCACTGCCACCGTCCCAATTTAAAGTCTATGTAACCAGAATCGTGATGTCAAGACCAAACAACTTTCACTCTTTACCCTTTTACCCTAAGTTTGTCATGGTCGCTGCACAATGTAGTTTTCCCCCACGTTGCTTCTGAAACACATAACATTAACAACATGAAGGAAAAGTTCAAAGTGCTGTAACCATGGCAACCAGAAGGGGAAACGTGTAGAAATTAAGAAATTAATTTGGCCCAGACACTCCAATTCTCGTTGAATAGACTGTAGTTGCTACCTTCAATTCAAAAGTTTTGTCCCAAATTAGTTGCTGCATTTGAATATTGTCGTACTGAATATTAAAATTGCAGATTTAATGATTTTTTTTAACAATTAATTGTTATTTCATCAATTTACAACCTACCAAGCTTTTCCTAACTAAATCCATACCAAGTGGGTTTCAAAAGTCTCCCACTGTTGAGCGCAATTTGTAAGGGGGTATCCCAAAACATATTGGGAGATTTCCAAAAATTCACATTTTTACGAGTTTCTCGAGATATAGGAAACTATTTGTTCTGTAACTTTTGTTACATAAAAGGTATGCTGTCGTGTGCAGGTAAGCGGCAGTATCTGCAAAAATGACTTTTTGAGATATTTGAAGAAATTTGTGGTGAATTCAATACTAACAATTGGAAAATGTTGGAATTAGACGGGTTTTTTTTCGCGCCTTTTTTCAGCAGTAACCAAAAAAAAACAAGCTTATACTATAAGGCTAACGAAGAATCAATAAAGAAAATGGAAAAAACAAAAACAAATTGCAGTTACTACCCTTTACCAGCCCACAGCAGTACCAGAAACAAATTGGAAAAAAAAAGGTTTTTATCATTTTCCATTGTAAATAGCTAGGAATAAGCTATATACTTCAGAAATAAGTTAACCTTTTATGTAACATTCTTTTCAATATTTTGGTGAAAGTATCACTTATATTTACAAAAAGATAAGCATTACTTTCAAAAATATAAATTTCATTTGAAGGGTTTTTCTCATAGCACGCAGAGTTTTTCTGTCACCACTTTCCAAACTTTCCGAATATTTTACAGCTTACTAAGGAAACATAATACTAAAATTTGAAGTTGCAATGCTGAAAATGGGAAGAAATATGAACGTTTAAAGCGTTTGAATTTTCACTGTGAATACGCGTACGTTGGCAATTAATTACCCTTTTAATGTAAAACCGAAGTATATCCCTCAACTCATTGCAAAAAGTCCCTGTTCAATATCTTAAAAATTTAAAAGGACATCAGCGATCTAATGAGCCAAATTGAAATAATTTTTGGACAGGAGACGATTCGAAAGTGCTCATTCGCAAATTGGCAGCACTTGCCTGCAATCGTTCAATGTGATTGATAGTAATAACAAAATTTTTGCGAACGATCCCTTACGATTCGTCGCCTATCAAAGAATTATTGATATTCAACTCATTAGATCGCCGATATCCTTTTAAATTTTTAAGATATTGAACTGGAATTTTTTTATGAGTTGAAGGGTCTACTTGAGTTCTAAATTATGAAGGTTACAAATTGCTAACTTTCACGCATGCACAGTGAAAATTTTATTGGTTTCAACGTTAATATTTCGTAAAAGTTTCAATAATTTAAATTCAAATTTTAGAATATTATTTCTTTTGCATGCTGTCAAGTTTTCTGAAAGTTTTTTGAGGTTTGATCTAAAACTCTATGTGTTATAAGCCAAAAACCTGCGAGCGAAATTGACATTTTTAAAAGAAATGTTTACATCTTCGTGAATGTAAGTAACATTCTCACGAAAATATAAATATAAATTCTACATAGTTCATAAACTTTTTCCTGAAATGTACAGGGTTATTCCCTGCTAATTACGATGAAGGATGGCAAAAAAACTTCTTTTGTTTTCTACCTTTTTGCCTGGTCTCTTAAATGCACGGGTGAGTTTTTTGCATTGTAAAATGACAGCTGGAGCATACTTTTTATGTAACAACGTTAGAACAATTAGTCCCTTATTTCTCGAGTCATCTGGAAAAAATTGAATTTTTGAAAGTGTTGCAATATTTTTGGCGGTACAGTGGCCGCGATATGAATCACGTCTGTTCTAAACAGTTTTGATTCCATAAAGTGACTGATTCAATAAAGCGGCTAATTCAGTAAAGCTGGATTTTGCTCCAATTTGACGATTTGATTCATTTAAGTGGCTGGTCCTTTTAACTACTGATTCAATTAACCGGCGTCCACTGTGTAGTACCATGAAATCATTAGAACTCTTTTTATGGCATACAGGTGGTAGATTCCTTTCAAAATGGGGAGTGGCTTAAGAGTGCAAAACTCGGCATGCTTCAAAATTATTTTTGTACTAGTTTAAGACGGGAAGGTGGGATTTCTTAGTAAATAAACTGTAGTTAATTGATTGCACAGCACTCTAAAATCTCTGAAATAAGTTCTGACAAAATAATAAAATCAAATGTATCAGCAATCAGTTCTAAAATAAATTCAACACCTGATTTGAGACCGAGTGAAACTTCGGTAACTCGACACTGGAGTTGCGGATTTTTCGACTACCTCGGTAATTCGACATTTATTTTTTCTTACGGTTGGTCTAGTGCTAATTTCACGAGGGCGATAACCTCTCTCTAACTTGATACACATTTGCAGGAACCCCTATAAGTCGTAATCCAATTTGCTATTCTAGTCCAATATATTTGCTACCATCAACATTCTTTCCTATTGACCTTTTCTCAGAATTTTACACTGCAGTTTCTTGGTCAGTCTATCTTTTACTGGAAAGCTTTTTTAAAGAATTCCATCTTTTATCCAGGGGAGTTTGACAACACACTCTGCGCTGTTAGTGCAATTCTAAAAGGCTAAGAAAAGGTTGGACAACTGTATCCAAAGATCCAAATGAGTCTTCTAGAGAAAGAAGGCACCATGACATGCTTTTCAAACAAGTGTGAGCAGGAATTTTTACCTGACTGAGTAGAAGCTGTTTCCTCTCTTTTCAAAAGTTATGGATTTATTCTCACGAGGTGTACAATTAATGTAAACAAATAATATTTAGTGATTTTGTTACGTACTTTTCAATAAAAGCAAAGAAAGATCATTTACCAGAATTAAATTTCATAATGTATATGTTATGCATTAGTAAGTAAGTGATACAGAAATTCGTTAGGATTTAAAATTATGGGACTTCAATAAGTCGACAACCGCTTAAGTCGACATGTTTTCATGTTCCCTTAGGGTGTCGAGTTATCGAGGTTCCACTGTACATTTATTTCGTTTCTTATGCTATACTAAAATACTTTTTGATCCCGAAACATCCCCAATAAACTAGTTCCTTCTATTGCATTGAAATCAAATGTCTTTCACTTTAAGAGATATCTATTTTCTCTCCGAAAAAGAGAAATATTTGTTAATACTAATCAAGTCTTATATCCTAAATATTGAATTATGAATTCATTAGAAAACAAACTATTTTTCACACCGATGGTAAGGTATTTCAAAAAGGGGCGTGGTTTTAGAGTGTGCGAATGGTCTTGATTTTTGAATCTAATGTGTAAGATTTAAGGAGGGAATGCTTAGGAAGTTTATTGCTGTTGATTAATAGCACCTTCAAATCTCTGAATTACGTTCAAACAAATACATAAAATCGTCAGTATGACAGTCAGTTCTAAAGTATTCAAATGTAGCACGTAATTCGGGACTGAAGAATATGGTTAAAACAGTAATGACACAATTATTTCGCTTATCATGCTAGTAAGTACATTTTGATTCCGAAATATCTGCTTCAGTTCAAAAACTAGGTCCTCCTACTGCATTGAAATCTAATATCTTTTCACTCCAAGAAATATCTATTTTCCCTCTGCAAATGACAAACAAATATGTGTTAATTCTAATCGAGATTTATTCCGTTTGTTTATGAAGCTGCCACAATAATTGGATTTTCGGGATTGCCTGTCACTATTTAATGAGAAAATATCTGATTTCCGTTCTGTAACTGTTAGCGTCTACTGTAGATTTACCACAGCGATGACAAAATAATCTTTCTCCCGACATTTGAGAGATTTCTGATTTATTTGGTATTTTTCCTCGTAGGTTTTATTATTTTCGGATTATATAGATAGAGAAGGTATTTTGTGAACTGTTCCTTTTCTTAAAGCACCCAATGCCTGTGTTGAAACGCTCAATATGTTTTCTCGCTTAAAAATGTATCATTTTCTTTTTGCGCAGTTTTAATGTGTAATTTCTAAATATTGCACTAAACAAGTTGGCAGAATGCTAAATTTAAAGTTTTAATTTAATTTCATTAATAATGTTTTGCCTAGAATGTACTTCTTTTATTGTATTTGTAGTGTTATGATTAATTTAGGTTATTACTAATAGTTATCAAGATATTTTTTATTCTTTTCTTTTTTCGAAAATGTCTTTCTGAATGGATATTTTATGCACTGCAAATCTCCCGATGCTTTTTGAACATGGACACTAGTCTCCTTTAAATTATAACTTGAAGCACACTTTTTACCCGACTGCGCGTGAGCGACGCAAAGGAGGGTAATGTGTTTATGAGTCTATGTATATATTTATGTTTGTTTGTTCCAATGTGACGTTGTAGAGGCTAAACCTTGGCCTTGGTCAATTTTAATGATTCTTATGTCAATCGATTTGTACTAACCTTTGCACTGTAAAAAATTATCTGTTCAACCTTTAACCATAATACGGTTCAAACTGAAAGTCCACTGTTGATGTAACCATAGTTTGGTTCAACTGTGTTCACATCAACCACCGCGTGTCACGTTTAGGTTCGAATCAAAACATAAAGCACCAAAATTAGGTGCTTTCATCGTCAGCCAATCAGAGCTTCTGTTCAACCAACGAAGTGAAATGAAGTTACTCACTGTCGGCCATGTTTATTTACCTTCCGGGGCGCAGCGGTAAGTACGAAGTTACAATCCTTAGTTTTGTATTATTTTGATGCAGTTAATGCTGCTCATGATTACTTTTAGTTTTCACATTTAAAATATAAGAAACGCAAATAATTTAGACTATAAAATTTTTGCATACCCATGGTAATATCGACTTAAATAATGCATTTTGAAGTTCGCGTAGGCTTAGCTGTATATTTAGAGATATATTTAGAGCTTATAGTAAATGTTCCAATTTGTGAACTAATGATTTTAAAAGAGGTTTTTGATGATCAGCTTAAGTACATGAAATACAACTTGTTCAATATTCCATGTTTACTTTTAATGAAGATTGAGGGTTTTTGGTTTGAAAATAAGTTTTAAGCTGAGCTTGGGTGGGAGCGAAGGGGGACTCTTCTAGCGAAAAGATGACGGTAGTTTTGCTAGCATTAATCTGTATTCTCCATCTATTGAACCATTTGTTGATTTTGAACGTCTGTTTTTAGAGTCCTAATTGGGCGGCAAACGATTGTCCATAATTTTTTGAGATGAAACATGTATCATCGGCATACTGAGCTATTAGAATCGGTGGCGTATATATGTTTTTATTTTTAGAGGGGGCCCAAAACCAAGATCAGCTCCTCCTCCCCCTTTCCCCTTTTTGCAATTTCCATTTTTCTTGGGGGGGGGGGGGAGCAACAATGCCATGATCTTTTCATTCTTTTCGAGGTGGGGCAAGGACTTCACACTGTCACCCAGTGGCGCAACCAAAAAAAAAAAAAAGGAGTGCACTATTAAAAAACTCTTGCTTGGGGGCGGGGGGGGGGGAATTAGTCCCAAAATATTGTAGTGCAAAGAACGCAGGTTTAGACAGATTCTGGTAATGCTACGGTGAGGGAAAATTCGGGGGCTTTGTGCGAAAATTTTTAGAAATTAAAAGTTTAAAAATGCTATTATGAACTATTTGTTGACACTAGGGTAATGAAAGGAACGAGACTTCTTTAAATTGCTTGCCCAATTCAATTCTTAAAAAAAAAAAGAGAAAGAGAAATCCATCACCCCTCTGTTCAATGTTTCGAAATTGAAGTTTAATAAACGCAGTTTCGGACTAACTTTGATGATGTTATGGATAGTGCGGTTTTGGTTTTCGGCCCAAAAACAAATTTGAAATTGAAGTCTTAAAAAACGAAGTCGAAGTTTTTAAGAGATATTCAGTGATACTAGGTGGTGGGATTTAAACCCTCTCCACTTTTGTTATATAGGTCGGCGTTATAACGGTCTTCTACTGTATTTAGGAATAAACAATGTTGCAAAAAATGGTACAATCCAGCAAATTGTACAAAATTATTACTTATGCTTAATTAAAAACGTATTACTTTAAAAACCGGTAAATTAGCCACTTTTGTTGAATTTTTAAATATCATGGCTTTTAGGTTTTATTTTGATGCGGTTTTGAATTGCACTTTTATGAAATTTTTTTGGATGTCATGCCTTTTACGAAATTTTTTGGGATTTCCTGCTTTTTGCTCTCTTGACCACTCTCTTCCCTGATGTTAAATGAAAACATTTTGAAAGTTAGATATTTTTTGTTGGGATTCTTTTAGCGTCAACCAATGCAATGAAATTTCCAGTAACTTTTTGCTGTTTAATAAGTAAATTTTTTTCGACTGGTTAAATTAGTAAAATTTTCTTTTTCCTTTTTACGTTACAGAAGTTTTGTGTACATCAAACTCAATTTCAATATATTTTGTATCAGCATTTCATATACACTTTGTCCAGGGCTGTGTCCAAGGGGAGGGTTTTGGGGGTTAAACCCCTCCCATTGGGGAAAATATAATAAAAAACCAAAGAAAAGTACATATTTGACTTAAAATTAACTTTAAGGTTAAAGTTTGTGTACAACATTTAAAAAAAAAAACATTCTCTTTAAAGTTTCGAAGCAATTTTTTTTCTTTTTTCTAGTTTGTCTGAAAATAAGTCGTCAAAATGCTACTAATCCAGATGCCCCCCCCCCCCCCTTCGCTGTGCCAATAAAATTACGGAGCATCTCTAATTTTGTGTTCAGATCTTCAGTTTTGCTAAATTTCCAGAAAATGCCCCAAATACCTAACATCATTTAAATTACATCCAAAAATCGCTTAAACGTGGTTTTGGATTTGTTTCAGTTTTTAAAGGTCCTAAGGTTACCAAATATCGTCACCTCAGAATAGTGATGTAAAATACCTGGGTATTTATTTTTAGGGGTAAATACCCAGGGTATATACCCAGGTAAATACCTAAAGTGGGTATTTACCTGGGTATTTATTTCAAAAATTTATATTCAACTAAAATACTTTTCTCTGTGTATTCCACTACGAATATATACAGGGTCTATTTCAAAAGTAACGCAATTTTTTGTAAAAGTAATTTATTGAACAGATTTGCACAAACATTTAAAATTCTTCAAAGTAATGTCCTTCGGCTTCTGCCATGACTGGTAAGTGCCCTGAAAGGCATTTTTGGGGAATTCCCCATAAGGTCTTCTTCATAGCTGATTGGATCTCTTCTAGGGATGAAAAATGGGTTCATTTCAGGCCTAGCTTAATCCGAGGAAAGAAGTCTGTCAGACTGTAGGGGGCTGGGACAGCATTTTCACTTGGGGTTTGGACAAATACTCGTGGACTCGCAGCTCATTATGGCACGGTGCTTCGGCACAAACTTGCCTCACACTTTTCTCATCACTAAATGTTGAGTAATGCGAAACACAGCAGTAGACGACATGTTCAGCTTCATTTGCAACCATCTTGATAGTCAATCGAGGGTCAAAGTCTAACAATTGAGGAACACAAGCCACATTGTTGTCGGTTTTGCTGGTTGACAGTCGCCTAGAGCGTTGTTCATCTTGAACCCTCCGCCCTCTTTAGAGGTCTTTAACCACCTCGAAACTTATGAATAGGACAGAGAAGAGTTCCCGTAAGCCTCACCATGGGCGCCCATATAGGGTGCTGTTTAATAGGTAAATTTTTATCGACTGGTAAAATTAGTAAAATTTTGTTTTTTCAATTAATGTTTGAAAAGTTTTTTGTATATCGAACTCAATTTCAATAAATTTTGTATCAGCATTTCATATAGACTTTGTCATAACTGTGTTACATTTTATTGATTTGAATTTGTATTGGTTGAAATGTTCCACCCTTAGAATTCGTTGCAGTTGGATAAAATTGACATGACATGCATGTTAAATGAAAAAAAAAATTGCAAGATAGATATTTTTTACTAGGATTATTTTACCATTAACCAGTGAAATGAAATTCCAATAACTTTTTGCTGATTAATAGTTAATTTTTTTTTTACTGGTTAAATTAGTAAAATTTGTTTTTCCAATTTATGTTTGAGGAGTTTCGTGTGTATCAAACTCAATTTCAACTCATTTTTTCAGCATTTTATATACACTTTGTCGTAACTCGGTTACATTTTATTGGTTTGAATTTGTATTGTACTAACATGCATGCTATGAAAATTTTTTGATGAATGAAAAATTTAATGAAAGACAACTTTAATTGGGTTATTGTATTAGGATGTTCAATTGAAACCTGGTCAGTGCGTCCAACTTTGCATTAGACGTTTATGGCTCCATGTAGCTGTGTGTGTGGTGACCCCATGTATAGGTAGAGAGACTGATGCAAGCACAAAGTTTGACTTTACATAGTGACTAATGTCTACATGAGGAAGGGAAGGTTGTCATTTAACTTATCGTTCACAACAGAACAGGCAAGTTCACAGGAAAATTCAACTCAAACACGGTCAGTGTGTCTAACTTTGCATTAGACATAAGACTTTGCAGTAGACGTTTGCCCCTTACATCTAATGCCCAAGTTAGACGCATTGACCGGGTTTCAGTTGAATGTCCCTGCGAACTCGCCTGTTCTGTTGTGGACGAAAAGTTGAGTGTCAACCTTCTCTTAGTCGTACAGCCACACTGTCGCTATGTAAAGTCAAACTTTGTGCTTGCATCAGTCTCTCTACCAATACACGGAATCACCACACATGCAGCTACATGGATCTCCTTACGTGTTTTGCAAAGTTTGACACACTGATTGGGTTTCATTTGACGGCCCCTAATACAATAATTCAGGAAAAAGAATAAGTAGAGTTTGAAATTAGATATTTTTCTTGATGTACCTCATAAACATTACTGAAAATTTTTTATTAATTAAAAAATAATTCTTAATTAAAAACTAAAACAAACAATACTAATAGGAAAAAAAGTATGGATCATCCAACTACTGGTAATTTTCTGGATGAAAAAGAAAAGTACAGTTGGCTCTCTTTTTAACGATACTCTATTTAACAACTTTCTCTATTCAACAACCGCTTTTCACCTTCCCAGATGGTCCACTGTAGTGTTAAAAGCATTCTATTTAAGGACAATTTTTTGTGGTCCCTTGAAAGTCGTTAAACAGAGAACCAACTGATACCAAAGACAGAAGCTGGAAAATTCACTATTGGAATTTAGACATTATTTAAACATGCTTTATGTAAATTAAAAAGATTTATCAAATTTGATGAAAAATGCAATTTATTGATAGAACTATGCTAATCTTGCTATTTTTTAAAGCTAACTACAGTAAAGAGTAAATTAAGAACTTTTTTTCCTTTGGAGCAAGTCTTGCAATTTTTTCTTTTGTTAGGGGATAAGACAACTAATAAATTGTTTTTCAAAAAAGCAGAATATTTTATTATGTAAATTACTTTTAATGCAACACTATTAATATAAATAATTGAAAGAGACAGCTGCTGTAATTTATATTTCGAAACATATAGAAGTTTTTTATGACGTCAGATAAGTTATAATTTACTGCTGTGTGATGGCGTAAAGTGAAAAATAAATGTACGCCCCCATAAAAACATCTAGTGCTGGATATCCTGTAAAAATCAATATCCTGCATTCCTAAAGGAAAATAAGTAGCAGAGTTCTGTAATTATCAATATTTTATGTTCTTGCCACTGTATGCATAGTATCTCAACTAATAACTGACTGGAAATTTTAACATAATAAAAATTAGGTATCTTCTAAAAACAGCATATCAGTTAAAAATTTTGGCTCCTTAAGTCAGAAATTATAAAACCTTTGAGAACAATAAATCGTAACCTATTTTAAGAACTGTAGTACCTTATTGGTATTAATTTCTTTTTTACTTTATTAATGCATTTTGATTGGTGTCTACCGATTTTCGCCTACGCTGATAACGAGAGCATTTTTGACGAGTGGATCACGCCCTCCGGAGAGGATTAACGTCAATCACATGGAGGGGACGATTTCCGGTTTTAGAGAAGGGGTTGGGTAGGGATTTCTAATTTTTCCCTACGATCTCCTCTTAAATGTAAAACGTGTTAGCAGCTGAGATTCAGCCATTTTTTTCTTCGGTCTTTTCGTCTAGTAATTATTCATTATTAAAATGAGCATTCATTTTATTGATTCCATCAGGGGAGGAAAAATATTAATTTATGACGACTTTATGTTCCGAATAAATCGGAAGGGAACTCAAAAATTGTTCTGGAAATGTAGAAAACTAAATTGCAAAGCAAGCATCATTACAATGAACGGAACTGCACAAAATATTAAAAATGTCCACAACCATAAGCCACAGACAAATGAAAAAACAAGAAAAGTCTTTTATAACCAGCTGAAGAAAAGGAGCATAGATGAACCAACTTAGGTATATAGGTTATATTCTTTTATAGAGCTATCGGCAACTAACTACGCGCGTTCCAATAGTTATCTAATTTTCAATCGACCAGCCGAGTTTACCGGTTGCTGTTTTCGAACACAGGCACAAACGACAGTCGAGTCTATTATTAGAGTGAACATTAAAAATGTTTTAAATTCGAATTGCGGACTACGAATTTTTGCAACTGAAAGAGCAGAAACACTAATTCGATATTGCACCTCCTATGTCTAGAGAAGTGCTTCTTAATAAGGGACTCGTAGGGATGGGAGGTGGGGGGGGGGACAGCTATGGGAATAATGTACTTTTAGGGACTGGTAACTAAGTTATATGCTGTCAACAATGTTTTTCAATCCTTAATTCACGAACAACGAATTCTGTATCATTACAACGCAATATAGGACATGTCAATCAATGAAATTAAATAAAAACGTAGTAATTTTAAAAAATACGTCAGACATGTCCTGCTACCGTTAGAGTACATTTATTGACTTCGGCAAAACGGATAAAAAATGAGCATCATGAACTCGATGGAAAATGTGACTGTCTTCGATGAAGACGAAATTGAAATTCGTGTTTAGTTTGACCAGCAAGCGGTTTTTAGGATTTAAACCATTTTTTTCCTAACAAATCGTGTCTGTCTTTATTACTTTGCAGTGTTTTCAAAAATTGAATTTTAATTTAGCTTTGATTTTTATTACCTTTAAGCTTCATTCCATTCTAACAGCTTACAGTTTATGAAAAAGTACAATCATTATTCTTCACAGTCAAATCTAGGAAATATTCTCACTTTGTTTTATCAAAATATGGATCTTATTAATTTATGATTGTTAAAACTTTAAATGTTCCAAGAGGCTCATTAACATTTGATCCAACACATTTTAAGTTCAAGTACAGAGATATATGAGGTAGTGATGTAGTAGAACTTTGGTGCATTTCTCTCTCATCATTCAGGTTTTCGATCAAAAGGGCAAATCGACTCGTTTTTTAAACAAAACAGCACATATCCAAAATCAAAACAGCCATATCTCTTTCATATTTTACTTTAAAAATTTGTTGCTCTGTTACATAATATGTTATGCCTTTGTAACAACTATGTACCTATAAAATATAAAAAAAATATTTTGCTGTTAGCTTAGTTAGTTTTATTCACCTCCTGAAAAATTTTGAAAAGGATGAATTTTGGATGAATTGCTCCTCAGATGAAAAAATAGTTATGATAAACATTTCCGCCAAAAATATTAGTCATGAAGTTGCCTAAAGTTGTCTTTTCTTTTAAATTGGAATTCACATTTGCCTGAAACTTCTCAGTCCCCACAAATAATTTTTTTTTTTTTTGAGCAGTTGAAAAGATGAAACAAAACTTTTTCAAACCAAAAAATGAATTATGGGTGGTCACGGCCGAACGAAATCTTTCGAACAATATATAGTTTTTGAATCTGACCTCTCAGCAGAGACCGCGTTAGCTCCATGCCGCCCCTAGGCAGATTTGTAATCATTCTCTCCCCCCCCCCCAATCAAAAGATAAAATGCAACTTTTCTTGAATGTCTCGACTGAAACCTTTTTAAATAGTAATTTCAAAATTCACTTTTCAATAATTTCATAGTTAGTATATATTCCTTTTTTTTAGGGGACAAGAACATTAAATCAATCATTAAATTAACATTCTTCTGACGGGTTTAGAGAGGTAATTTTTTTTTAAATCAAGTTTCTTTGAAGCGAGCTGCAAGACTCATGACGTAAATATTTTTTTTTTTCAAAAATATTTAAAAAATAATCAAAACCAATATTTTTTTCCCTAGGGATTTGTTTTACAATTTTTCACTTACTTTTCGGCTTGAAACTAATGTATCGGTCTCACTTCTATGAGCCAAATGTCCGAGAAAAATTTCGCGGTAGGAAAAAAAAAACAGGACAAAATCTTGGATTTTTTGCATGCGAATAGCATCGCAGATCTTCAGAAACGAAATTTCCCAAATAATTTTTATTTATTGAAATTACATTCACAGATATAAGTAAAAACAAATGAAATTAAGTATGTCTATAATTAAGCATTAACTAATATTTCTGGGGATGTATAGTCAGTCCCCATTGTTTATCACTTCTTGGAAAAGGTGATACAATTTAATAATAAGAAAATGACTCAGTATGGAAAATAAAAAATAATGAAATTTTATTTTCAACAATATAGTAAAAAATGATCGTAGTAAAATTTTGTGTCCCCTAAAAATGTATTAACCTCGTTTATAAATTCGGCACTGCTTTTTAGAAGTTCTTAGATTCTGCACACACGAACGCGGTAAAGGCATATAAAAATAAATCAAGCCCACAATATATAATTTATGAGCGGTATGAACAATCATTTTCTACAATGCCCCCGAATACTTGCAGTTCTTTTCAACATTAATCCAATTGTTAATTCCGATGCAATATTTTGTACTTCAAGCAGTAAAAAGCACAAAATATCAATACATCTAAAAAAAAACTAAAAGCACGAAAGCTGTATGGACGCAAGGTAGTTTTTTTTAAATCAGAATTACTACAAATTTTACTCTCTGTTTTATGTTTATTATTTGTTATTTTTATTAAAGCGCATTCTTATTTGTTTCATTAATTGGATAATTACAGCAATTTTCAAATTGAATATCAGGTCTCAAATCTATCAAATGCTTTAGCAGAAATTGAACTATAAGCATTCATGTTTTCAAAATTTTTTTGGTTGATATAAAGGATAAGTTTCCTTTATAAAGTTAAAATTGTACATAAAATAAATTTTGTTTTTAAAATAAATGTTTCAAATTCTCAGGTTTAAAAAATAAATTTAAGAAAGAAGGGGGAAAAAAACGATGTAGCACACGAGGCGCTGAAAACAGCTGTGCCAAACGATAACATTCCACTTATTTCGATTCGTCCCAATCTAGTGGAAAGAAAAAACCCCTCCAAATATCCCTATCACAGAAATTACCCCATCCATGCAAAACTTTTTCCCTATGTCCAGAGAGAACCCATCAGTTGTCAACCCACTTTCCCGGTCTCTATTGTTAGCTATTACCCCTCGGTCCCCTGCTGTTCACGGTGACAGGTTCTAGATAAGGAGCGTAGGCAAGAATCGGTATGAACCTTTTGATTGTCAAAATGGTTCGAAATGTAGTTAACTTTTTTTCAGATTACAATTAGATTGATGTTAAGGAAAAAAATATAAAGATAAAAAATGAATGTCAATTAGGAATACAGTAAAACCTGTAAAGTTGACCACTTGTCTAAGTTGACCGCTTTTGTCAGGAACGGAATTAGTCCTATCTTATATAATGAAGGAAAACCTCTCTATCTTGACCACTAATATACACCAGCTTTGGTTTGGAGAAATGTAAAAAACTAGGGATGCACCGGACATCCGGTATCCGGCTGATTTTTTAACTATCCGGAACTATGAGGTATCCGATCCGTCAAACCACTCCGGATCCGGATATCTGACAGTTTTTTGCAGGATATCGGGCAGTTATCCGGTAAAAATGTGAGAGATATCCGTCGGGTATCCGAATCCGGCAGGTAAGGGGGCATCTGATATCCGGTATCCGGCAAAATCACTATCTGGTGCATCCCTAAAAAAAACCCTTTGTAAGTTGACCAACAGGCAAAAGCATTAAATTGTACTAGAGGTTTCATCAGTTATGCCTCAAATAAATAACCAGACATTTTAGAAAATCCTATGAATATTTATGTTTCCATCGAAAAACATTGGCCTGATGTTATGTCCCAGAAAATGCGCCAAACTTCAATAAGGAGTTATTTTGTTGAAAAGTAGATTATTACCATGGTTACAAATGTTCAAGAAAAAATCAAATGAAGAATTTGAGTAACTTTCGACTTATGAATTTTTAGGAATTGTTAATATCAAGTAAGTTGTTTTTCATCAGTAACAACACTTTTTTTTTTTTTTTATTGATTCACAGAAATTTTAAATTTGTATGATACTTTACGAGTCATTCTGGTAAATAATCTCTAAAAATATTTAAACAACATTTTTTCTTATTGTTTTAAAGTAATGTTAAACAATGAAAGTGAGTTTAAAGTATTCCAATTAGTTAAAATGAATGCATGAGACAAGAAATGACAAAAAAAAAAGAAAAAAAATTCCTTACTACCCTCTATAAGTTGACAACCTGTCTAGTTGATCATCAAAGTGCAAGTGGTCAACTTACACAGGTTTTACTGTAATTGCAATAGCAATATTTTCTCTTTTTTTCCCTCCCAGCTATGCAACTCTTAAAATATCAAGAAATGTATAAAAAGGATAATTTCTTATTTTAAATAATGTATATTTTTTTAAATTAAGTTTTTAATTAGGAATTGTCACATACGTACGTTAAAAATCTTTTTAATCTATCTTTATTTATTCCAATTGCTCATTTTTTTAATGCAGTTAATGGTTTTAGCAAAAATCACAAAAAATAAATAAATAGTTGTTTAATATCTGCCTGCATAGCAAATTCTACCTTTTGCGTTAATGTTATAACACTAAAGAGTATGATAAACCTGTGGTCATTTTGACGATGAAAGATGCTAATTTTAAGTACTCTATTCTTGAGAACAATATAAAATTTTGACTGAAAATATTATAAAGGGTTCTCGAGTACATCTAATATTAACTTTTCTAAAGAAAATCGAAAAAAAGGGAAGTTTTTAAAATCCTCACAAAATTACTTATTTTCCACGAAAACAAAATATAAATCAAGTAAAGCAAATGGCTAAATTTAACACCTAAATGAGGAAATCAGAATATTGTTAGCGGTTCAACCACGTACCAACAAATGAAAGTCGAAAACGCTAGTTATGGTTCAACTTCATCCCAGCAATGCAAGAAACGAAAACCCGAGTTATGGTTCAATTTCACTCCAAGAATGCGACGAACGAAAACGTGAGTTATGGTTCTACTCCGCTCCAGTTATAGGGGAAAAGGAGAACACGATACATGGTTCAGATTAACTCCTATGGTTGGAGAAAGATGGAATGACGAATATGGTTCAACTACGCACGAAACTTGGGAGTGATACAAAACACCCTGTTTTGGTTCAATCGTGCACTGAATATAGGTTGCAGCAAATTTGCTCCTTTCTTTGGTGCAACGGTGGACGTAATTTTTAACAGTGTGTAGTGTCACTAAACACATTACGGTAATCAAAATTCACCATATTCACAATTAGTCGCCATATTGTGATTTCGAGATCGTGTCGCATATTACCTGCGTGCAACAAATGTAGGTAGCTTTTTCGCTGTCTGAACTTTTTGTTTTCTAAGTCTACTAATTAGATTTTCATCTCTAACATGTTGCATTTATTTTTGTCGTGATTCAGGAAACTGAGTTTCGCGACGTGTACTTTCTTGGGGGGCTTTTTTAGTTTTGAGAGAAAGATTTGATTGACGGACGTTTCCGAGGTGCATTTTTGCTAAAGGTCAAGCATATCTAGCTTTAAACTGAGTTAGGTCCCTAAAGGAACTAATAATCAGTAGTTTAGACCACTTCAAGTTACTTAATAATCCTCGAACTATAAACTCTCTCAATAAAATGACAAGATTGCGAAATTTACCGCCATATAATCATAATAACTAAGAAACTAAGTTAAGGAAAATCAACCAAAAAGGGTAAAATAAAAAGTAATTATCAAATGAAAACAAAAAACCCAATTGCGTAAAAACCAAAAAAAAAAAAAAAAATTAAAAAGAAAAAAAAAAAAAACATAAGCCCAGTAGCTTAGAATGTTATTGAGTACTACTGAATAACTACACCATTGAAATAGTTTTATAATCCATGCACACATAAGACAAATCCTAAATTCTAAAGCAGAATAGAAGGATCAACAGTCGGGGCCCATTCAGATTTCACAGCGTTCCTTGATTGGTCAAAAAGAAATGTTGCCCCGACTGTTGATCTTTCTATTCTGCTTTAGAATTTATGATTTGTCTTATGTGTGTAACGATTATAAAACTATTTCAATGGTGCAGTTATTCAGTAGCACTTAATAACATTCTAAACTACTGGACATATATTTTTCTTTTTAGTTTTTTTTTTTTTGGTTTTTATGCAGTCGGGTTTTTTGTTTTTATTTAATACTAGCTGTACCCAACGCGCGTTGCTACGCCAACAAAAAAATACATCATTATACTGATTTTCATGACAATCGGTTGAACGGGGCAGAAGTTGCTACTCTGCAGTGCCTCCTGGTGGCAAGTGGCTTCAATGAGCATATTATGCACCTTCTCCGTGGAAAAATACATATATATAGCAATTTTCATAATAATCGGTCCAGGTATCAAGTGAAGCCGTGACTATACTCAAACTTTGTACTCACGCAGTTTGCAAGATCAATCAATCGCTAAAAATATCAAATAGAAAAAGTTTTAAATCCCCCCGTTGCATGAAAAGCCATAAAACAATAAAGAAAGAATTTATTTGTTCAAACTCAAGAAAAATGACAACAGCTAACTTCTTATCAATGAGATCTTTCACGCGAATTAATTTCTGCAGCCGATAATTTTATTCGTATTTATCCAATAATATGTGACTTAAATTGGAATAAAAAAGGAACTATCGATCGGATTTTTTTCGAACTGGTCTATAAACATTCCCAGTACCAAAAATAACAAACGGTGAAAGTTTCAGCCAAATCTGCCGGGTAGTTTTTGAGTTCATGGACGACATACAGACAAACATTCATTTATATATATATAGATTTATTTAATTTTTTTTTGGTACATTTTTCCAAATGCTTCTGAGAACGATTATTCAGAACACTTTTTTGGTTCAGCGCACTTTTTATCATATTTGGGAACGCATTTGAGATTATTTTTTGAGCACTGACACATGGCGCTTCACTTGGAGCACTTTATAGCCCACTTTTTACATCACAATTCTTTTGATTTACCAGTTGCTCTTGATGTTAACTTTACCGAAATTTCGCGGGACATCTGTCCCCGCGGCAACATCCCCGGGCCCAGTGAGATAATGGACATTACAAGTCCTTCGTGAGGGAGGACTTCGACTAGGGAAGGCCTAAGATAGTATAGGTACAAGTCCACCATCTGGGGACTAAACACAGTTTTCTGCACTGTTACAAAAATCCTGAATTTTTACCGTAAAATCCTATTTTGCAGTAGAATTTTACAGTAGTAACGATAATTAAAAAATGCAACATGCGAGCAGCATGTTCGATCTCGGGACCATCGTATTAGCAAACAGTTTTACTGACCTTTATACGAGTTGGGACATATCGAGTGAGGGGAAATACGATCTTATCGGCTTCGCTCTGTAAGTCATGCTTTGTATCAATTGTCGCTGCAATCGTTTGTTTGTTTTTCGGTACAATGTACTGTAAACACTTCATTTTACAGTAAAATTTATCATGAAAGTTTCCTGAGTTTTTAAGAGTGTGTCTATGTCTGCTATGATGAAGTAGCGAGCTTTGCTTCTTGATTGTGGTAACTTGATTGTGGGTTATCGTAGAGTTGATTCGAAACCACTATAGCAGACATGGGAAGAAAGCGGCGTTTTGCCCAAGATGGCGAACATGTCGCTAATTAAAATGCAATCCAGGGCTTTTGGAAGGTCATCCTTTATTTAACGATCTTTGCGACACCCGCCTACAGCGATTCTTTCCGACAAAGCTTCGAGTAGTATCAATTGAATTACACTGTTGACAGATAGTCAAAGAAAGCTATTGTATTTGTAGGGAAAAAAGTGATGATTTCACAGGTGTGCCCGTTTTTTTTTTTTTTTTGTTCTCTATCTGTTCTTAAATGAGCCCCTAATCTGTTCTCAAATCTGCTCCCAAGTTGAAATTTAACTAATATCCTTAGCAGGATGAATTTGTAAAGATTCTTAGCACATTTCAGTACATTTGTTCTTAAACGGATCTTATTCCGAGCACAATTCCGTGCACATTCAGGCAACTGGAACATTATTCTGAATCAAAGTGTGCCAAACGCGTATCCAATGTACTTGTTCTTTTTTTTAATTTATTTTTTGAAATATTAGTAAAATTGCACCGTTTTCTTGCGATAGTTATGAATGATTAATTTCTTGTGTTTCGACGGTACTTAAAAGTACTAAAATCAAACAAAAGTTAAAAATATTAATTTTCTCTAAATACTCGTACTAGCGGTACATCCGAGATCAATGCTAATTACTGTTGTGTTTTCTTATCCCACTTTGCAGACAGATACATGTAGATCAAGTTCATGAACCCATGAACAGCGTTTTAAGTCCCACCAAAACAGCTGAAGGGTTGGAGCTGGCTGCCGATGCAAAAAAAAAAAAAAAAAAAAAAAATGTAGGCAAGAGCGACCTAATTCGTATTGCATTTTAAACATAAAGATCAAAATTTAAGGCCAACCACATGTTGTTGTGCTCGTGTTTGTCTACTTCGTAGCCTGCCCTGAACCGTTTGATCTCCTCGATTGTTTACCCCAAAGAGGCATCACAAGAGCGAGCTCTTTATTCCACTCATATATAGGGAGGGGCCTGTCTCCAAGAGTAACTGATATTTTGCTTGACTTCGGTAGCAATTTCTGAGAAAGAAATGCCTTCGTTATCAGGAGCTGTTCTCTGCTCCCCTCAAGAGCCATTCCGTCAGCGATCTCATTACCATACACATCCGTGACGGAATTCACTGAAGAGTAACTTTAAGACTCTTGCTGAAGTTATTTAGATGTTGGATTATGTTCAGAGTCGTTTTGTCACCATGTCTCCACCATTCAGACAGATTCTGAATAGAGTAATTACTTTTCTTTTGTCACCGATACATGGCTCTACCAGTTTTGTTTGGCTGAAAAAATTTGGAGACGGTTTTTTTACGCCTATGTATATATTTCATTCTAACCGCTATTCTGCCATAAGCAGGTAAAGGGTAGTAACTGCAACTTTTTCATTTTTCATTTTTTTGCATTTTTGTCATCTATTGAACGTTATCTTTATTGTACAAGCTCGCTTATTTGGTTTCCGCTGAAAAAAAGGCGGAAAAAACGTCTAATTGCAACATTATCCTATTGTTATAATTAAATCCACCACACATTTCTTCAAATATCTCGAAAACTCATTTCTGCAGATACTGCCGGTTACCTGCACACGGCAGTACTCGTTTCTTATTCGTAGTTTAAGGCATAAAGAGTTCAATCATGGTCAACCCAATTGTTTGTTCAACTTCAATGTTTACCTCATTTTTGGGGAGTTCAATAAAAAAGCGACATGTTACTGACACAGGATTGACTTGGAATAATTTTGTAAAACTGCTACATAAAAAACTAAGTTCAATCCAGCGCCAATTAACCTTCCCTATTGCCCCTAAAACAGGTAAACATTATCAAGGTCATAACTTAGCTTATCAGCGGCACACTATAGGCTGCACGGTTGGCTGTATGAAACGTTTCCAATATGCAATTACAGCTGCAACAATTGTGGAAATATGAAAAAAAAAAAAAGTCGAAAACCATATAAGTATCTATAAGAATAAATTAAAAAATATTTTAATCATTCATAACATTTTGTTAATTTTACTTTAATATAATTTATCAGTCTATTACTGCTTTTTGCTAATTTAGTTTATTAATACCACTTTTGCCGATCATTATATGTTTTTCATGTTTTTTGCAAGTGGGGCACATTACCCTGAAGGATTGTGGCGCAATGCGTACAGTCTGGGTAATACGACACAAACCTGCAATTTTCTTTTTCCTGTAATAAATAATACCTTATAATATAAATACTCTGTTTTGCATCTGTTAGTACTGATCAATTTTTCAGAGCATCTGCACCTACATTATGAATGTAGGGGAATGTGGAGAAAAGTGAAATGGTAAAATATTTACTCAGCTTTTAACGCCACCTATCTGGTAATATTTTAACTATGTAGTAGCAGATGTAGTCTATTCCAGGCAGAAAAAAAAATACCGCCGAAGATTAAAGCATTTGATAATACAGGCAATTTAAAAAAAAATCGATACTCATACTGTAATATTTTGTTGCAAGTCAAAAATTATTTTTTGTTATAGAATGATCAAGTCTTTGTTAGTAATATTTTGAATATTTATTGACATTTTCTAATATTTGGTAAGGTATTTATTTAGTTAATGTTAAGCTTATTTTCATTTTAGATATTTTGTACAATTAGTCAAGTGCATGTGGGGCAAAGTGGATTGGGCAAAGTGAAATAGTTTATTTCGTTTGCTCATTCAATCATTTACAAATCACTTTCGTATTTATTTATTTATTTATTTATTTATTTATTCATTCACAGTACTTCATTTAGTAATTCACTTATTTATTCGTTTTTTATTCTTATTCATTCCCTCTTCTGCTCACTCATTTAATTTTCTTCAGATAAAAATTCATTAGTTTATTAATTTATTCGTTTATTGTTTCATTATATTTTCATTTCTTCATTCAACCTTTTATGTGCTGATTTATTTGATAAAAAATGATTTTTACAATTAAATAGAGAACATTTCATCAAAAAAATATTTTATTCCTCTCTTTGAATCATGGAAAAAATCTGTGAAAAATGTGCTTTTTTTTTTTTTTTTTTTTGAAGGCGCAAATTTAAGGCAAAAAATATTGTTTCAATGCAAGTTTCATTTTAATATACAATGTTCTTCCTCTATGTATTGTAATTTTTTATAACAAGTTTCCAATTTGCTCATTTTGAAAAGCTCAGTCATATTAACTGTTTCACTATCCTCAATCCCCTACTATCTTCTATTTTTCAGTAAGGCAACTTCAGTGGGTCGTGATACCTCGATTTACCTTACATTTCTCAATGTCATGGCGTTTGTTTGAGTACTGAATAATTTTTTGACTCAAGATTTGTACAATGAGACTTTCTACGTTTAGATCACTAGAATAAGTGAGTAAATTAAAGCACCAATATATATGTAGTATATGAGATAAACAAATTTTGGTACTACACATTATCTTTACTCTATATTTTTATGATCGTAATGTATTTGCCCGCGAGTTTAAATTTCTGGTATATGTAAAATGAAGGAATACAAAATTAGTATTTTCCCCCCTTCAGACGCAAAAGTTGTTTCTTTATTCATGATCCAAAAATCAGGTTTTTCAAACACAGAATTCTCTGCATGATATTTTATTAATATAAAGTGTCCAGAGAGTATTATATTTCTGATGCCAAACACTTTGATTCAATTACGATTGGGCATCATTCCAAAAGTGTAAAACATTTCATTTTGAATTCAAAAAGACGCTGAAACGTAGAACATGCATTTTACTTACCATGAAAATTCATTTATTGCTTGAACCTTCAGAATGATTTATTTGAAACGATTACATTACGAACTAGATATTTATATCCGGTACATTGCCTAAGAACATAAGATTAAAAGCAGAATAAATGCATTTTTCAGTATGATTCAAAGTGACACTATGTTGGATCGTATCGCTGTTATAATATTTCTAAACAGTTTTTGATAAATTTCATTTAACTTTTGCTAAAAACTAGCTGTAATAAATTACAAGTTCCATGTGTGTATATTTTCTCCTTTTCTAGTGCCTAAAATTTCATTTTGGAGCATAAACTCTTATAATGTCATTAGTCTTTTATTGTAATCAGTTCAGAAAATGTAATTTTAAAAGTTTATTGCAAAATCCAAAGGTTTCATTTATGATTGATTTGCAGTTTGAAATATATTCTTTCAATGCCTGTATAGCTGATTTTTATGATCAGATTCATCCAACTTAGAACGAATTCGTATGTACCTCTATCAAATTTATTTCTATCTACAAGTAGTTTATGTGTTTCAACCCAAATTCAAAATAATAGAATACTAGAGCTGTTTAAACAAAATTGGTCAATAATTTGGGTTAAACCAACGAATGCAAGTAAATCAAACTAAAGCATGTTATTAAAGAATTCATAAAACAATTTCAACATCCGTGCACATATTATTTTATCAATATAAGGGTCGATAACACATTTGAAAATTATGTTAATTCATTATATGGGTCATAAAATTGAGAATAATAAAATCATTTAATGTGAATTTGAAAAGCAGTAAACTATTTTCATACCTGTTTATTGATAGGTTAGGATAAGTATAAAATTCATTGCCTGGAAGGTATGATTGATTTGCAGTTTTAAATATATTTAAGGATATATACTTACATCTTTCTGTGCCTTTATAGCTTATTTTTATGATAAGATTCATCCAACTTAGAACGAATACGTACGAACATCTATGAAAGTTATTTTTATTTACAAGTAGTTTATGCCTTCCAACCCAAATTTAAAAAAATAGAAAATCGGAAATGTTTAAACAAAACTTGTTAATGAGTCGGATTAAACCAACGAATGCAAGTTAAAGTAACTGAAGCACGTCATTAAAAAAATCATAAAACAATTTAAAATCTTTGCAGACATTATTTTATAAATGTAAGGTTTGATAACACAGTTGAAAATTATGTTGATTCTTTATATGGGTCAAAAGTTGGAATAATAAACTCATTTCAGGTGAATTTAAAAAGCAGTAAAATTATTTTCATACCTGTTTATCTATAGGTTAGGACAAGTATAACATTTGGTTCCCGGAAAATTTTGCGTTATTCTTTTGCTGAAAATGGGACGTACGAGTGATAAATCGGAAACAATGTAATTTCTAATTGTGTCATTGTTTAAAGTTAGAAGAAAACAATGCATCTTGGATCAAAGGTAAAGTTTTATAACCTACGGTCTCGAAGATTTTAAAAGGATATAATAGGATTGAATAATTAAAAAAATAACTGACATAAATGAAGTAGAAAGCTTGTAACAACTGACAGAGATGAAGGCGAATTAAAGTAAATCGTCCAAAAAAAATCGTATGCCTCTTGTATCCATAAGTGTTGGAAAGAATTTGTAGTTATCGTGTCCAAGCCAACTACACTGGAACGTTTGCATAAACTGCAGTTGCAATTGCGGGTCCTTAAAGTAAAACCAAACATGAACATGAAGCAGAGCCGTACACAACTCTCCTGGAGCAAAGAGATGCTCATCTAGTGCAACAAGACGTGGAAAGTATTTTATACAGTGATGAATCTTTATTTGAAAAACCTGTTGACAAAAGACGTGTGGGGATTGGTTATTAAAAAGCAAAGCACTTGAAAAATCTTGTGTAAGACTTTCTCTCTAGGAGGGAAAGTTCTCTCAAATTCTCTTTGAGGCATCTTTTATGGTATCAAGTGCATGATAGTTGCTGGAACAATGCAATTGTATGCATCATAAATCAATGTGCGAATTTTGCTGTTCATCAAAATGTACTGAATTACTGCATGATATTCTTTTTTGAGGTACACCAGTGACACATTTATCATCCAGCTAGATTCCACTTCGTGTCACATCTCTGAATAGACTTTTAGATTTTAAACTTAAAGACGGATTCCATCATACTATCGATCATACTATCGTTGACCATGAAATTATTAAATAAGTTCAAATTTGAAACTGATGAGCATGTAATATTGTGCCAACAAAAATTTTGAATTCAACAATTGGCTACATACTTGATACATTAAACATTCTTAATGTTAAGTAAGATGATGTTTCCATTTTTTTTTTAATTTTTTCGTTCAACTCATTCAACTTTTGGTAAAACAAGTTGAGATTTTCTGCAATCTGTATTTTTTTTTCTCAAATAGAGAAGCAGTTGCTTACAATGTTCAACTATAAAAAAAAAAAAAGCAAGCCATTTTTTTTTCATTCAGTTTTCTTTTTCTTTTTTATTATCTCTGAATAATTTTTGGATCATCTGAAACCGATATCAAAGAAATAAGTTTCGGCGAAGATAATGGACTGTCAATGTTATTGATTAAATGGAATCAATAGGAACGGTTATCAATATATCTATAAAGAGAAAACCAGATGTTTCCTTTCAGAAACTTTATTAAAGATCTTCAATTTATTGATTTAGTGCTAAATTTTATATTAAAATTGGCATTGCTTTGATAATAAATGAAAACAGTTTTAATGAAGTCACACATACATTTTGTTTCAGCCTAATTGGAGGGGCTAGAATGACAATAGTGTACTGCAAAAAATTTGCAGCTTAAATTAAGCATGGATTTTGGTTCCTTGTTTATAGTTCCTCTATTAATTGAACCATTTTTGAAAAAAAGATACTTAAATATATTCTTCACTAGGAAAGCACAGAAACTTTACAGGAGGATCACTTTACGTTTAGTACATTCGGACTCCAATATTAGTAATTGTTGCTCAAATAAGAATTACAGTGATGTAATTGAGATCTCAATGCCACAGATATGCGTTTTACAGGCATCAGAATTTATTAACTGCCTACTACCTGTAACTGCTGTTCAGCTACGAGTGACAGTGTTGTATTTCAGATCTCACTGCCGCCGAAGTGCATTATACAGTGGCTGTAGTGGCCTGATCTGCAAAGACGTCGGACTCGTAACCGAAGGGTCTTGAGTTCAATGCCAGCTGGTTGAAAATCCTCCGTGTTCGTTAATGGTGACTGGAGCACGTTAAATATGCCGTCGTCATAAAGCCCATCAAGTGAATCAATACCTCTGGTGGTTTTGGACCAGGAATTGCTCGTCTTCTGGCGCGGATCAAAAAAAAAAAAAAAAAAGCAGAGTGGTCTTCAGGGCTCCATTCAACCGGTAAATCCACAAATCAAGGTAGGCACGGCGGACCCTCAAGTGTGAGGATGATGATGCACAATTTACAGGAAGCAGACTGGTATACTAGGAGATGGAACGATGGATGTCCATGCTTACACATTTTCACTTATTATTTATTGTCCATACGTTTCCCTTTAAACCTAAAAAACTAAAGCATTTGACTTTTAATTTAATGAGACAAATACTTCCTAATTTGATTCAGCTTTCAATTTTAGTATTTTCCCGTCCTTATATAGTTAGCACAGACGATAAAGACATTGGTTACAGTATATTGATATGCAGCGAAGCGGTTTCGTATCGCTTTAAACATTTATTTTAAGTATCTCTCTCTCTCTCTCTCTCTCTCTCTCTCTATATATATATATATATATATATATATATATATATATATATTTGAATTTTGCTGTCCCCTCTAATTAAACTTCTGAGTGTTTATTTACCCAGGTATATGAATGGTGTCTCCCCAGTTTCGCCAAAAAAAAAAAACTACCCTGTTTTTCAATTTTAATCATACTTTTTGGATAAAGTAACTTGGGAGAGGAAATTTGAAATGTCGGCGAAACTGGGGATAAATCATATGTATGCATATATATTGATAACGTATTATAGAGAAGAGAGTTTAGCTGACAGTTTTAGCCTGAAAAATGAGATAAACCTCCTTTTTTAATTATCACTGCTTTAAAAATATCACCAAGAGGCCAGCTATTACAAACAAATTCAACAGGTCGAACGAAGCATCCCTGCTTTGTATTCCAACGCATTCACTTTTGTATAAACCTTGATTACAACTTTTGACATGCAAATGCTTGGACAGAAAATTTATTTCTAATCTCATGTTTCCCGAAACGTCCCAGGATTCTCTTTCAGCACGCACTGCCTTTAATGCAGGTATAATTAAAGTGGTTTGGTTATGCAAATAGATATTTGTTCCACTCGATGGCCACCAATGATTGATTGCTTTGTGAAAGACGCAAAAGCTGATACCATCATGCTTCTGGCAGTCTATGCTATCGCTCTCGAATATCGTCTGATCTATTATTCCGTGTGCTAACTGGTTTATTTAAGCTACGGGCTTTCATGTCAGGTGCATCCAGTTGCTCTGCATAGATACGGACTTGTGGGTTCAACAAAAATTTACATTGAACTACGGGTACGATTGCAACTTTGTTGTGAGCATGGTGTTTGTGTCATGAAACTAAACTGAGTTTGTTGAAGTTGTTCGTGATGATAATATCCGTTAACCCATGGGTTCTCTGCATTTCTGAACTTACGCATCACTTTTTGCGTATCATTAACAATGAGTATCTCCAACAAAAGCACTTAAATTTTATTAAAATGTGTTATATTAGTTAAAGTTTGGCTATTAAAAAGTTATAAATCATAGTTTAACAATTAGAAGCTATTTCTAAATTTACTTTAGTACTTTAAATTAAATACTAGAAATTTTGTTATAAAAGACCCTTCAATGCAAAATGTTTACTAAACATACATTAAATTCGGGGAAATAATTAATGGGAACGCTAAGTTTGTTTTTGTTTATGAAATTCATCAATGTGTTAATTGAGATGTTTTGAAGAGATAGGATCTTTTCCTTTTGCAGAAAATACTTTAGATGTAGCCGTTTTGATGTAAACAATATTGCTACTAGTATAATTTCTTTGGTAATTGTAAGTTCAGTAAAAATGAAAAAATATGATAAATCGGGCACATCAACTTTAATTACATTTTATATTGTTGCTGATAGGGTTCTCAACATTTCTGAACCCCACGCATCACTTTTTGTGTATCATTAACCAACTATCTCCAACAAAAACTCCAAAAAGCTATAATACATACTTTTCCTATAAAAAGTTGTTACTGAGTTTGGTATTTTGCGTTAAAAGCCAGAAAATTTGAAAAAACAAATTTATGACACTTTCTTTAATCGTGCTTTTCGATTTGTAGCATAGAACAAAACAACGGACCACACGAATTAGTTTCGCGAACCGCATGCGGTGCGAGGACCTTTGGTTGAGTACCACTGTTACTATATAGACATATAGTTGCTTTGGTAATGGTTTCGTAAATATGGAAAAACCTTGAAAACTTGGAAACATTGAATTTAATTATATTTTATAATATTGTTGGATGGCATAAAAACATACTTGTACTTCTTGCATAAAAACATACTTCAGTTCATAAATATTTAATAACATCACCATCTGTCTGACACGTTATGTACTTAATTCGTATACATAAGTTCTAAACGTAGTTTAGGGAAATACTTCTGCTTATTGCAAAATGCCCGCTAAGAAAAAAACATCCGATTTAGTTTGGATTAATGTTAACAATATAAAATACTGTAATTTTAAATAAGTCGTCTAAAACACATTATTTTTTAAGTCCATTTCCTTGTCTGTAATATTGTGTTTAAGATGTATGAAAAAAAAATAGCATTCTGAAAATGTAATTGATTTGCATTTTGCATTAAAATTTTCATATTTGTTGCGACGTATTTGGCGTTTCAAATGAAAACGGCATTTCAAAATAAGTGACAAGTGTATAACTCAAGATGCATTATTTTTGCCTTAAAAAAGTATCTTTTATGCTTTCTTGACATTTCTGTCAAAGATATACACGGCTCGAAAATTTTGACCGTCTATTTCAAAATGTGTGCAAAAATTTGCAAGCAAAAACATTCTTTTAATATTCATAAGTTGTAAAATTGACAATATCATCTTTTTAAAGGGAAAAAAAGTGACAGATTTAAATGAAATGTGTCTGTTTTGCCGTTGTTTTAAGCAAAAATACGTTTTAGAAAGAAAAAAAAATTAATGTTTTTATGATATTTTCCATTTTGCTATATCTTTTATGCATTTTTTAATGAATTTGAATGATTAAAATCTCGCAATTTAAACAGGATGAAATGATTTTTTAAGTTAAAAATGTAAAAGCAGGGGTGTACAGATCATAGTGAAATAGTCAAGATAATATTAAATTTTCAACTTGTTTATTTAGTTAGAAAGATTTTAATGAGAACTGAAGTACTACATAAAGAGATAATAAATACTATAAATTGAATATTTTGTATTCAATCCTGTAGTGTTTTTTTAGTTTTGTCAATGAAACTTTACCTCCAAATAAATATGGAAAATTATTATTCTGCCCGTTATGTGAGACCTTTTAACTTTACTCATAAGTGACAAATCTAACTTAAAACATTATTAAAACAATATTTTCCATCTGATTGTTGAAAATACTTTGAATGAATAAAAAATTAAACGAACAAACAATGAATTTACAAAAAAAAAAGTATGAGTGATTAATGAAGAAAAAATAGTGAAATAATGATGAACTAAATACGTGAGTAAAATAAATAAATATGTAAGTAAATTGGTGAATAATGAATAGTTAAGTGAATAAATAAATGGATAATATGAAGGGAATAACTAATAAATAAATCCATAACAATATGAATTACTTAATAAACGATTGAAAAAATAAACAACTTGATTAATCTCTTATTTTATTTATCTGACCTGCGTCTGTCAAATTTACCTACACGTTTAAAACAAAAAATTACCGTAAACAAGTCTCAAATATTATTTGTAACATTAATAACAATAGCTTTATCATTTCGTAACAGCAAAAATTACTTTCATCTGTCACTTAACATAGCAATACAACTATAAAAAATTTTTTATGTCTTCAGTTATGCACTTAGATAATTAGAGGTAACTATTTTTTTAATGGTATCAGCTGTATGTGCAACAACATTGTTGAAATATTGCTGGAGAAGTGGCACCACAAACAGAATAAAATATTTTTTCATTTAATTCAGTCACCCATTACCATATGATGTAAAGTTTAATTTTAAACCACTATGAAACACGAATTAATGTAACGAAGTGGTGTGAAATTAAGTATGAAAATACATAAAAATCTGCTTATATGTAGATAAATAGAAGCAATTGTTCTTTCGTTTGAATTAGATGTCAAATTGATGCTCACAATTAAAGAAATATGAGTTTGTTTAATGTTCAAATTAATAATTAGAATCTTAAACTGTAAAGTAACTTTTTTTTTTAATTATCTGCGAAATTGAATAAATAGTAGGGACATATTGGGCAAAATGAAATAGCTAATATGACTGACCGTCACAAAATGTACAAATTGAAAATTTGTTTGGATAATTACAGTACGTAAAGGAAGAGTATTGCATTTTATAATGAAATTTGCATTGAAAGAGAATTTTTTAAATTTTTTGCAGTAAATTTGCGTTTTCAAAAAAAAAAAAAAAAAAAAAAGCAGTTTTTTTCACTTTTTTTTCATTGGGCAAAGTGAAAAACAAAACAATTTTTCTACTGAAATATTTTCTGTTTGATTATCAAAAGTATTTTGGATCAATGAATCAAGAAATAAAAGGTTGATTGAATAAATGAGAAGATACGGAAACAATAAACTAACAATTAAGTAAATAAATTAACTGATACATGGGAAAAAATAAATGAGTGAGTAAAAGAGTGAATGAATAAAAAATTTGAATAAATAAGAAAGTGAAATGAATGAATAATGAATAAGTAAATTAATAAATGATTACGTTAGTGATTTAGTAAACGATCGAGTGAGAAAACAAAATAAACTATTCCACTTTGCCTCGCATGTACTTGAGTAATGTGTACAAAATAATTGAAATACAAATAAGCTTAATATTAACTTAGAGGGGTGAAGTAGCTGAAAGTTACGCCAAAATATTTCACAGCTGGCTACCGATGCGCCCTTTTGGATTCAGATAGTACATGAGTAGACGAGTCCAAAAAGATCGGGACACACATTTTTCTGGCCCTCTAGCGGCGTTGATGATGTCATCAATATGGCCGCGAATTTTTGTGATGCGAGTCTACATTTCTCTCTGTAACTCGGATCTGTATTTTGATATTAACATATATTATTAATGATTCTTAATCAAGGGGAAACGTGCTTTCTAACAGTGTATTTGATGTTATCATTCATGTTAATAAAATAAGTTCATAAATATTTAAAAGTTTTTTAAAAAATTTGATTTTTATTTTGATTTTTTGAGACATTTTGCAAGGTGACTTGGAATGCAGTATATGTAACTGAGAACGTGTATTTTACATTTAGCCCATTAAAAAATTTCCTTTCAAATGGTATGTATAACTTTAATTATATTACAAACAGTTGCCGTTTACAAAATGATATAGCATAGCACACAAAGTCAATATGGTAACAATGAAATTAATACTGGTTCCAAGAAGTAGAGTAACTTCAATAATACTTAAGTTACAAATGTAATTGTTGTAATTTTTGATGTGAATATGTAAATAAATTCTAGCTTATTTAGGGGTATTTGTAGGATTGGTTTCAAACAATTGGTACGAGAATAAGAAACAAGAGAAAGTACACTATTACCCAGAATCAACAATACATTGTCAAAAACAGAAATGTTTTTGACATCCAAATAAAATAGCATCTTGCTGATATATGCATTAACGAAAGAAATTAAAACAACGAATAAGGCACAAATTAGCAGGAAAACTGTATACATGTGTTTCAGGGTTACAAGGAATGTTTTTCAATGCTAAAGATGCGAACTTAAATTTTGTCGGATGGGTGAAAAATTGTTTCTTTGAAGCTCTGAAACTTCTGTATTCGGTTTTCATACTGATTCATACCTTTATACGTTTCTTTATATATTTTTATTTCTCAAGGGCAGAAATATTTGTTCCATTTTTACATGCAATAATAACTAAATGATTTGTGAAAATTTTCTTGTAACCACCAAACGCATTCAGAACGCTGGTCTTCATATAGACAACGTTTCAAACATCGTATGTCCATTTTAATACGTTTACAAGATTTGCATCGCTTGCGGCAGATACAGGAGGTAAGTTGTATAGAGTGTTTTGAGAGCTCTGGAACTGTTTTCCACACAGGTTGGTATTAACCTTCTTAAGTTAGTTTCCATTGCCAGTTTGTTGGCGAAGTTTATTCTATGATGAGAATCGAGACTTATTCCAAATTCTTGCTTAGAGGGCACTTCGTTTGATCTATTTCATAAAAGCATCTGGGGGCAGTGGGAAGAATATTTTCAATCGCTCTATTGTTTCTTGTAAATAAAACTCGTCTGCAGTCATTGATATTCTGAAGACTTGATGTTTGATCGTAGAGTAGAATGATAAAATGCTGCAAAAGATCATGGCAACCAGTAATAATTTCATTGTTGCCACTTTGTCTTTGTGTGCTATGCTATATCGTTTTGTAAACAGCAACTGTTTGTAATATAATAAAAGTTATATTTACCATTCGAAAGGAAATTTTTTGATGAGCAAAAACTAAACTACACGTTTTCAGTCACATTTACCGGATTTCAAGTTATATTGCAAAATGTCTCAAAAATCAAAATAAAAATTAAATTAAAAAATATATATATTTCTGGTTTTTGAACATGAATGATAACGTCAAATATACCGTTAGAAGGCTACCGTTAGAATCACTAATAATATATATTAAAATCTAAACACAAATACGAGTTACAGAGGGAAATGTAAAGTCGCATTACAAAACTTGGCGGCCATATTGATGTCGTCATCAACACCGCCAATCACCAAATTTATGTCCCGGGCTTTTTTGGACTCTTCTGCCATGTACTATCTGAATCCAAAGGGGCGCATTAATAGCCAGATCTGAAACTGTTTCAGTTACCTGACACCACTAACTAGATCAATACTGCACAGAATATTAGAAGGTGTCAATTAATATTTAAAATGTTAATAATTAGAACTTTATCACTTTAAACTAAAAAAATTAATTTTTGACTTACAACAAAATATTACAATATGAGTATCAATTTTTGTAAATTGTCTGTATTATCATATGGGTATAATGTATTACTATCATTTTGAGCAGTAATTTTTCCTGGCTGGAATAGACTACATGTGCAACTACATAGTTAAAATATTATCAGATACGAGGCTCTAAAAGCAAAGTAAATATTTCACCATTCCACTTTGCCTCGTTATTGCGCTTTGCCCCACAGTTCCCTTTATTAAACCGTTCCATCCAATTTATCTAAACGTTTCAGTTTTTTATATTAATTATTAATGTCACTGTTTACTCTTTAATGGAATCTAACAAAATTTAGCTAAAACTGAGACTAGAGTTAAAAAACTAGAGTTATTGAAACATTCCATTTAATTTTTTTTTTAATTTTAAGATTTGTAAATAAAAAAAACAACCAAGATTTTTTAATTAATTTAATTTTTTTTACAGATGAATAAAGCTACGTAAATTGAAATTTCTAAACATCTCTAAAAATAAAAAATAATGTTGTTATTGCATTGAATTTCTACTTCCTGAGGCAAGGTTCGGAAAAAATTATGTATATTGCTCATTAAGCTTTTGAGGATTAAGAGAAACTTTCCTAATGCACCTTATTTAGCCAAATATTCAAAGGAAGAAAATGTAAGGAATTATTCATTATAAAGATTTTTTACAGGCAAAGCTTTTCTTTTTAAAATCTAATTGACTAATTTTTACTACGTTTTGGGGTTTTAAGTTGCAGCTGAGGACTTATTTTTATCGCATTGTAGGGGAATGTGGGGCAAAGTGGAATGGTTAAGATTACTTATTCATTTCAAAATGAACAAATTGGGAATTCGTTCTGAAGATCACGGTACATAAAGAAAGAACAATATATTTTATAATAAAACTTGCATTGAAATATTGTGTTTTGTTTTTGACAATAAATTTGTACCTTCAAAAAAAAAGGTGAAATTTTTTCCCCTCTTTTTTTATGGGGCAAAGTGAAAATTGAAATATTTTTCATTTGAAATATTTTCTATTCGATTGTTAAAGATATCTTTGATCAAATAAATGAGTAAATAAAGGAATGAATGAATAAATGAAAATGAAACGAAAGAATAAACGAATAAATAAATAATTTAATATGTGAGAAAAACTAAATGAATAAAATAGTGAATGGAACAAGAAAATAAGTGAATGAATGATTAAATAAGGGCATTTTTTTAGTGAAATAATATAAATAAAACAACTAATTAAGGAACAAGCAAGTGATTTTATAAAAGATTGAATAAGTAAATAAAATGCACTACTTCACTTTGCCCCGCATGCATTCACCTAGCTTTCTAAACCACTTGAAATTAAAATAAGTTTTATACTATTAAACAAATAAATACTGTACCGAATATTAGTAGGTCTCCATTAATATTTAAAATGTTAAGTATAAAAATTTTATCAATTAATAATAACGAAAATAACTTTTTATTTAGAAACAAAATTTTACAATATAAGTATCAATTTCTGAAAATGTCTTGTATTATCACATTTGATTTTCAGAGGCTTTTTTTCTTGACTAGAATAGATTACATGTGTTACTACATGGCTAAAAAATGACTAGGTGGGTGGCGCTAAAAGCAGAGTAAATATTTCACTTTGCTCCGCTATTTCACTTTGCCCCACATTCCCCTACATTAAAAAAATATCTAAGCAACCTTTTAAGCAACTTGGTTAATTTCTTGGAAACAAACTGCAGGGTGATTTTAAATGAGTGTCGGGGTTTTAACGTTTTGTAGTTTTTATTGCTTAAAACTTAAACTCATAACTCATACATGACTATGCGTACAAGTTTACAAGTGATCAATGTGAGCATTTTTAATCACGGAGTACACAGCGTGTCGATAGCCCAGTACTTTTCAAACGTTGTTGAGTGCTTGTTGCGAATTGTTGCAACGACTGCCGCAATCCTGTTTATTAGGTCGGGTAGGTCAGCTGGTAGTGGTGGCACATGCACACGATACTTTATGAACCCCTAGAGGTAGAAATTCAACGTTCACCGGATCTCACACCATAGGATTTCTACCTGTGCGCGTTCATAAAAGATATTAAGTTCTTCACTATCAGTTGACCGACCTAGCTTAAATAACGTGATTGAAGCAACTGCTGAAACAATGATACCACACGCAATAAGCAATGGTTGGGAAGAACTGGGCTTTCGACTTGATGTGTTTCCGTATGACGAAAGGTGCTCACACTGAACACTTGTGAACTTGTACGCATAACTATCTGATTTTTTCTTTCATTTCATGTATTACTTTTTAATTAATTTTTACGTAATCAATACTACGAAGTTTTAAAACTCCAGTATTCATTTAGAAACATGCTGTATTTTAAAGACAAAATCAAACATGCAAAATATGTTTTTTCCCCCTCTCATGTCGAATACTATAGCAATGAGCGTACACAATGCACAAAAACAAATTAGCATGGTTTAATTTTAAAACTAATGACACAATTGTCATGTGATTGCATAGGTTTAGAAGTATCATAAAGTTTGATACAATGTAAGCGCATTTTTTGTACATAATAACAGCATATACAGTTTTTCCCGGACTATACACTGTACAAATTAATTGTTTGAAATATGTATTGAACTAGGTACCAATGGTAGACTGTACTATTTGATGCTTGGTTAAAACTACGCAAGAAATTAGTATTTAAAAAACTGAAATTTCTCGGCAAAATAGAAATTACCATTTTTTGTTTTTCTAAATGTCAGAAAATGACTGCATGACCTTCAGTTGAAATCTTTTATGGTTTTAATGCTTGATATTTCTTATCAGTTTTCTTTTATTTCTTTATTAAAAAAGAACAGCTTCACAACATAAGAGCACAGTTTCATTTTCTTTACTTTTTAGTTCAGTTCCGTGATGCATTTATGTCTCAAGAAACCTTAGATAGTCGTCTCAATTTTCAAAGTTTAAATACAATTATAAAGCAATCCTTTCACTTGCAATTTGAAAGAGAAAAGTCAAGGTTTCAAGCTTTGACTTTTTGCATTATAAACAGCTGAATCATTTCTTAGTGTTGAGTTCATACAAAGAGACAGTGTATTATTTTAACGAGTTCATAACTGTTAGAAACTGGTAAAGTATGTACAAGCAATTTTGCTTTGTGTGAGAGTTATAAATCTCATACTTTGCTTTGTAATAGGTGAATAAATTCTAGAGAAGTTACCATTGAGTTTCAATATTGGTCATAGCAAGCATTAATTTACATTGTTTTAAAAAGTGTTCAAATTTCTAGCTTTGGCCTTTAATTTGCGTTCCCCACTACAGAAAAATCACACAGTTTTAATTTTGAATGCATGACATTTCTGCTTTATAGTAATTTACACAAAAAAGCCCAGCTGGTAGCGCGCTGGTTAGGCATTGGCCTTTTCCGCCTGTGGACCCAGGTTTGAACCTGGGGTGGCCAGTCAGTGGATTTTTGAGATGCAGAAAATCATCAGCGCCCATGTCGTATGATAAGGCGGCATGTAAAAGATCCCTTGGGTATTCGCTTGACTTAGAACATCTCTCGACTAAATTAAAATTTCTAGTGCAATTTCGCATCAAAAGAGAGCCCAGGTGCCTCCCTCTGGTGGACACTGGGCGACCAAATTATTCGTGCCATTGACATCCTGCGCCTTAATGGTGAATGTTGGCATATGAAAGACTGGATGCCGTATCGGGGAATAGCACTAGGTCTGCTAAAGGTTTAATAGCGTTAGAATGCAGCCCCCATTAGAAAAAAAAAAGTTACACAAAAATGTCAGACAAAATGTTTTGAACAAACTAGTTAAAACGCTTTTTTCCTTGTTGGTATTCATTTCAATGGTTAATAAGAATTTTCAAAAATCCGTGTTTTTATAATTACTCCTATTTATGTTTTTGCTTTTTATATTTCACATTTCATCTTGGAATGAAGGCATTTAATTTTTGCCTTCAATTCACGAGTTCAACCCCACCATTTTGCGGATACTCACTGGTGAGACACATTTACTTTATCTACCCGTTTTGATTGCGCTCCCAGGTTCAATGAACTGACATCTGCCTCCAGCTCGGTTATTCCCTATTCGGGACTGACGAGTCCATAACAAGGACGAATCTGCATTCTCTGGAGGGAATAACTGGGCTGTAGATGTATTGCTTGTAGTTCTGTCTTAGCCCTTGCTTAGATCCGGTAACTTACTGCTTAACACTAAGTTAGATTGTTTATAAACAGATAAAAAGCAAATAATCAAACTAATACATAGAATTGAAGGAAACGTCGGTTATACGAGGTTCCGGTTAAATGAGTTTTCAAAAACTTATTTCTGCTCTACTCTTTTTTTTTTTGGGGGGGGGAGGGGACTACAGACTTAGATTTAAGACAAGAAAGTTTCATTTCTGAGGGTGTAAATTTGGAGGTATGTTATGCATTGTTCCGTATGATAAATGTTTCTTAGGGTTTTTAGCGCAGGTTCCGAAAAAGACCTTTTTCATCAATCCCGTAAGGATTTTTTAAAAGTCAAAGGTAGTTGAATTTTCAAAAACATAGAAAGAAAGAAAAAACTAAAATTTCTTGACTTTTTCCCTCTTTTCGTCTTATACCATGTATCATTTTTATTGTATCTTAACAGCTGATGGGTTTCAAAAAAGAGCCAATGACATCAATTTTAGAATTTTTAACGAAAACTGCCACAAAACTGGCCACATTTCTTTTTGAATAAATTAATTGAACTCTTCATTACAAACAATTATTGACTTTCAGAAAACTCCACTTTCGGAAGAAAAAGGGAAAAGTGTTAACATACGGCACTTTCACGTAATTATTTTTTTCAGTTGTGAGCTGAAGCCCTTATATTGATAAACATTGTCTAGCAAATATCTGGTCTGTGATTTGTTTTTTACCATCCTTAAAAAGGGGAATCGAGTCAGGTTCGGTGTTTTTTTTTTTTTTTTTTTTTTTTTTTTTTTTTTTTTTTTTTTTTTTGTACCCAAAAACAAAGCTGTAAAATTTGCATTTATTTGTCTTTAATGCAAAATCATTCTTTACAGAAAAATATCCATTTTAAAAACTTAAAGTAAACATTTTCAAAATCTTAAGCATAAACAGCTTCTTGTATAAAAATGGCATTTTTTCTACTTTTAAGTGCAACTTTAACTTTTTTCCCCGGAAAAACATGATTAATGAAACGGAAAGACAAATAGTAGTATCCTGTCATCACGTGCGCGATTCCTGTGCGATCATATATTTTCGCCCACTCAAGTCAGAATAAGTTTTTCAGTCACATGCTGTCGGAAAATATATCAATTACCAGTTTCGAAATAGTGACATTCCGTGGGATTTATTCTGAGAGTTTTTAGAAAAATATCCTTGGTATTTAACTTGTTTAGTTTTGCATTAAATGCTTGTAGAAAAAATACGTGTCACCCGACACTTAAATAATATAACTATTTCTATTCTGCTATGAGTTTACCTAATATTTTTACGAGATTTTATGTACTTCCGCAATAGATAAAATTTTTTGTAATTATGTAGTTGCCTTATTTCATCATATTAGATTGGTTCGTAATAATATTTTCTTCAGATAAGTTGTCGCTAGGATGGATCTCGATAACTCGAATCTTTTTTTTTTTAAATTTATTTTTAACTAGATAGTTGCCCGTCATGGTATGACGAGTGAAAATTTGCTTTTACATTTGAAAGCAGAATTTGCCTGTTTGTAGGGATTGCAAAACCGGTATACTGGTATTCCGAACACCGGGATTTCGAGCAATTTAGCAATTTCGTAATACCTGTATTTGCTGAGGAAAATACCGGTATTTTCGGTATTAGCTAAAAATAATAAATAGTTTTAATTCAAGAATTTTTAATGCAACTTATTAAATGTCTACTTTTATTTTAAATGTGTACATTTTCCATGATAAAGAACCGAAATCAATCCTTTGATTTAAAAATTTAGCTTCAAA
This sequence comes from Uloborus diversus, assembly GCF_026930045.1. NCBI lineage: Eukaryota > Metazoa > Arthropoda > Arachnida > Araneae > Uloboridae > Uloborus > Uloborus diversus. The sequence continues at coordinate 86,935,778 of NC_072739.1, read as the reverse complement.
AGCATGAACTAATAGAATATCATTAAAAAAAAAGTATTTTGTGCAAAATGTATTTATTTTTTCCATTTCCCTGATCGCTCATTTCCTTTTTTGGGAAAGTTAATTTCGAGTGTAATTTTGTACGCCTCCCTCCTTTTTCTGATGAACAATTTATTCAAACCATCAGTTGCAGAAATACTTTGATTTTTTTTCTTAAATATTTGTCTCAACTGTACTAAATTTTGACAAAAACTGTTTCTTGTTAGCATTACAAATGGCAATTTGTTGGCACCAGTATTAGTTTGTTGTGCCGTCTCGCTATATGGCTTCATACTTGGCAAGATAATATTTAGAATTATATATTGCCTTGAAAATTTGCCTAGAGGGAAAATATAAATGTGTTCCACAAATTCAAATATATTTTCAGATATTTACATAATTATAATTGCAAAGAATTTTGAAAAGAAAGCTAAAACGAATAAGAGAAACCAACAAGATCAAATTAGTCAAGTTTATCGTAAATTTCAAACCAAAGGACTTGTAAAACGTAAACACAAACTTCTGTTCAAGAGAAAATGATGTTGATATTGGAAAAGTATCATCTCTCAGGAAAGAAATTTCAACTACCTTTAAATTAAAGAAATAATAGAAATACACACAATACGAAAGAAACACACACACACAAAAGGGTTTATCCAAAAATGACTTGCAACACACCGAATTTTTTTGAAGATAAAATACTTTTAGGCAATTAAAGCAGAGGAGGTGTATCACGTATTGTTAACAGTACCACCGACCAGCGTGAATTCAGAAAGAATAGTTTCAACAGTAGGGAAGTTGAGCGCTAAAATGTGCTCCAGGCTTAGAGACAATTCAATAGATGCATTATGTTTTTTACTAGTAATGATTTTTTATTATGACATTTGTTCCAACAATTTATATTTGTTCGCAATACGTTTTCATAATAGTACAATTTTTGTACAAAATTATGAAATGTGGCAACGAAGCAATATGTTTTCAAGCAGTTTTTGAGAAATTTCTAATACCGGTATTAATACCGGTATTCCGGTATCACGTTTTAAAAATACCGAATACCGGTATTGAATTTTTGGCCCGGTATTGCAATCCCTACCTGTTCGGTGATATCGTGGTGGTTTAAGTTTTAACTCTAACACCAGTGGATTAACCCTACACTGTTAAAACTACAGGTTGCGTTTGGCACCTTTCAGGGGTGAAACGCTTGTTCACCAGCGACACCCAATACGGACCAGGAATAGCACCTCTTACTAGGGCGAAAAATGGGCACCTTTTAAAAGACAGGCAGCACGGGGGGAAAGAAGGAGCCTTCGGAGAGAAAAATGGCACCCTCACTGATTTCTACAGTAGATCCTCTTCCCCCTCCCCCCCCCCTATTGTGTGCGTTTTTGAATATTATTGTGTTCTATTTATTGTTTGGGTTTATGATAGACAAAGTCTTGGTACTTTTTTCACATTGAATTCATTTTGGATTAAAACTTGTCATTTAAGGCATTTGATCACATTTCAGGCTTTCCAACATAATATAGAAGTGTTCATGACTTCAATTCCTCTATCTGAGTTTTAACTCTCATAAAAACCCTTGGATTGCTCAGTAGTTTTAAATGATATTTACATTTACTATAGCATGATACTAAAAAATAAGAGTGTAGGCATTTATGGATAATTTACAAGCACAGCCAAAAATATTCAGTTATATTACAATCACGGAAAAATCAAATCATTTCATAAAATGCAGGCGTTCAAAATATTTTAATTAAGAACAACATATTGATACGTATTATGTAGTTCGACATTTGAATATCCTATTTGAACATAAGTAATCTAAAAAAGCACTTTTTTTCTTTGTTAAATAGAAACTTTTTTGACATTAAAAATCAAAACAAATTTTTAGCATCCTACATAATGAAAAGCATTGGAAGCAGAAATTAAAGAGAGAGAGAAAAAAAATAAACGCGTCTAGACACTGCATTCGGTTTTTGAAATAACACCAACGAAATATTTTCACGTAATGAGTCATGGCATGAAACACACAGAGAGATTTCTTTTCAAAGCTTTTTTTTTTCTTTGCTACGTCTACGCAGATATTTTATTGAGAAGCAGAAGATAAAGACATTTAGTGTATCCGCTGTAGCCGTTAGTTACATCATTGAATTTTCATCCCGGTTACTTATTAATTATTTCGTATTGCTAACAATAAACATTTTTGGGGAAAATACATGAGACCGCAGACGTGACAAGCAATGAACACCATATATTAGTACACGTGATAAAAAAATTCATACATCACTATGTTAAAACAGTTAACTATAAACAATAAGCAGTACTCAGTTTACTTTGTTGAAACACAACTCTGAAAACACTAAAAGCCTGTTGGAAAGCCTTAAATGTTATACCATGATTAAATGCCTGTACTTACGCAAGGTTTTGAAGGTTTGTCCAGAAATTTGGAATTTTAATCCAGTATAATTGTCTATTCAATGTGAAAATTTAATGTACCAACAACTACTTTGCAGCATCGTCGTCCGCCATTAAAGTGGCTGAATTGAACTTATGCCGGATAGTACAGCGCATGTGCGAGCGAGGCACCTTTGCGGAGGAAAAGAGTCGCTATTGGCTACTGCGTGAGCTGATGGCCCTTCATTACCTTCTTTCATCCACTGAGGTGCTTAAAAGATATCGGAACAATATTTCCTAGCCTCTGTGGCACCCTGTGGCTCCGTCTTTGCACCCTACGGCAGAAAATCGCACCCAGCTAGCACCTCTGGTTATAACAGTGTAAGCTCCAGTAGGTAGCGTTCATATTGTTGCCCGTTTTTTTCGTGTCTTCATTCTCCTGAAATGACAGTCTTACCAGTAAAACATTGAGTTACCGGATCGAGTTCAGCCTTGTCACAATAAAAACCTTTCCCTGCATGTTAAACATTGCCAAAACACATTATCAAATTATCATGCCGTGGCGTAAGTTTTATTGTTGAAACTAGCCGGTTACTTTATCATCGGCTATTATTTTTATGAGGATGGCAAGGCAGATTACACTTATAGAATGAAAACATGTAGAACAGTGAATAATTTATCAGAAATTGACCGAAATCATTGCCTCAGGCGTTCTTTGGCTCTCCAAAACAGGTTCTTCTCGGAAAAGACCCGAGTGGACCGATTTAGTGGAAACTTCCCATAACTCGAACTGCCAATTAATCGTCCCTTGGGACATCGTGTTACCGGGAGTAGACTGTAGTATTAAAGCTCTCGTCTACTGATGCTATGCGACTACAAGAGTTGTTATGCAATCTTAAGTGTTAAAAAATGCCGTAGAACTTCGATTATCCGAATCTTTTTTAACCGGAGCCTCGTGAAACCGAAGTCGATTATGTTGTTTTTTATTTATTTGTAGGTGGGTGGTGGGTAGGAAAAAATCTTCCGTAGGCTAACGGAGGTCGTTATTTCAACTGCAGGCACCGAATTATCCTATCACTTCTTTTTCTCTCTTTTTTTTTTAAATTCTACCAGTTTTGAAATAATAAATGATTCCAGTGATGTATGACTTTTAAATTCAAAAACAACCGAATTTTAAAATAAAGTATAGTTTTTAGAGTTATTATTTTTCTTTTAACTATACAGACATTTTTAAGTACCCTCTTTTATTCGGAAATTTGGATTTACCAATGGATATACGATCCTGTTCACTTCAGTTAATCGAGGTACTACTGTTATAAAAAGTGGAATAAGTTATAATAATGCACAACGTTTTCAATCGGAAAATCAGATCGGTCATTTAAAATTTTTCCAAACGGTATAATCTCAACGTAAATTTATCAGAAAAAAAAAACAAGTCCACTTATGAGTGAAAACATTAAGTTTTCAAAGCTAGAGGTAGTTCCCCCCCCCCCTCCCTTAATGACGGGTGAGCAGAGCTAACTGAAAATAACATAAAAGTACCTTTCATCTCAAATAAATCAAGAACTTCCTGCAAAATTAAGTTATAAATCCAAAAATTACTACGTACTGAAAAAGAAAGAAAGAAAAGCTGATCTATTATGCTTACAAAATTTGCGTGTCATTCATTCCCTTCTTATCACACTACTTCATGCAGCACTATTCTGCTACCCACATGCTAAAACAAATCTTTTTCCTTAAAAAAACTGCTTCCCGGGCATTATAAGACTATTCATCAAATAAATGGATGATCCATCCAAGAAAGAGTGCTGTCCACAGTCTTCTGGATGGTTTACGTAAACAAAAATGCACATTTCCATGAAAAAAAAAAAAAAAAAAAAAAAAAAACGTGGTGTCCAAAAATCTTTCCTCATAGCTCTTAACAGCTGCTCAGTATTAGGTAGAACATCTTGAGCTCTCTCTCTCTGGTCATGCATTCAGATTTTCATCGCACTCAAAAGCAAGGAAAAAAACTGGTCACAAAATATAAGTTTTTTCTAAGTATAACCTTTTTATTGGTTTTTGAAAATCGGATATAAGACAAAATGTGATTAAAAAAAATTTCAGCAGCGTTTTGTCTTTCGTTTTGTGTGAATTTTTTAAATCACATACGTATCATTAATTTTAAACATTATTTGAAATTTGTTTTTTAATGTATATCTTTTATAAAATTAAAAAGTGTTTTTTTTTTTTTTTTTGGACTTTTTAAAAGCATTACGCATTATTTATTTTCAGTCAATATAATCAATTTTGCGTATTATTAATTTTTAAAAATGCATATAATCGACTTTGAACTTTAATTGAAATGCGTTTTTTTAATGTATAGTTTTTAGGAAAACGAAAAGTTATACTTCTTGAATTTTTAAAAAATGTTGCGTTTTATTTATTTCCAGCTTTAATGTACTGTGTATAGTTAAAAAATATATTTTTATGAAAAAATAAAAATGAAACGTTTTTGAATGCATCTAAAAATATTTTGGAGTTTATTAAAGATATTCCTTCGAAAATGTTTTGAAATAATGATTTATTATCTCAAACTTCTATCTAACTTAAGTAATTTTTATGACATAAATTAACAAAGACAACATAACAAGGGCTTTATATATATAACAGGGTAATAATAATAACAAGGTCTTTTTTTTTAATTTGAAGCAAGAAGTAGCATCGAGTAGGGTTTCAATTATTGGAATGAATGGGGTTTTAACGAAAGACACAAAAATACTCAGTTTTTGTATTCTTTATTTATAAATATATTGTTTCTTGCACTTAATGGAATATAAAATAATGAAGTATACTGTATTTCATTGTAAAAAAGACAAAACTGAAAGGTTAATTTTTAAAAGTTATTTGAACATCAGTTTCAAACTGTAATTTAAGCGAAAGTTTTTGAAAATCATACATTTATTCAAGTTACATGTATTATAACATATTGAATTTTAGAATAACTGTGGAGTTAGAGCGGAAATTATATATCATTTAATTTGAGTTTTAGCTCTCTGATTTATATTTTTAGAACATTTCATTAAAAGAAAAAAAGCAGAAATATAATATGTTTTCACTTACTTGCCACAAAAAATAAATTAATTAATTAATTAATGAAAAGTAGTAACATAAAACGTGCTTGCTACTGAGCGGCAATTAAAGAGAATTTCTTTTCTTATTAATACGTCTCCTTATAGCACGTAGTAAGGGAGTATATGATACGTTCTCCAAAAAAAAAAAAAAAAATCTATGATCTAACGATCGTTTCAACAATATTAATGTTAAAGTAATCCGACGCAAAATGTAGTGGGTAAAAATATGATATTCAAGATGACATACGTCATGTCGTTGACACACATAATTAGCTATTTTTTTAAATTTTTTTTCATAAATGAACATCCAATTTCGCATTTTTTTTATCATTAGTTTAGGTCATCTAAATTTAACTAAACATTAAGAAAGTTTCTCGAGATTCTACGCGTAATTGTTCAGCAACACATGTTTATCTGGACTAATGTGACAACATAAGAAATGAAGAATTTGTTTTATCTTGAAATTAGAAATACACAAAAAGGAAGGAAGTGGACTGTTAGTTTTACTTTCTTGCTCGAACCCGCTCTTCATTTATCATCTACAACGTGTTTAAGATTTTAATACACATTTTAAAGTTCGCTATCACAGCCGCAAACTTTTTAATTTCTGGAAAAATATGGAATTCGTCCAAATTCAGTCAAAATTATACTTTGTATTTGTTTTATACACTTTAAAACTAAGCAATTCTATGAAAATTTGAGAGTATAACCTTTCAGAACAAATAAAAAAGACAAGTATGGATTTTTTTTTTTTTTACAGTAACACGTGTAGCTTTTGTACGAAGTTTATTGTGGTTTTCCTTCACTGCTACCCATGCTTTGCTCTACTTTTTGCAACTCTTAATAGCGGATGCATATTCTCCCCAGAGCGTGGTGCACCCCCTCCCCCAGAATACACTATTGAGTCGCCCAAGGGCAAGACCGACATGAACTACCCCCATCCTTCAAATACCGAAAAGAAACCCATTTAAAAACAACCCTTCTAAAACAGTTCATTGTCATGGTCTGCGTCAAGACCCCCCTATCCCTTTCCCGTCTTATCCCTTCCCCGTTCGTGAAGCATCCCAGGCCTGATGAAGTAATAGTTGCATTACTTTTCTAGTAAGATTCATTGCCTTTCCATTTTATCACTCTTTTTGAAGCGCTGATGGTTCTAAACAAATATATTTATTTTTTAGAAAGGTTTTATACTATAAAGTCACTGTTATTTGATGAAAAATCAACGATCATCTTGTAATACGGCTCCTTTCAAGGTTTATTACCTATTTCTCTTTTTAAAAGTCCCACCCTTTTCGCTTTTGTTTCTTAAGAAATATTATCGTCAAAAGCATTAGAGCAAAAAATTCATTCGAAAGGCTATATCACTAATGTCCAACAATCTCGGATTATGACACACTTAAAAAAAATACTAATTAATTAATCCATATCCTTTTAAGTTTTTTAACAGTTGATTATCATTTCTTGAGTCAATACATGATATATTTAAATGAATAAATTACCAGCGTTTTAATGCACAAAAATTGCAAATTACTGCAGACCCAATAATTTGCAATTTTTGTTCATTAAAACGTTGGTCATTCATTCCTTTAGTTTTCAAGAACAAAGTATTTATTCGTTATTGGGATGTAGTTACTGCTGGAAATCATCTTTTCATATAATGTTTTGCAACAAATGAGCATATGTTACGAGTTCTAGATTTTTCTTGTTGGCAGTTCAAAATGATTTCTAAATTTATATATCTTGAGACGGTATTTTTTTTATAGATCCATTGAGCATGATGTTATCCCCAAAGAACTTCGAAGCGTATTTCACGTTTTGAAATTTGTTTAAGAAATGTGATGGTAATCTCTAAACAAAGTCTTTATGTCCGTTCAAGTTGACTTTGGTAGAACTCAACTACATTTGACGCACTTGACCACTTTCTCAATAATTGAAATCTAAAATATTGTAGTATGGAGACAATTATGACTTATGGAGTTCTGGGAACATTCTGAACATTGGAACTTGGTTATAGACATTTCGGGCAATGCCTGCAAACTTTGTTGATGCAACTACATCTGTCTTGAGCACATTTTCTATAAAATTAATAATGCCAAACGGTATAGCGACACACTTTGTTCATCTTTTTCTCACTGGGGACACATGCCCCGTTTGTTGCCCTGTGATTACTGAAGTTGTATCAGATGAAAAAGTGTGTCTTTATTGAGAAGACGATATACAAACTATACACTAGATCGCTGATCTAGAACAAACAGATGAACTCTTGAACCCTTGGCCATTAGTTTATAGGCTGCCTCTGATAAACTAACTTCTGACTCACTGAAGCTTAAAAGATTTCATTTGTTAATACAGGATTTAGAAAAGCCGGCTTGAGTTCCAATAAAGATCTATCAACCTAAACACAAATAAACTCATCCAAGGTATAAAATGATGAGAAATTTTGAGACATTATCGATATGCTAAAAGCAAATTTTAAAAACTAACTATGAGGTTAATGAACATTGTAAAATAAATAAAAACGTAGTTACACATCAAATGAGATTGAATCATAATACTGCTATCCGTTTTTTTTTTTTTATATTGAAGATGATTTTAGTCACAATGTAAAACATCAACAGTATTAAAAAATATATAAAGCAATTTCTTCCCAAAGATAAAAGTTTTTAATTTGCCACATGATTCTAAGATTCAAAAATATATTTAATTATAAACAAGTAGAAGTTTTGGATTATTATTTGGTTTACTGTCTTACGCGCTTCAGAAGCAAATGTAAGGCAATTTTAAAACGGGAAACTAGTACTTTTAAAGAACTTCAGAACTATTTAGCTTTCCATAATGCTACAATAACTAGAACTCACAACAGTAGAATAAAATCTCGAGAAGCTTATTTGCTAGTTATATTCATATTAATGCAAACTAACTGACTTGTTCTCGAGCACATTTTAAAGGTAAATTGAAGTACTTCTTTAACTCTGATAATGGAGGTAGAACTACCTTGTTCACAAAGAAGCAGCCGAACTATTTGTATTCATTAAGTTCTTAGATGTTCACTCGCATAACAGTAGTTTACTGCATTTTTAAGTGAAAGGATTCGACCATAGCTTTGTAGTCTAAACTATTTCGTTAAAAATCTGATAAAGTCGTAATTTTGTTTTGATATTTTGAACTAATATCATTTAGTTATACTCATTATATATTAATATTTGCGTAAGCAAATAATACAACTGTAGGAGTTTCTTTCGTTAATTTAGGAGTTTAATGAAGTTAAAATTAATACGTTTTAGTTGGGAAATCAGTTTTGGCGGTTGATATGTTGTACAAATTGCTTCTAAGAAAAAAAACTCTATAAAAAGGCACGTAAAACTAAATTTTCTTTTTGATTATATTATATTTCTTTAACGAATCAAGCTTTAATGCGACTATTAGTTGGTATCTGTTTTTTCAAATTCGTTAAACATGCGGGGAAGGTTTTTTTTTTGCCAGCGTGATCTTAGATAATAAAAAATAGCTTTGAAGAACAGTTACGCATAAGGTAAACACACCAGTAGTAACCACTACAATGTTTATATTTGAGAAAACTAGGATTCAAGGTTTCCCAATGAATTCAAACGTGATGGTAAATACCCTCTGCACGTGTGATGCACTTTTGAATCCATTGGGAGATCTGGAATACTAGTTTTTCAAATATGAACCTTGAAGAGTCCGCTACTTAAGCACTGGCCACTATTGGTGTTTTACCTTACACTGTAGAGTCTCAAAAAAAAATCTGCTCTCAATAACCCGACCGAATCTAGAAAACTCGACCACGACCTGCCAAGACGAAAAAACTCCTTGGAAAATGTAACGCAAATTTGAAACTTTACGTTGCAGAAACTAGCAATTTTCTGCTTAGAGGTTCACTACTAGAGCCATTGCAAACGTTTAAATTTCTAGTATTTTGGGTTTCAAGTTAGTGAGCTGTTGATAGTTTGATACTTAAATGCATATGCGCTCAAAACGTACAACTTTCAAAACTGTTACAATTTTAAACAACTACAGATTATTTTTTTATTAAACAAAATATATAGGAGGCAGTGAGAAGCAAAGGGATGTAAGAGGCAAAATTTAAAATGTGGAGATAACCAGCACAAATGGTAGGTGAACCTCTCCTTTTTTTGGGGGCAAGACATAGACCTATACTACAATAAATAAACATAACCAAAGAAATATCTTTCATATGCTGAAAAGAGTCAAGAACGTTGGCTGTAAAAAATAAAAAAGGACAGACGATAAATAAAGGTTATGTCCGAATAGAGCAACCGATTAACCCGTTTGTTTGCTTTGATGACGTCAGTCCCACTGAAACAATTGTTTAAATGCTCATTTTAGGAGAATAAAGAAACAAAAGAGTGGTCAACATGAACACTATCTACTAGAGTTTAGGGTTAAAACATCAACTATCAAAATATATTCCCAAACAGGAAATTGCTTCGTTCAAATGTCGAAGCAATTTTCACCCGTCATACCTTGACGGGCATTTTTCTAGTTTTACGTAAACGAAGGCACTGAAAATATTTTACATACTGAAAAACATTCATTCTATGCTTCTACTATAAATCCAAGTTCTGGAATCAGCCGCTATTTAATGATATCACTAAGCAAAAGCGATGTTACTTTATGTGGCTTGAAGACACTTCATGTTATTGACTGGTACTGATGTATAATCTATATATTTCATTGGAGAATGCGACGTGTTCAACTGTATGTATGGTCTACAAATTCGCAGCAGTAATGTAAATGTAATCAGGTAATTGCTGACTGAAATACATCTGTCTTGTTGTTGGAAGCCTTAAGCAAAACGTGTATCATCAATTATTACTTTATTATTGGGATAATAAGCCAAATGAGATATTATAGGATAATCATTTACATTTCGTTAAATGTCTCGCTCAATGGGACAACTGTGGTGATAACATTAATGAATGTTTGTCTTGTTAGCTGCCCGTGGAACAGCTGCGATGCATAAGGATTGCTTGCAATTACGTTATGCATACCGTAATTTTGAACACATGATCCAATACTGATCTATTGTTGAGTTGCAAAATCATTATAAGCACACATTGTAGACATGGTTGGTTTTACCAAAACGTATTGACAAAAGTACTTGCACTGAAAAATTATTAGTATGCAAAAGAAAAAGTGCATATTTTATCCTAATTCATATTAAGCTTGAAGAAAGGAGTAATGGCAATTTTTGTAAGTTAAATTTTTTTTCAGAAAATCGGTCCTTTGTTTCCGTATATATTACCTGTCCGAAAATTAATTATTCAAAATGCTGAAAAGCGGTATACATCTCTGTACGAATAGCTTTTTATGCCGCCTATACTTCTTCCCTCAAATTTTTAATTTTAATTTAATTGTCTGCTTTAGGATTAACATAAACGTACATATACACTCCTGTTTGTGAAAATTGCAACACCATAAAGGAAGCATCATAGTTGAATAAAATGTAATACAAAGTTGAGTGGTAATGGTACAAATAAATGATTACATTTTCAAACCAAACAAGCAATAAAAAGATAGAAATTAGTAATTTGTGTGGCCACTATGCGCCGCAATAAGACCTGCTACACGACTCGGCATGGAGTGAAACAAAGTTTGAAAATCTCCCGACGCCGCAGAACGAAATCCCACACAAGTTCAATCGGTGACATATCTAGGGAACATGTAGGCCAAGGTAGAAGCTGTAACTGCTGCGAATCAAGGTAAGATTTGACAGTCCTGGCGACATGTGGACGGGTATTATCTTGCTGGAATACAGCCCCTGGCAATCCTTGCAGAGGGCTGTAAAACTTCGTTTATGTATCGGATACTGTTCAAATTGCCCACAATTCGTAGCAATTGTGATCGTCCATGATATGTTCGATAATGCACTCCGGAATGTGCCATTCACCGGCATAGCGCCTAACACGAATTCGACCATCATGGTGCCACAAATTGAAGCGGGATTCGTCAGAAAAGAGAACCTTCTGCCAGTTAACACGCCAGCTCCTATGCATATTCGCCCATTGTAGCCGCAGGTGGCGATGGTTTTGCGTGAAAGGAATCCTGTATAAAGGAATACTTGCACGCAGCCCACGCTGCAGCAGACGTCTCCGAATTGATGAAGCACACAATGAAATACCTGTAGCTGTTTACCATTGTGCTGCCAATTGTCTAAAAGAAGCTGTGCGGTCCGTCAGTGCCATACGCACCAGGTGTCTGTCATCGCGAGCTGACGTCACATTTCGGGGTCCACTCCCGGATTTCCGAGCTGGCCGACCCTCGTCCGTCCACTGCTTCCAAACACGCATGATTGTGCTGCTGTTACGCTGCACACAAGCGGCTACTGCACGATAAGACTCCAGCTTCACGAAGGCTGACGATTCTGCCCCGTTCAAACTCCGAAATCTGCTCAAATTTCCCTTTTTTTCGTCGAAGAGGCATAATAAAGATTCAGATAACGTTTACTCTAGCATATAACCACCGATAATCATAGAGGCCTCGCTACAGCCGTCTATTTATATTCGGTTCGATCCGCCGTTCAGAGGGCACTGCTCAACGTACGCATGCACTACCGGTCTGCAATTCTAATCATTTGCATATCATGCCCTACTTTACATTTCCTGCAATTTTCAACTCACTTGCGTAAGTCCTTCGTGGTGTTGCAATTTTCACAAACAGGAGTGTATTAAGATCAACTTCAATTTTTGGGTTCTGCAAACAAGAGATTATATACTTAGTTTATTTCATACTTTTTAGTGAGATCCATAATTTTTTGATCGTTAACTTTATTGAACAAGCTTGCTTGGTTTACGCCGAAAATAAAGCACGAAAAACACGTCAAATTCCTACATTTGTCGATTGATCGTATGAAAACCAAAACTTGTTTCTTCAAATACTTTAAAATCTTATTTCTGCAGCTACTGCCCTTTACCATCTCAAGGTAAATCAGTATTTTCTATTAAGTGCAGGTGCAATAATATGCGCACAATAACAATATATTCGTTGCATTAAATAATTACTTTCCTGCTAATTTTAACAAAATGAAACAATATAATTTCCCGAAATCTAAAGTATTAAAATATTCCAATTCATTGGGCCCCTGCACCTTCTTTTAGACGATTTTGTTGAAAAAATGCCAAACTTGCCATTTTTTCAACCGTTTGGCCTTTCTTTTATATGCCATAATTATACCGTTTATTATTATGCCATAATTTTTTTAAATTGCTGCTCCAGTATTATTTAGTACATTGATAACTATATTATTTCATTTATGTCAGCCATTGCTTGAAATTTTAAACGTTGATTGTGAAATTTAGCCCGACTTTTCTACGTCATAAAGTTTACACGACTTCATTGGCTGCTGCAACGCCATTATTTGATTGTCATAATATAGTATGAAAGCACTTGTTCAATATGTTTAAAAGGGTACTAGTTAGGAACAATAAACTCTACGGATTTCCGATTAAATTCACAGAATGCTTGATATCTAAAACTGCGTGTATTTCATATAATATCTCATGTTCACCGATCTGTAAATAAATTTATCGTTTTCAGATAATCTATTTTTTATTCTGAATTTGATTTCACAAGAATTTACGGAAAGTTTTTGAAATGAGATATAATACGTTGCCTTAATTTTTGGTTATTTAGACTTCCAATAACCCACATTTCGATGATGTTTGAATGTATCTTTTGAAACTACGGACAAAACAAAATAGATCTTGAGTAACTGTACTTGAATAGGCAAAATTTAAGAGCAGTTTCAATGAGATCGAATAAAGTGCATAAAAAATTAAAGAGTTATTTGTTTTAAGTAAAACATTTAAAATATCTGTAAAAATCAAAACGAAACTTACTGTGATAATAGTTTTCTCGATAAAGTGACGCAAACTTTAAAAGCAACAAAATGGCATGTTGCGTTTTGCTGTAGCTGTTTATATAAATGCATGAAAAGAAGGACTGCTATTGTCTCGGAAGGTTTGACTTTTAATTGGAAGGTAATTGTCTTTACGGCAAGATGGCGTTAACATAATTTTTTCCATCAATGATTTATTTACGTATGAATAGAACGGGAAGGGAAGTATACTGCGTGTACTGTACCGGGATAACTGCTCAGTGACCGAAGCACATGACTTTTAAGTTCCCATATTTGACGAGTATGTACTCTGAGATTCTTTATGACGACCGACAATGACTTTTGTTGATTTTTTGTTTCAAAACATTTGGTGTACGACTTAAATTTGTTTCGTTTACTAAAATAGCTAAGTTGTCTTTACATATAAGCAAAATGTGGTTTGAGCAGATTTCGATGCTAACCAACTTTACTTCATTTTTTAAACTTAGTATTTTCATTTCCATTCCAAGAAAACTAATTTGGTTTCTCATTTTTATACCATGGACTTGCCTATACTATCAAAAATATAAGTTTATTTTGGAATTTATTACATGATAATTCTGATGTTTCCCGTACGTTTGTTTGCGGTATCTGCGGTAAAAGCAACGATTAAGCTGATTTTGAAGTATAACTAATTTTGAGCAACGATTCCCTTGACTTTATTAAAATTGATTAATTCTAAATGGCTTTGTAGTTGATAGTAGTGATAAAAAAAGTATCAAATTCGAGGGAAAACACTTCAAAAAATTTTTTGGTACTAAATAGATCAAAATTTATCCTTTTTTTACTGAAGAAGACGTAACTAAATCGACCATGTATTGAATTTACTCCAATGATGAATTATTTACATTTAATAATGATACGTTATGAAAATCCATTAGCTTGGATTCTAATACAAAAGTGTCAAAAAACTCTTACCTCCAAAAAAAAAAAAAATTAAGTACACTAACAGTTTACTGTAGCCATTATCCTTTTAACTGAAAATATAGCAATTAACACTGTTGGACTGTAATAAAATGTGTTCTTGATTATAGTTCGAAGTTTTCTTTTAATCGAATCTGGTACAAGTTTTTCTGGGATTTCAAAAATGCAGTGTCACTGTTCAAAAGCAATCAATAAAAGCATTCAATATATATCAATTGATATTTTTCAGTGTGCTATCAAATAGATTCTTCGCAACGTTTTACATCTTTTAATGCGCGTTGACCTTCAATGAGTTATATTTCACACATGAGCAAGACTTATCAACTCAAAGTTTAATGTGCCTGTTAAACTAATCCTCATTTAAATCTATGACGTATTAATTTTTATTTGTGTAACATTTTAAACTGTTTCTAAACAACGTACTTTTCTATTTATGCACTAAAAATAATTCTCGAGAATTTTGCTGCTTGTTCTTATTCCGTTCCTTAAACAACAGTGTTAAATTCTATTAGTATTTTTTCGAAATTGTAAAAAAGTAAGCGCATTTAACGACTCATAAAGTTAGACATAAACAAGTCTCAACTTCAGTAATGAATCGTAAAAAGTCAGCAAAATAAAAGATCGCGATCTCAAAACTTAAATTATAATTTTTATTGCTTTTTTACCATCATGTTGGCATCATCAACTTTTCAATGTTTTCGAAACATTACAGACAGTGTTTGTATTTCGTTTCACTTTCAGGATAATAGCTGTTTATTCTGCTAAAACAATTTTTATACGTAAACTTTGATCGGATACATGCAATGGGTTTCTAGTGTAAGGATTATTAAAAGTTTTAGGAGAAACATCAAATATTTAAAGTATCCTATCTTTGAACTAAACGAATATACAATGCTAAGTTTGGAAACTTTCCATTCTTTTTTCCTCCCTTTATAGACAGTGCAAAAGAAAAATAAAAAGTTTAAAAAAGAAATGAATTTGTACCTATAAAGTGCAACGAGTAATGAAAATCCATTATTTTTGTGAACAACTCCAGCAACAATGAAAATTTCAACATGGCCTTGTATCGACTGGGAATTGGCATGTTTAGTGATATAAAAATTCATTGGTTTGTTTATGGGGCTAAACTAGTTGATCTGGTAAAGAAGCATATATGAGAATAGTAAGGGAATGTTCCTTCTTGGAATCACAAGAAAAACTCCACGAAAACGTGTATCTTCATTCTCTTGTCATAGGTCTTCAACTTAGAGTTATTCTTAAAACCTTTTAAAAGTTTGCAGTCCAGAAAAAACATCAATTTGCATAATAACTCACGCTGCATCCACTTTAATTGGAAAAAAATTTCCAACTGCTCTCTGCTATATTATGTTAGTAAGTGACATCATCTACAATCAGGCACGCGCCATGCCACATCGGCGCCGTCGTGCAAATGTCTTTTGAGCGTCCTTATGCAGTGGCGTCCAGGGAATATGAAGATAACTCCTGGACTGAGGTTTTGTAGATCAACATAATATCGAAAAAAAAAATACGTTTGCTACTTAGTTTTTTTTTTTTTTTTTTTAAATAATGTGTAAA
The DNA here is from genome assembly GCF_026930045.1 of Uloborus diversus. Taxonomy (NCBI): domain Eukaryota; kingdom Metazoa; phylum Arthropoda; class Arachnida; order Araneae; family Uloboridae; genus Uloborus; species Uloborus diversus. The sequence goes on along the minus strand of NC_072739.1, from coordinate 86,919,836 downwards.
CACTTTTCGCTTTGTCAAAATGTACTCTAAAATTAATTTATTGAAAATTAAGTTTTTATTTTTCAAAAAATAACAATGAAACAAATTTATATATTTGCATATTACACACTGAAAACATTTTATACTAAATAAACTGATTGACACTATCAGTTTACAGTTAGGAACCAAAAAAATGGTTTTAGGAGGGGTTATGCGCACTTTATTTTTTCGCATACGAACTAAGCTTTAATTTTTCAAGAGTCACAAGTCCATTTTTTTCTTTTTCTAAAAGTCAAAAACTGGGAGATGCTGCATCTAAGTTTACTTTCCTCGAAATATTAAGAATATGAAGCGTATGGCTGCAAAAATCATACTTTCAAGTATCTCCAAAAAACCATTTTTTAGATATGGTTTTTGTCACATACCTGTCGCCAAAAAAAGATATGAATTGCAATAACAATTCCTGTTACGTTTAAAACGTTTACGGTACCATTTTAAAACTTGTAGTGATGCTAGAAGTGGAATATTGACTACATTACACGGTTTTTGGTAAATCACTGTTTAATACATGAAATTACATGTTTACCCTTCCAGTGACAATCTTCCCCTGAGTCCCAGTGCAAACTCTCAGTTAGCCTTATGGGAGTTCAACTGGTTAAGCAGATTTTGGGGTATCCATTATTGCGCAATTTGGATTTCTGCTTTTGCAGATACTGATCTGATGAATTTATGAGTTACCCACAAACTCTCCTACTGTCTGAGATCGTTGGCCTTGCTCTGAAAAAACTGAAGAAAACATATTTGCAGAGCAGTTAAAATTTGAGATACCTACTTTTGAAGCTATGCGCTCCATAAATAATATTGTATATATATATATATATATATATATATATATATATATATATATATATATATATATATATATATATATATATATATATATACTAGCTGACCCAGCCACGCGTTGCTGTGGCTGATAATAGAAAATAAATTTTTACTCATTATTTTTATACGATCAAATCAATATTTTTAACAATGCTGGAAAATATTTAGTCGATTTTAAATTACAGGGAATTGAGAATGGTCGTGTTTGGCCGAAGTAGGACTACTAAATTACTAACTAACTAATTATTACTAAAGTACTAACTAAATTTTCTACAGTGAAAGCATTACTTTCTATACTTACGTTTATTAAATTTAGTGAGTATCACAGTTAAAACGATTCGGAATTGTTCCTTGAAAATAATGGGCGGCTGATGTGACCAATTTCTACCAGTAAGATACCTTACAAAAATCAGAAACGTTTTCCGATAAAATTCAGTAACATTTCTGAAATTCTCCTTGAAGCCTCCTGAAAAATTCAGAAATCTTCCCGCTTGTAGTCAGTCGTGTTTCCCGAACATTAGATAAAACTTAAGTAGGTATAACATAACAGCTTGGCACTTTTCTGATTTAATTAGAAAATTCCATAAGAAGTATTGCAAACATGGCCTTAAGAGTAAACTTAGGTAGGTATCATATAATAGTTTGGCACCTTTATGATTTATTAAGAAAACTCCATAAGCAGCTTCGCAAACATGGCCAAAGCAAACCCAGAATTGCAAATATGTACCACGAATTTTACGCGCTTGCAATTCTTACAAAGCAAGTAGTTCATACTCATACGCTATCTTTGTGAGCTGACATTCGCTATCTTTGTGAGCTGATTAGCATGGACGAATATACATTCCGTAGTCGAACGGAAGCCGATACACTTTATTAATACGTTCAGTTAATCTTTGAACTGGCAGCTAAAAATATTTTTTCACAACAGTGAGAAACTGCATTTGTGCAATGTGTAGCAATTCAGAGAACGTTTGGACGATGTTACTTGATTTTTCCGATAAGTTGATAAGAACCACTGAAATCCTAAAACGTTACACGGAAATACTCAGAAACGTTTCGGAAATTTTTTGCTGTGTACTTACTTCGTCCAATGGTGCAAAGAGACTTGAAAGTGGTAGGTAAAGTATCATAATGTTGAAATTAAGCATTAACCAATATACAGTTTTTGTATGCACATTTTATTCATCTCAGCTTTAACTATAGTTTTTAATCAATGACTTCTCACAAAATATACTAAATAAACTGATAAACTATAAAAGTGGAATTTTAAAAATAAGGTAGATAACATTGATTTCGAACTATTTTTTCGATTATTTTAAATTATTAAAATTGAAAATTATCTTTGTACTCATTCGTTCACATTACTTTTGGTTAATCTGTCTTTTGCTAACACGAACAGATTTGATGGTTTTTTCACACCTGAGCAGGTTACATGTATTTACCCATAGAAGAAACACCTACTTTCCTTGTCCAAATTGACATTATTGTTTGGCCTTGAGATCTATTAATGGTTATCGCGAAGGCAAAGCGAAGCGGAATATGAAGCCTTCTAAGTTGTATTGGAGATTATGATGATATTAATGGAATGCATGGCAGCAGGATGATTCCTCCTTTAAACTTTCCCGGCAAAATTGCTGCTTCAAGAGCATTTCCGGTGACCCTTTTGATAACTATACGTGTATATTTGTGAAAACCTGGGTGGGTTTAAATTATGGAGAAGATTAATTGGTGAATAAATTTTCAACTGGAGATTGTGTAGTGTCATTCCTGGTATATACAGATCATTTAAAATTTAGTTGGAAACTTTAATGATTTGTTCTAATCAGCAATTGTATCGATTTAATTAATTTTTTTCAAATTACCGGGCAACAACTGTTGCATTTAAAAGTTAAATGCGTCTGCATCAACGTTTTTTGCTGCCAAAATAACGCGATTACAGAGGCAATCACAATAAAATACATTAAATTTATTCGGGAATACACTCTCAATTAGTTCACTTTTCGTCTCAACAGCAGTGCAGAAATTGTCAGGGTATTTGATGTGCTGTGTATTTTGATACATTTCAATTTCACCGTTTCCAACACCCAGCAATTGATTAGAAAATTCTTGTGCGAATAGTTCATTTTGCGTTTGTACTCGCATGTTCATGGTCAACCGTATCATCTCGAAATTAGGCTATCAAAACGATTGTTTTAAACATCCGTTGATTTCATCGGAATAACTGGCATTGTCTGCCGGAAGTCCCCAGACAGTATTCAGACAATACCACCTAAAAGTTTATCATTGCCTTTCAAATCTTGCATAATCCTATAATGTGCTTCGAATGCATGCTTTTACTTAAGAACCATAGTACACTTATCCCAAATTATATTGCAATCTCTTTTCCAACACTGCAGCAATTCTGCGTTTTTTCTTTAATGTTACACATTGCATTTGGTTTGTTATGAATATCTAATGGGCAACTTTAAAGCTGAATGTGCTGTTCGTCTACCATCTAAAAAAGGTAGCAGCAATGCCTAACGATGCAATTGTAACTGCAATTTTCTGTTGCGAACATATTTTTGCAAGAATTAATGATATCAAAAATTTTTTTTTTTTGGGGGGGGGAGAGAAAGAAAATAAATGTTTTCCGCTTAAATTTGGTAACTTTCCAGATATTATCCTGGAATATTTTCGAAGAAATCAGTAGTCTTCTGGTTAAAGCCAGTTATGATTCAGGCATATTTAGAGAAGCCTAACGTAGGTTTAATGCAAAAGTCTGGAACCGTCTTGGTTTTCCAATTAAATTCCCAAACCATTAATGCAATTATTGCTAACGCTAAGACAAACTCTTGAGCAAGAAGCTCAACGGTAACGCGTCAGCAGTTCTTTTAAAGACTACGTGATCCAGACACCTTTCTTTTCGCTCTCATTGGGAGCTGAGACGATCTGGACGAACCGTGATCAAACTGAAACCGATAAACCTATTAAATACATTCAAATAATCTTGATACTGGTGGAGAAAAATATTTTTCACAATAGTATGAAATCTGCAATTTCTAGCAATTCAGAAAACTTTTTTGATAAATATAGTTGATTTTCTCAGGAAGTGAATAGAAAGCTGTAAAATCCCGAAACGTTCTATAAAAATGATAAGTGACTTTTCGGGTTTTTTTAGCATATTGTTTTTAGCAGTAAGTCAAACGATGTTAGAGTTATATCGATTAATTAACTTACACCGCCATCTATTAAAATTTTTTAGAACTAAACAATTAATTCACACTATTATTGTATAATTAGTACTTAATTTGCAAAAAAAAAATTATAAAAACTATCCTATCTTTTAAGTTGGACCAAATGACGCATTGGTATGAAATTTGATAAAAATCCGTTGAGTAGTTTCGGAGTTTACCCCGAACAAACATCGTGACACGAGATTTTTATATATATAGATATACAGAGAGAGAGAAGGAAAGATATAGAGAAAGCTAGTAAAACCTCTGGTTTAGCATTGGGGTCGATTAGAACTCAAATACAAGCGGATTAGAATGAGGGGGGGGGGGAGTCTGGGGGTTCCTCCACGGAAACATTTCAAAATTTTAGTTCTAAAACGCAGTTTAAGACGATCAATAGAGATGTAAAGGAGAGAAAAAGTTACAAGAACCTCTCCAATACTTTTCGAAATTGATGTCTTAAAAACGCGATAATCGACCATATTTCTTGCCGAGGGAAAGTAATAGTGTTTAGGATCCGTTTCGGATGAATTTGCTCCCTCTCTCAATGCTTTGAAGTTAAAGTCCTAAAAATGAAGCTTTTAAACGATCGTAAAGGTATCAGAAAGAAAGGATCAGAGGTTCTTCCTATTAATTTTTTTGAAATTTTACTTTTAAAAACTCTATTTCGTCATTCCATGGTAATAAAAGAGGATTCTCCAGAAAAGTTTTCGAAATTGAAGCCTTAAAAACGCAATTGTAGACCATTGTTTGGTAACGTTAGGATCCCACAAATTATTCGAAATCGAAGCTCCAAAAACGGAATTTAAGACTATCTTCAACCTTGTTGATGCAAGAGGTGTTTGGAGGTTTTCCTCCAAGCAAGGCAACAATTTTTTCTGAGCAGTTTCAATGAGCAGTATAATTTCTTGAAACATTTTTGATCGGTATAACTTGGTGCCTTTCTGACTCCAACAAAAGACATCAGACAAAAGCTTTTGTCGGATGTTTTTACATCCATAAGCTCCTTACTTTTTGCATTGAAAAAGGCGTTCCCTAAAATGCCGAAACACGTGTATGCAGTATTTCTGCAAATTTGTGCTTTTTTGACGTTGTTTATTTTTACTTTACTCTTATTACGTTAATATTAAAATTACCATTAATGAGCATTAGACTTGAATAAAAAATAAATGAGAAATAAAAATTGTAAGTTGACTGGCAACTGGCCATCTCTCCCGTAACGTGTGGGAGAGATGCCATATATGTTATTATTCCTTGTTTTTGAAATTTTTGCGGATAATTTCCTTACTACAACTTACTACTATTGTAATAATGCAGAGCGCACATTGTAGTACATGACTCATGTAGCCATTTGTAACGTAAGGGACATTTAATCTAGCCAGTTTTTTTGTTAAATAAAAACATTTCCTACATTCCGTGCAAACAAGCAACTTGTTTTCGCTTCTCTGTTGAGCTAAGTAGTTTTGGAATTAGATAAGACTTCTAACAAATCTTTATGTGTTTCTTTACTAATGGATGTTTGTCGGAAAGTTGATGGTTTTTGTGGAGACAGAGCTAGGGTGGCAGCTCATTCAAGATGAATACAAGGAGTAGCTACACCAATTAAATCAGATATAGCTAAGAAATGATCTGGAATAACGTTAGGATTAAAAAGGGAATATTCCTCAAGCTTTAAAACCTGGTGTAGCATTTGTCAAGGCATTCCATAAGGTTTTTGAGCTTCATTTTTTGATATTTCTCCTTTTTTAATTTTTCAATAGCCATAATTAAGTTATCTTCACTCCACTGCCCCTTAATTACCGTATACTTCCTCACATATTTTCTTTGCTTTCTTAAAAAAAAAAAACAATAAACAAAAGACCCCTTTATTTACACGTTTGAAAAGTTTTGCATCTCTCCTCATTATGTGGAAGCGATGCCACATAAATATAAAGTACGCAAGTATTAACATATATTGAAAAATGTAATTGAAATAAATTTACAACAAGCTAAATCAAACATTAAAATGAGTTCTTAGCATACGGTGTCTTTGTTTTACATTTAATACTTATTGAAACCGCAGCGACTCAAAATTTCCTTCGAGAAATGCTCGTATCTCAAATAATTGAGAAAAAATAACAATATTGATCGCATAAAATCAAATTCAGGCCTCTGTGATTAAAATCTTTCGAGTTTAGAATCTTAAACCAAATTGTCTCCTGAAAGCTTGAATTTCCCCAAAAAATTGCAAAAGTTTTATTTATACAGTATGTCTGCAATTATGAGGCTACACAAATCATGTTTTTTTTTTGTTTCATTTTTAAACAAATAACATACTATATATTGTTTATTACTAGCGTGGTTTATGTGAGCTAATATGAGAAATTTTTGACCTCGAACCCACTAACCATTTGAAAAGTACGCAACGCACACGCAACACCATTTTCATCTTCACTTTTTCAAATCCATTCTTCCATTTCTGAAGAAAAACCAACTTGTTTCGTCTCATATCACGTGTTTTGCTCGATTATGCACCTTACCGCATATTGCACTTCTCTAATCTGATTTTTACTCGTTACCACACGCATTAACTATGCTTGAAATTGAATAAATACTCAAAAAGAACGTATTTAACGTAGACACCAAACATATAATGCTTATAAAATTAAATTTTTTAGCGTATAAAAACGGGAAGACGTAATTGCCGCAGAGCTACAAAAAAAAAAAAAAAAAAAAAAAAAAACCTTGAATGTTGACATCTTGATCTCATATTACGTTTTTCGCTATCTCGAATTCCGATAGGACCCTACAGGCTGGGTTTCTTGTTTTTACTCATGCAACTATAAATTGACGTCAAGACGTCAAAATTCAAATGAATGCCAGGGGCAGGATGCTGGATGGTATCTACTGGATGATGGATGCTATGTGGTGGATACTGTTTTCGCGTAATAAAATTGTGTAAAGTCGAGAAGATCATTTATAAATAATTCAGTTCGGAGGCACATGAACGGCTGAGTTATACGCATAGAAAAACAAAATAAAACGACGGACGCCAATCAACGGTAGAGTCAAAACAATAAACAATTCGTGATTGCTCAAAAAAAGAGGGGAAGATAGGTGTCAAACAGAGAAACACATGTAACCGTGTAACTGAAGCTCACTTCGCTATTTTTGCTTAAAGCAGAAATCATCCACTTCAACTTGTTTTGACCTTCTTTGTTCAAATCGGATAGAGGTAAGGAAAAAAACCATAAGAACCATATATTAGGAAATGCAGTCATATTGGGCTACCTAACCCTAATGCTATAAAATGACTATTGACCTGTTAAACTGTATTCATAATAACCAGTTAACAAGATTTACTTTACGACTTTTTAGTCCAAAAATATGTAATAAAGTACATCATTTCCGTATTAAGACAAGAGTTATTCTTTTGTTACATCTTTATAAGAACGTTGGTAATAAAATGCCGCATGATTCTAATTTAATCAAAAATAAATAAATAAATAAATACTTTCATGTTGAAAAGTAAAAGATATAAAAATACCACGTCAAAATGCAAAAATTTTACGCAAACTGCAGTCACATGTTTCAGGGTATACGGAACCTTTTTTCAATCGAAAAGGAGTGAACTTATGGATGAAAATATATCCTTTTTCATTGTATGAGCTTTTATCCGTAAGCTCACTTCCTTTGAATTGAAAAAAAAAAATGTTCACCTGAAACATGAATCAGGTTTCTTCAAAATTGTGCATTTCAACGTTTTATTTCTGTCAGCAGAAAAGTACTTAGAGGCTTTTGTAGGATGTTTTGTAACTCATAAACTCGTTTCTCTTGCCTTAAAAATTGGCTCATTGTAACCTTAAAACATGTATCAGCAGTGTTTAGCAAATTAGTGCTTTTTAATGATGTTTAAGTATTTTTTTAATCAATGCCAGTAGTCATCAATGTTTCGAGAAATTTGATTTTTACAAATTTGAAACTTAACGAGATCTTACTACTATCAATGTCTTAATGAATTTTAATTTATTATTTCGCAGTAAAACATTTTTCATATCGTTGGTTTTAATCTTATCTGCAGAGAATAACGGATTATTAATTAAAATATTTTGATGAAGCAATTTTCGGAACAAAGAGCACTAGATAAAGTTTATCAATTTTCTAGTGCTGTTTCGTATCTAAAATAAATATTATCTTCAAAATAAAGTTGTTATTCAATCTGATTATAATTACACAATTTTAACCATTAACAAAGCTCTGATTAAAATCTTTTCCGGTATTAAAATTTCGCTTATACACACACACACACACACACACACACGCATATATATATATATATATATATATATATATATATATATATATATATATATATATATATATATATATATATATATATATATATATATATATATATATATATATATAATATAAGTTGCAACGAAATTGCAAATAAATCTTTCTGCATCGTTAAAGACGAAACTTCTGGTTCCAATGATTGTAAATCATTAACAGTGAATAGTATTATGCTTCGGATAGCCTTATCATCATTTTAGAGACAGTAAATTTATTTCACATATTTTCCAAGCGAATACTTTTGATTGGTTATATATATATTTTTTTATCACAAAAAACGTACCACATTTTCATGTTTTAAATAAAATTGGGGAAATCGCAAATGATTTCAGAAGCCTAAGTTTATCGTTAATACAGTCAAGTAGCCAATTTGCTAAAAAGAATAATCTAATAAACGGGATATTCTTTTTTTCAGGGTCACATAGACACGCTTTCAATACTTCAAGCCAGTTAAAACAAGAAAACATTTCAATTATCTATACTGTAGTCAATCAAAAAAAAAAAAAAAAAAATCAGTAAATTAAATTAATAAACAGTAAAAACAATGTCACTGCATATTAATGTCTTTCCTTGAAGATTTGGTAAACAGTTACTTTTACTTTCTTACTACTTTTTATTTATTTATTTATTTATTGCCAGCGAAGTTGTAAGCATTCGCAAACATATCTACGAATGCAACATACAAAATTGGTACATTTTTCTAATTTATAAAGTAAACCAAATCTGCATTTACTCGTACTTTCATTTTCAAGACGCGTCTTTTGATAACACTGGCGTTAGCAACTTCAAAAAAAAAAAAAAAAACCTCTAATTTGAATTCCGAAACTTTGAATTCAACTTATGTATTTTGCAATCACGAGTTGTGACAAGACTCTACTGGTTAGAGTTATTGTTTCTAGAAATGGCTCCCCCGCCCAAGCATGTCCCTCCTCCTAGGTGGTTACGTGTATATAGTTGTGTGCGTGTGTGTGTAGGCTTACGTGTGTGCACGTAGGCGTGTGTATGTGTGTAAAGGCGTGCGCGCGTAGGCGACTGTGTATGCGCATGCTTGTGTAGGACATGAACGCTACCGCCCAGCAAAAGTGGATTCCGGGGGACAGTGCTCAGGACCAGCCGCGCCGCCGCCGGTAGACGGTGGTGCTGCAGGCCTGGTACAAGCTGAAAAAGGAACCGGAACATCAAGGACTGTCAAGTGAGAACAATAAGCAATCGTGATTGCTCAAAAAAAATAAATAAAATAAATAAATTTGCTAAGCGTACCTTCTTCGTCAACAGTCCTTTGACCAAGTTTAAGAAAAGAAGTTTATTTCGTCATTTTCCTAGCGAGCATTTCATTTGTGTTTGTGATTCATAGTAGAAAATGAAAACATTACCTTCAAGCACAAATAAATCGCCATTTCCCGCTGATAAGCATCGAGGTCACAAAGTTCTCCAAGAGAATCTATAGTTCTGAGGGTGCTAAACCAGGAGTTTTTTGGCTTCTGATTTGGTTCTAAATTACCAACTACCCATAACGTACTGTCATTGGCTGATGATTGGTAAAAAGAATCAATGCGAGGATGAGTCGTGTTTGATTTTAAGTTAGATATATATTAATTATAGGATATTTTAGGTCGTTGTGCCTGACTTTTGGGAATTGGCAGTGCACTGGTACCTTTTATGCATAAAAATCGGACTTTTAATCGCGAACACGGTTACAGTAGTCTCTCGTCTGTCGGCTGAAAGTGACAGAAGAGTTGACAGGATAGTAAAATGCTGGACAGGACAGTTGTGCCTCCTACGAGACTCTCTTTCGCACATTAAAACACATGTCAGGGAAAATGATTAATATAAAAAAAGCTTAGTAACTGTTCCTTAATAAACTGCACAAATGTGAAAAGTTATGTCTAAAAAGAGTCTGTACAATTTTTTAATTTAAGACAATGTCCTTGATAGACTAAGCCCTGCCTTTACAACTCAGAACGATTTTTTCCTCTTCTTGTTGTTTGCTACTTTATCTTTTTTTTTTTTGTATTTCCCGGTTTATATGGATATTTTTCTTCCTCCAATTCCCCCAACGAGTTTTAAAGATGACAGGTTCCAACATTCTTCATTTTTGCATAACCGAATAGTCAAGAGCCGGAAAGACGGGTGCCTAGTGTATTTTCAACCTTGAGTCCAATGTAATTGAGTCCACTAATATTCACTCCAGATCAAACTACTTACAGAAAAAGTTCCACGGACCAGGTTAAAAAAGTATTTTTAATGAACACAAAAATATGTATCAATGTTTGATAAGAAATCATCATCAAAAACGAAACTTAGAGCAATTTATGCATAAAACAAAATAACAACTCACGTTAAAATAATAGGTAATATTGAGTAAATCTCACATTTCTGTAATGATTTGGAATTGAAAAAAAAATATTTATTCTTGAAATCATGCTACAAATTCTCAGTACCGAAGAAAATAATTTGTCGCCGTCGATTACTTCACAGAACCTATTTATATATCCGCTGACAAGTAATACATACACCAACGCAATAAAAAAACTTTTTTCTCCTACCAATAGTCTTACTTTTTATTTCAATAATATGATTAGCAATATTCTTACAGCAACTGCTAGAAGCATCGAAAAAACGCTGTTCCAATTATCTTGGAATTCTCTACTTATTGTGACAAGAATTCTGTTTCTGAATTATATGGTATTGAAAGTAATGTTTATATCTATATCGTAATGGGTATAGTTACCAAAACATAAATATAATACAAATATATTGCTAAACCTAATTTGAACAATTATATACGGCACCGGCAAAATTTGTAGTCCAGCATTCTATACAATGTCTAGGCATTGTGCAATGTGCATTATGCTTAAAACTAGCTGGTAATTTATATGATTCGTATTTTAAACATTTCCTATACAATGTTAGATGTGAAACCGACAAAGAGAGAATAAAATACATTACAGATTCATTTCGAATACATATGGCAAGGAACGTGACTTCTAACGTGCGCCTCAGGCTTAAAATTTGTCATTTGCGCTTCGCAGTTTGTTTGGGAGTGTCAGTATACGAATATAAGAATGCCAAATTTTAAACTTTGTAGGTAACATAAATAATTAACTTATCAGAACGTTCTTTTTTTTTTTTTAACTTTTCCGAAAGAGAATTTACCATTCTATAGAATGCCTAGGTATTACACATAATGCCTGGGAACATATGTAATAAACATTATTTATTCTTTTTCTTAAAGGAGGGGAGTTCAAACATTCTTAGCAACTTCTAATATCATAAAACGTTGTATTCCAGCATACTACACAAGGATAAATAATTTAAAAAATATGTTTATGTCTTCAGATATCGCATAAACCTAAAAGTTCAAAACAAACTGTCAACTTTCAAATATTTTTTTGAAAGTCCAAATGTTTAAAATTTTTTTTCGAAAACCATTCAAATGCTTCATTTTAACACTCTTTTCATAAATCTTTAAAAATACTTACATTCATTTTTGCAGTTTTTAGTTTGCACATAAACTGCACATTGGTGACCCAAAACTATATTTATACTTTGGCTTTTTTTTGCGCATATTTCGCTCTTCTTTTACAGTTCAGTTTTAACTTTTTTTTGTATAAACGTCTACCATACAGCTCTTTGTAGGAAATACAAATATATTTCATTACATTAACAATCCAGGACCCACCAAAGTTGGTTCTTGTACTTCATATCCCCCATTGCCCTTCTCATCCACCCAGCCGAGGAGGATAGTTGTTTAAAAAATTATATATTTGTAAAAAAACAATTACTGCCTGACTTTAATCAAATTTCTACGTTTGGATCAAGGTTTTAAATTGAACTTACGACTTAGTTTTCACAATGGTGTGTGAGAGTTTTTAAAGATTTGTCTCTTAAAAAAAATTTTAATACTCTCTAAATTGAAAAAAAAAATCAAATTTTTAAGCTCATGCGTGACTTGGTAGCAAAAATATTTTTTGGTTTTATTTATCTTTTTCTTCAATATTAAGGATTCCAATGCACAGCGTTTTAGCTATTAAAGTTGTGTATCAAAAATATTCTCTTTTTTTTTGGCCCGCCCTAATATACAATACACATGGGTCCAGAGTCCGAAACTATCGAGAACCCTCATTCGAAAGTTTGAAATCTCGAGCCCTATTGCCTGGGTGAAGAAAAAGATGTATTTTCGATTAATTCTTTCTAAACAAGAACCGTTTAGAAATCATAATGCACGGACTATTCGTATTAATCTTGATAAAAAATTTCTCTAACACCTAATAATTTACACTTTTTGTCAGCCTAATGAGTATATATCTCTACCTAACTACCTTATCTCTCTCTTTTCAGGACAGATAGAGTCCATCTAGACGATGGGAAATCACATAGCAATGCATGGTCGGAAATGCTTTCCTAACGAGATAGTGACGACACAACGCACAAGAAAGACAGGACATAAATAAAAGGAGAAAGCATGTTTATTATTTTTAATGCAGCAAAAATGCTCGTAAGTTTTTGTTAGGTGTACACGATAGATATTACGTAAACCGAAGCATCAGATGACGGTGCATGCGCACACACGGTTTTTGTTGCCGCGCTCGCTTTGACGTTCGATCTTCAATGCGCCGGAGATGTGAGGCATGCATCACGGCCAGGGGTCGTGATTTCGAACACCTACTTCTTTGATGACGATCATTGGCTCCTTCATATTCTTTTTTCTTAGTTTTTCGCTGTACTACTGATAATAAACATGTTTCTCTCTTGTTTCGTGTCTTATCTCTTTGGTGATATGTGTCGTCACTACCGCTCCAGGAAAGCGTTTTCGACCATGCATTGCTATGTAATTTCCCACCGTCTAAGTGTACTCTATCTCCCTTGAAAGTCTGTAAACGCTGTACTTATACACCCTGTGTGTGTGTGTGTGCGTGCATCAGAAGTTTCAACGATTTGCATATATATATATATATATATATATATATATATATATATATATATATATATATATATATATATATATATATATATATATATATAATATGTGTGAAGTTTGTGTGTGTGCATCAGAACTACTTTTAACGCTATTTAAGATTTTAGCTGAATCTTCTTGTTTAAAACTAAACGAAACAAATAATTTCTATTTCCTTAATGGCCGAAGCATCACGTCCACTAGAATGTTCTTGTGAGTTATTTTCTCAGACGATTTATCATTTTTAATCACGTGAAGCAAAAACGGAAGTAGTATCATTCCAATTTCTCTTACTACTTGTTATTATTTTAAGCAAAACTGATGCAACTACTTTCAAATCAAAATATTGCTCTGAGCTTTTTTTTTCCCTGTTGAACAAACAAATCAAAATAAAGCATTTCAAAGCATCATTCTAGTTTTTTTCCCTTTTTGAAAGCTCATAAACTGCGACGAAGCGTTAAAATATTGTTAATATCTTTAAAAATTGCTTGATTATCAACAAGTAAAATTGTATTTTTTTTTTAAACTTTTTTTTTCTTTTTTTTACAGAATATATCTCGCAAACAACAGTACCTAGGAAACATTATTTTTTTTTTAAAATTAATTGACGATAATTATGTAGATATTAAAAACGGCCGATTGTGATGACAATACCAAACTCCTTGTTAAATAAATACGACTTGTCTTTTTTAAACACAAGAAAACTACCATAGATGTTTAGTGCATAGAGTTTTTTCATTATAGTTTTGACTCAAATGATCTTTCAACGTGTCCATAAGGGGAATTTGTACCGACGAAGATTCATATCTTTCGTGCAGAGTAAAAGATATATTTTTTTCTTTGTGTAAAAAATTCACAAAGTCTCCCTTTTTTGTGAGCAAGGTTTTCTATAAGGTCACTGACAACATCAATTTAGAATGCAAAAAGTTCAACTTGCATTGCTGGAGCTATAAAGGAAAAAAAAAAACATAATTTAAAAGTCTTTTATAGTTGTTTTGCATTAAAAAACTGGCCAAAAAAATTTCAAGAAACACCTCTTCTAGAACCTAATAAACATATGATGTGTTTGATATAATGTCATATAATTGAAATGCATCACATAATAAACATAACATATTATATTTGTTATGCTATATGAAGATTTATACATAATACTAGCGGTATTCGCACGACTTTGCCTGTAGTAGAAAATTAAAACGTCATTTGGTTTGCATGTATATTTACAAATAATGGAGGATGATTTTCTCGCCAATTTGCTATGTTAATTTGCTTTCTCATGGTCACATATGGTAGTTTGCTCGTCCAAGTTATAGTAATTTGCTAGTCCACGTTATGGTAATTTGCTCGTCCACGTTAGATAATTTGCTCGGTAAAATGTTCTTAAAATTGGAATAGAAAAAGAACAAAATCGGATTTTCAAAAATACGCTTCGAGGTGCTCACCCCTAAATTACGAACTCATTTTGTGTCAAACTTCATGAAAATCGGCCGAACGATCCAGGCGCTATGCGAGTAACAGACATCCTAATATATGTGATGGTTATTACTTCATAATGATAATGTTCATTGGAACATGTAATGAACTTAATTTAAAGGACCTTTCACAGTTGCTTTTAAGTTAAGAAACTGTTAAGTAAAATTTTAAGAGACACCTCTTCTAGGACCTGATGAACATATGATGTGGTACATACAATGTGATGTAATTCTAATGTATCACATAACAAACGTAACATAATATGCTGTTTTTATTAGGTGGTATATTAATGTGTATAATACATAATATATGATGATGATTTATATATATAATTATGGTTATTATATCAAATAATGCTGTTTATTGAATAATTTTGGAAAACTCACAGTTGTTCTTACATTAAAGAACTGTTGAATAAAATTTTAAGAGACACCTCTTCTAGGACCTAATGAAAATATGATGTGTTACATTCAAAGTGATGTAATTCTAATGTATCA
Source organism: Uloborus diversus (assembly GCF_026930045.1). Lineage (NCBI taxonomy): Eukaryota > Metazoa > Arthropoda > Arachnida > Araneae > Uloboridae > Uloborus > Uloborus diversus. The sequence goes on along the minus strand of NC_072739.1, from coordinate 86,904,498 downwards.
CATAACAAACGTAACATAATATGCTATTTTATTAGGTGATACATTGAGATATATAACACATATGATGATGATTATTTACATATATAATGATGGTTATTTTATCAAATAATGCTGTTTATTGTATAATTTGAGAGGACTTTCACAGTTGTTCTTACATTAAAGAACTGCTGAATAAAATTTTAAGAGCCTCCTCTTCTAAGACCTGATATACATACGATCAGCAACATTTTATGTGATATAAATCTTAACCTATCACGTGCATAGAATAAACAGCATAAACATTGAGTTTTTTAATGACAGAAAGTGACAAATTAGTCAAGAATATTTTACTCAATATCTTAATTTAACTCCTATGCCGTATCTAGGAATTTAAAATTCCGAAGAAATTGTTTCAGTACAAGTAATTTTAACTGAATCTGAGCTCCAAGTCTTCAAATGCAATTTACTTTAATAGCAAAATGTTAAAACTGATCACTATCTCCCAAGGAAATGTTAAATTAAACTTGTTCGTGTATGTCATTTGCTATTCTGCAACAATGCTTCAACTAAGATTTTATCTAGTTTGATTAGATAGACTTATAATAACACAGCATGGTACTTTGAAATTTAAAGATACTGTTGGTAAAACTCTATTCTTAAACATAACAATTGGACACATATATGAACTCTATTTTTTGAGCAATCACGTTGCTTATTGTTCTCATTTGACTGTTTTGAATTCCTATGATTTTATTTTCACAACGCCTCCCTCTGCAGCACCACTGTCGACCGGCCTCACGATGCTGCTCCTCTAGCGAAAACAGTCTCCAGGTTGCGCGCATATCCTACACACACACACGCATACACACACACACACGCACACACCACTGCCTGCACACAGACACAAACACACACGCCTACACACACTCATGCCTGCACACAGACACAAACACACACGCCTACACACACTCGTGATTGCGAAAAACATACATTTGAATACAAGATGTCAAAATTCAAATTATTGTTATTTTTATTTTTATTTTTTGCGTACAGAGCCCATTTGTAACACGTTATATTTTTTAATATTTCTAAAAGTGAGAGACATAAATAAAGAAGTCTTCAAAAATATAAATGGTTGCCCAAGTGAGAAGTGGACACGTGCGATTGCGTCAGAAAGACGGCATCTGTAGTAGTGCCACCAGAATGACATAAAGGGTGGTAGGAAGTGTGCAATGAAAACGGCTTCAAACCATTGAGAAAAGATAAAATGGAGAGAGTGAAGACTTTCATTAGTGAAGCCAAGACCCCGATTCTCATGATGGATTTGAAAGCAAAGCTTCGGAAGAAATCCGGTTTCTTTCGCTTGTTTCACGCAAAACGTGCCAACCATTCGTCGTTGTTGAGTCACGTGATATCGGATCTTTGGGTTAGCATATGCTAAGCCAATGACTGCACGTGCTCCCTTCATTTTAATACCTGCTCTAAGCTTTCAGTAATGAAAACTGTTCATGGTAGAGGAAAGTGAATGAAAGTAAAGTTTTGCAATACATGGAACGCATCCAGATCGGAACAATGCGCGGTAGTACGATTTCTGATTGCGGACGTCAAGTGTACTGCGGACATCTATCCTTGAATGGTCGCCGTCAATTACAAACACTGTTTGAGGTGCACTGCGCCATTTTTACAACTGTACCATGATCTGGTGGTTCCGATTTCCAAATGCCATAAGGACCCGTTTATAGAGTAGGCAACCATTCACAACGCATTCAAACAAAACGATCTGATGAAACGTCACATGACTTCTTTTCTACTAACTAACATCACATGACTTCTTTTACTCCAATTTTAATGTCATTTTCCCATTATTGGCAATTTTAATGTGATTCAATAGTTTACTCTCTAAATATCACAACAGTGGCCAAATTGAAACCAGATTTTAAAAAATTGGCAAATTTGTCGCCAACTTGGTGACCAAAAGCCTGGCGATATATCGCCAAGTGTCCGCCAAATTATAACACCACTTGAGTATACATCGAAATTAACAATGATTTCCCCCTCCCAAAAAAAGGGGCAAAACCATCTTTAGAAACACCCGAATGCAACCAAAAGGGGAGGTGCACAACTAGACCCAACTAGGGATCTACGTACCAAATTTCAACTTTCTAGGACTTACTGTTCTTGAGTTAAGCGACATACGTACGCACATGCGTACATACAGACGTACATACAGAAAATTCGTTGTAATTAACTCGGGAATTGTCATTATGGATATTTCGCGTGTCTATACGTTCTTAGTCACTCTTCCACGTGTGGTTGAGTCGAAAAAACAACCCCTCAGCATCCACTCGGGGGTGAGCAAAATGAAAATTAAGGTCGATTTTCGAGTGAAAATTTTTTCGCGAATACAATAATTCCTTTTTTTTGTAGAAGGAAGTAAAAAAGGACAAGAGAGAGAAAATGCATCCATGCCCGAGTCGGGATTCAAACCCAGAACCTCCCCATCCGCAGTCAGACTTTTCTAAATATTAGACAATGCGGTCGGCGGTCAAACAACTGTAAACAAATAATGTGAAAGTGTGCATGAGGGAGATGATTCCTTCAATTTTCTCTACCTAGTAATCCTTTCTAATAATCGCTCGTTTGGAAGTTGGTTCAACTAAGTTTTCTCGTGTGAAGGAAGCCTAACAGTTAGATCTATGTTACATCGCTCAGATCTCATTTTTAATTTCCAATAAAGGTGTTCTTTTCATTCAACTTTTTTCCAACTTCACTTAGGCAACCTTTACGTTATAAATACATAATTATACCATTTAGTAATGATTCTTTTCTGTTATCGGTGGTGTCAAACAACATTACGCGAGTATTGACTTAAGGAAAAGTGTCCAGAAAGTTGAAGAAGTTGAAATCGCAGACCACTGCTATGGAACTCATTATATTCAGTCGCGCAAACATATACAATAGTGCATTTATTCTGAGTGATTTGTTTTATGAAGTAGATGACACAATTTTATTGGGAAACAAATGACATATAAAAGAAATTTTTGTTGAAAACACGTCGCACCCTGGAACTCAATTTTTTAACTATTTAATGCGAGAGAGAATAGAACAATACACAACCTTCAGTCGCATTTGAATTATTGAAAAAACACTTTTAAATAATACCAGTCAATGACTAAAATTTTAAGTTTGGATGACATTTCAAAATTGTTTAGCTAATGATTAATAAAGACATTTTTAAATTGAGTATTTGGTTTTGACAATTATTTTTATTTGTAATCAAGAAGAATAGTTTTGAAGAAGAATGGTTCTCACACTAAATTAAAATTTATTTATAAACACTATTTTTTCATTTTATATAAAATCTAAAAGGTTGTTGTAAGTACCATTCCATGCTGTTAATAAATAAAAATTACTTATCGCAATTTTTAGAAAATTTAATTTTCTCATCGTGATTAATTGCTTATTATCAAGTTAGATATTTTTAACGTTTATTTTCGGAACGTCATACTCTAAAACTCTTAAGCGTTTTTCCGGACATTTCATCTTGTCTGAAGTGATTAATTACATAATCCTTTTAAAAGACAGAACTGAAACGTAAATGATTGCGCTCAAGATCATTTACCGAATACTAAAACAAACGTTTTTATTATTAATTCAGCTAAAACAAGAAACTTTTCTAGTAAAGAGAAAAATTAATAAATTTTCATAATTAATCTACGCAAGAGTTGATATGCTGAATAGTTAAAAGCAACACTCATGTATTTTTTTTCAATAATTCCGACTTATTCTTATAAAATTTGAAGCATTTGTCGCTTGCTCTTAATGACATTAATAAGTAAGTGCTTTCTAATAAATATGCTAAAAGGACTTTGCAAGCTTATTGAACTGTAAATTGATTATTTCTACATTAATTAGTAGGAAAATGCATATCGCAGTAAAATTAATCGCCTTAATTAATGGATCTGAGTAGCGTTAAAAAATGAGTGATGCAAAAGTGTTTTGAAAATAAATGAATGAGATCTTTGATAAATGAAGACCTAATGGAAAATATGAAATATTAACATAACTCACTCAAAAGAAGTCTTTTTTTGTCTAAAGCGGAATTCGTTTTAAACAATAGAACTAGTAAGAGTAAATTAACTTTTTTTTTCTGAGGCCGCGATAGCACCTAACCTTTCCAAAGTGTTTCATTACTATGGACACGCCAATAAGAACACCTTTTCTTCCTCCCTTTAAAAAAATGGTTTTAAAGGTCAACAATGGGTTATACCAATTTCCCTATGTTTATACTTTTGTAGTATTTGTATCCGCCAAAAATAATTTTAAATTTTTTTATATATGATTTCAAGCAGTTACGCAAGCTCTTAGCTTCTAGAATTCTTCTCATTCCAAAGAATAGAATTTTTTCTGATTATGTTGTGAGATTAGTTTTGTAAAATTTTAAAATAAATTAAAGCAGGTTATAAAATAATCTTGTAAACATCGTTTTCATTTCATTACATAGAAATATGTCATTACAAGAATTAAGTGTTAACTACTAAATACCAAAACGTATGTAGAATACTATGTGTATTATCATATTATATCAAGCTTTTACCATACTATTTTTCAACAGCTGTAAAAGGATGCGTGAGTTTTGCTGAATCCTTTTTCAGTACAAGATTCGTAGAGAAATGCAAAGACATAACAATAAGCAACTATCGTTAGGTACACAAAAGTTTGCCCTTCGCTTCGTATGGGACAGGAAGAGATTTTTGCCCCCCCCCCCCCCCTCCTCCTTAAAAAATGCGATCGATGAAAACGTGGGCTATGGCTCCACAGCAGTTATTTTTAAAATTTAAAAAATTGTAGATATTTAGCAAAAGATCTCCACAAACCACATGACCTTCTAATAATTCTTCTAATTCGGATATTTTTTTTATGTAATATGTGGGTCGATAGAGGCAACTTTTTATCAACTTGACAAATTGAATTTCGAAAAAGTTTTTTTCGATACACCGTAATGGACATTGAAAACACCTTAATGAGTTAAGAAAATACGTGACACATTTCTTGAATAGACAACTTGATTGCAACATATTAAAATTAACAAACACTAATTTAAATAATAATACTCTACACTAGCAAGTAATCGACTGAAGTTATACAATATAACCATTGTCAGTGGCTAATCGAGTTTAAACTTATGATCAGGTGTGTTTGTGAGTTCATCAAAAAATACCTGAAAGTTTCAAAGCGAGAACGGAGGGGGAAGGGGTAATCTTTGGCCCCTAGTACTTGAGTGCACCTTTGCCAAAGTATTATATAGTTCTGAGTCAAAATATTGTGTTTATATTTTTGATTAAGTTTTTAATGGGTTACAAAATTACTTTTGGGGTGGTGTTATACAAATTATCATGACATTTGTCCATCTTAAGGGATAGGTGTCCATCTTAAGGCTCTTGCAGGTATATTTGATGAGTATTATATAATTTTAAAAAATTACGGAGGTAGGGAGATAAAAGCATACCCCCCCCCAAAAAAAAAACATAATTCCGGTATTTTTGGACATAAAAATACCGGAAATACGCCCGAAAATACCGGAAATTCGGTAAAATACCGGAACACAATCAACCCTGAATAATATAATGATGATCATAAAGTGTATGCTTTTTTTTATTCCTAAAGCATGAAAAAAAATCTGTTAATTTAGCATTTATTTTAAAACAGCAATGATTTAGTTTTAATCTCATAACATAAAAGCCTCAATTTGTCACTCCCTCACGAATTTTAATAAAATGAAGACGAGTTTTAGTGACGAATTTTAATAAAATTGCCATTTACTTTTTTTTTCATTTATTTGAATGGATATTAGGCTTGGTGGGCTTTAACTATACCTAAATATTTATGAATTAATATTAGTAAGACATTTTTTAATTTTTACCTGTATTCACTAGGTGCTGAAGGAGTGATGAAATAAAAAAAACTACCCGACCACTCTGTGTCAAAATTTACCCATGAGAACAATATAACTAAAAACCAAGTTACTTTTTTGATACAATATGCTGTAATGGCTACCAAAGCATTCTAATTCCATCCACTACTTTTATGTGCCGTCAAGTTGCAGTCAGGGAGTGAATTAAGAAGGTAAGGACAACATTCTATAATGATATTAAAGTTAATATTTTTAATAATAAATCATAATAATGGCATATTACAATCCCTATATAAATAGATTATCAAATTATTAAAAAAATAATTCATTCATAATTCAGTGCTGCAAAAATAATTTTAAAAGTTGAAATTTTGCTTGGGGACCATTGATTGGAAAACTATTATTTTTTTGTAACAAACCACAACTACTTTATTACAAATGTAGTTAACTACAACTACTTTTTTCAAAATGTGGCAACTATAAACTACTTTTGAAAAGTAGTCGTTACTTCGCTATTTAAAGAAAAAATAATAAAAAGCAAACATACACACACCATTGATTGAACGAAAGAATGTTGCCCAGATAAATAAATTAATTATTTCAGCTTAATCTCATTTAAACATGGAATATTACTCACAATTATAATTTTTTTCCTTCCTTTTCTTCTTCAAACCATTTTTACGAATATTCGCTGCAACAAAGGATTAAAAAATTGAAAGATTCAAATGTTTACAATTCGGCTATTTGAAAAATGTAACTAGAAGCAGTCATACATTTGGTTTGATTTTACATCGGTATACATATACATGCAATTGATTAGATGAGAGAAACATCTATTAAACTGAGGAGAAAAATTTTAGAACTAATATTGGAACTAATATTATAGGACTTTATATTTTGTAGGATCGAATTAATTAATTTTGAACTTCAAGCTAGGGGTCTGGATCTGAACAACATCCTCTTTCTTACGCTACTGATAAAATGTTCTTTTATATTTTTTTTAACTCAATTAAAAGTCGCTACAAAGAAGTTAGAAATCGCTACAAACTACTATTTTTTGTATCGAAGTACTCGCTACTCTATTTTTTTAAGTATTGCGATACACTGCAAACTACTAATAAATGTGGCTACTACAGTAGCGTCGCTGCTTGTAGCGCCCTACTTCCTGCCTCTGGTGGGGACAGTATGAGGGTCGGACAAATAATTTGTTTGAATTACAGTATTATCTTTACTAATCATAAAGCTTAAAGTATCTCTGTCCGGATCTCTCTCTGTCAGGATCTCTGTGACGCGCATAGCGCCTAGACCGTTCGGCCGATTTCATGAAATTTGGCACAAAGTTAGTTTGTAGCATGGGGGTGTGCACCTTGAAGCGATTTTTCGAAAATACGATGTGGTTCTTTTTTCTACTCCAATTTTAAGAACAAAATTATCAACGTGGAACCGTAACATGGGTACAAGCCAATTGGCGAGATACGAAATTATCATAACGTGGAAACGTAACATGGGTACAAGCCAATTGGCGAGAAAATTCACCATACATTATTTGTTAATATACAGGCGAATCAAAATACCTTTTAATTTTTCTATTACGGGCTAAGCCGTGCGGGTACCACTAGTTTAATTTATAAATATCTAAATTGCAAAAACTACCAAAATAACTTCAAAATATCACATTATGCATGCCCGTTAAATTTTTGTTTAATGATAATTAATGAGATATGGGTTTGAGACATTAATTTAGCCTATTTGGAGAGAATCATCTAAAATAAACATTGCGTTACTGCTTGAACTCAAACACCAAAGCTTAAGAAATGTGTTACGAATCAAAGTCAAATGTAAATTTTTGAGTGCGATTTATTTAAACGTTTTAGCTTGACGTTGACCCAAGGTTGTAACAACTTTTAAATGATTCTTAAAATTATTGGAACTCAATAACAAGCTTGTTACTTCTAAAATCAACACGTACGTAGGGAAATCTGACTCAAATTTTAACTAAGTGTGTCTTATTAAAACTTAAAATATTTCAGCGAAAAAAAAAATTGGTTTAACAACGTTTTTATGTAACTCCTAAACCACAATATGAGTAATTAACATTTTCTGAACGCGTTTCCGAAAATCATACAATAATGATTGCATGCGACAAGTACATTTTAAAAATTTTCCCTCATATAATATAATTAGCTTCAAAATATTAGCTTTACTTTATTAGTGAAAGGAAATTTATTCAAACAGTTATCAGACTTTTCAAATAATATTTGCACAACACATGATAACTTTCTAGAGTTTTCACTTGAAAAATCAAATGTATGAAATTTTATTTTGAAAGATATTTTTTTTCACATCCCAATAACGTTGCTAATTCTTGATATTATTTAATGCCAAAGAAAAATTTAGATACTTAGTAATTTTGTTAAATTAATATGTGGTTCAAAGGTACAGTAATTTAAAAATAATTTTACTTTGCACCATAAATATTTATAACTCTTTCGGGAAATGTTATCAATGCATGAAGTTAAATTAAAACAGAATTATTAACTATATGGTACAAAATAAGTTTATAAAAAATTTAAAATATTTTACATTTTAGAAAATTTAAAGTATTACAGTGCTGGCCAAATTATTAGACGTAAGAGTTTGTTTTTCGTTTTTTGTACACTATTTGTACTAAAATACTATTTCTTTTACTGTTAAAGTACAGTAAATACTGTACACTTATTATTACGTTATTTCAGTATAATTTAATGTTTGCAGGTGGCAGCACTGTCTGCTTTGTTTATGTTCTCTGTTTATCTACCTACCAGGAACATAACCTTAATCAGCTTAAACAGTTCACTAGTTCTTTTCATAAGTGTGTTCTGTTAGATTTAAAGTTAGTTTTATTTAATTAGTGAGCATGTGTATGGAGTATATATAATAGTAAGTATAAACAATTTTTTACCTCCTTTTTAAAAAAAGTTAAGAAATGGTGTAAACCTTGTGAAAAATATGAAGAAAAGACTTAAAATGCTCATCAAGAACAAGGGATTGCAGACTAAATATTAGAAAATTATTTCACTGTTCGTTAATGTGTCTATAGTTATGTAATCAATAAAGAATTTGCTTTTAAAACAGTCTTAGTCTAATAATTCGGCCAGCACTGTATGTACTACAAAATTAGACAAATAATTACTGCATGAAAATCTGTTGAAAAAATTCGTTTTTTTAAATCCAATATTTTCAATTTCAACTAATTATAACACCGTTCAATTAAGAGACTTTTTGAGCAAACATAAAATTAATTTCAATGTAAAACACTTTGCTTATAGTGCTTAGGTAAGATGCCTACAGCACTTTAAAATCCTCCTCCGAAAAAAAATACGCTGATTAAAACCGTTGGAAACTTCAAAAGTTTTCTTGAAAAAATCAGTAGAAATTCCTTTTCAGCCGTAGCAATTAGCAATGATTAAAAGAAGTTGATTAAAAACTAATTCTCAATTATTTTGCTCAAACATTCATCTTTGAATATTTTATACCACTTATGTATAGAGCTTTTAAACTTTCTTCCGGGTTGCTGTAAAAGGTTTTAGAAAATTTGATGGGTTTGATATTTTTTGTAGAAAGACTATTTTATATCATACACTTTTGTGTTTTAATTTGTCTTATATGTGTAGAAAAAGTGCTTCATTTTAAAATTATAATTTACAAATGAGGCAGTGAGAAGCAAAGGGATGTATGTGTCAAAATCAAAAATTTGGAGACAATCAGTACAAATGGTAGGTGAACTTCCCTTCTGTTTTGGAAGAGAGATAGTAATAGTATTCCTGGTAGGTTCTGCCATACAGTTTGATTTAGAAGAGCTTTTAAATGAAAGCCTCCCTAGGACCGGAACTGCAAACACGTTTTATTCAAAACTTGAAAATGTCCACTTGCGTTCCTTTGCTACTCATTGCCTCAAATGCTTTAAAAAACATTTAAACGCAATAATTACTTTCTAAAATGTTCTTTTTTTTAAGCAGTAAATCACACGCGACGGTATATAAGAAAAAAAAAAACATTTATTAAAACCTGATAAATGAAATCAAGTCATTAATGTTCTATTGATAAAATTTCCTAATTTCTATTAAACTAAATAAATTTTTGGTTACTAGAAAAAGATCAAGAAAAGATATGCTGACTTTGATAACGTACAGAAAACTTAGGATTTGTTTCAATTTATATAATTTTAAGAAATCCTTCGCATAATTCTACACTAGAGGTGGATAGGCACCGCATAAAAAAAGTCTCACGTAGAAAATAACCCAAAAACTTATAAAAAAGTAATGTTGAAAACGAAATCAAAATAAACAAAGTGATAATTTTTGCCGAGTAGTCGTACAAAATTTCCCGAATAAGGAAATTTTTGGGAGGTCACAGCGAATTCCCATCGGGGTGCCTATGTCGTCACTTGAAGATACTACCTCGCACTCGTTTTAAAAATAATTTCGTCAATTGAATCCCAATCTGATTAAAATTTTAATGTACCGCAGAAAAAAAAAGGCCTCATAAAAATAGATTTGGGTGTATTTATATCGAGAATCTGTTAGATGAAAAGTCCTTAAAGGAGAATATCTGCACTTCCATGCTTGATTAACTTCAACCGAAATTAATTTGTTAACATTACTACCGAGGAGAAAACTATAATTGATGCTTATTTTTGTTGCAGGTCAAACTTTAGTTCCGTTACTTTTTTGATGCACCCCAAAGGTTAGAAGAAACAATTTTTCTCAAGATGTTAGTGTATTAGTTTCGCTAACTAAACATTTATGAAATGCAAAACTCGGTCTTTAAATTCGTAGTTTTTCATCATTGTTGTAGTAGCTTTCCATAATTTTTGTGTATAGGATTTGCTGGGAGTTTGGTATGCGTCTAAAGCAGAGAGTCCTTTTTTTTTTTCCTTTTTTTTTTTTGCTGTTTTATCATCTATTGAGCTATTAAGATAAAATGTTAATGAATTTAAATTAATTAATCAAGTTGAATTTACTACCGTAATGTTGCTTAAATGTTTACGTAATTTTACTGTAATATACGTTTTTATATGCTTTTGACACGCGCCAAGACTTAAACTCAACGCTATATTTTTGATGTAAACTGTTTCGTAAACTTGCCTTGATAAAAGTCTAATCAAATTTAACAAAGCTCTTATGTTACTACGTTAATGTTGCTGTATGATCAAGGTAAAAATAATGCATTTATTCTAATAAGCATTAATGCTAAGCATTACGTTCTTCTTTATGAGTATACCTAAATAAGATTTCATTTAAACTTAACATTTTTTTAAATTCACATTTATGATTTGAATTTGATGTATTTTGAGGAAGAACTAGGAAATTATAGTTTTTAAATATTTTAGCAATGATTTGAAATATATTTTTTAAAAATATGTGTTTAATGAATCTAATTAAATAATGTACGCGATTACTGTCTAAGACTTTTTTGTTGTTGTTTTTTTTAATTTTTAGCATGAAATTGGTGGCTATTTTCCCATGGCTGAAAACCCTGCAAAAAAATACTTAAAGGAAAAAAAAAGTTTAAAGATCAAAACAGAAAAGAAAGAAAGAATAAATAAAAATAAATAAATAAATAAATAAAATAAACAAATAAAATAAAATAAACAAATAAAATAAATAAATTAATTAATTAATATAAAAAGTAAACAAACCCAATAATACTAATAATCAGCGAAATTATTCTTAAGCTCCTAAACTAATATTTAGATCCTGCTTAACTTCCCCATGCGTTTTAATTTCTAACGTCACTGACTTATTATATTACGCCAACATAATAGCCATTGAAACCACACAATGTCCGCATTTTCTCATAACAGGAGTCATTTCATCAAGCTAAGAAAAAAGTAAGTGAAAAAAAAGTCAGAATTGTTCCTTTACTTTTTGGACAGTTCGTGGCGCCCCCACTAACGCTCGGACCGAGCACAAAGAATCGATACAGAGATTCCAACGGGAGGCAGCAAGCATCCCGATGCCCCTTTCAGTTGTTCCGTTTGCACTACGGCGTGGCAGTCGGTGCCGAAACGGTATTCCTCCGAACGTAACACGTGCTTCTTTGTTGTGAAGTTTGATTTTTTTTAAATTAATTTGTGGAGCGCGATACAATGAAGGCGTTTTGTGAAATTTGTGACTCTTTGGGATGGGTTTTCCTTGTGATATTATACTGTGCTTCTGACAAAGGATTTGTGACAGGTAAGGTTTTAGAAAGCTTGGATTAGTATTTTGTTGAGAATTATTGTTGGTACTGAGCAAGTTGCAGTGAATAATTTGTTAAGGTGGAGCAAAAAAGAGCAATTTAATGATACCATTATTTATTTATATTTGCGTTTTGTGTCTTGAAATATTGCGAGCAAACAAAAAACAGTCGAGGCCATATGTGTTGAAAGTTTGGTTTTAGGGTTGGGTTGTATGGTTTTAATGTTAGACCTCTTTCTAGATACTGTAAATGACGGATTAAAGGACACAAATAAATATCCTTTTAAATCCTGGGGTCTAAAAAACAGCTTGTTGTTTAAAAAATAATAATAATAATTTATTTGATAAAAAAGACATTTAAAGTACTAAAATGAAAATAAAAAGTAAATGTTTTTAACATGCAAATCGATTTACAATTAATTGTTTAAATTGTTTTAAATTTTAAATCTTATGGAGGTATTTGATTTTAAAGTAAATTCTTTGCTGTAAAAATTAATGAATCATTTTTTCTTTAATGAGAACAAATGTAATTAATAACAGGATGCGCAAAACTGTAAGGTTTCCAAAAATTTAAGAGATACTTGTTGCAAAATAAAAGTGCTTAGTTGCGTAACATGAATAAAAAATGATTGTTTTAAAATAGTTTTCTTACTTTTACTCTTGCATTTTCTCACTTAGTTATTCAAATATTCGATTGGTCTCTTGATCGTCGTCAATTCTTGATCTAATACATACTTGCGCCTTTGTTGAGGCTTATGTTTTAATCTCATTCATTGAAAATATTTCTTTTTTTTAATTTGATGTAATTTAATAGAATAAATACTTGTTTTAAAGAAGATAAAATCCAAATATCAAGGCAGCTGTAAAATAAAGGAGGGAAAACGCATTTTCATTTAAAGCATTTCTTTGCTCGAAACGTCTCAGAATTTTGTTTGTTTTTTACCGGATGTTCTTCTCTTTGCCTCCCACGGGCTTTTTCTATCATTTATTTCTTTTTAAAGTAGTACTGCAAAAGGTTTCTTCATGCCTTTTTTTCTGTAAATAAAGGTAAATAAAATAATGCTTAAATAACTAGAAATTAACACTATATAGTACACATTTTTATATGTTTCACATGAAAAGTTTGAAATTCTTTTTTTTCACAAGGTAAGGTTTTTTTTATATATAAAAGATAGTTGTAAATATGCAACATATTATTTTTGTCCCAATGTGTTGCATATTTACACCTATGAAACACTATAAATTTATGAATGATTTACCATTTTATGAGAAAGAACAGTTTTGGGGAAGTTTTTTCTCTATAGTATTTAAAAAAACTAAACGTTGAGAAACTAAGAAAATAGAAGGATTTGAAATGTCTTAATTTTTAGAACAACTTTAATTTTTTATGTGTGGATTTATACTTTTAAATAGAATTTCGTACACAGTTTTTTTAACCTTTGAAAGTTAAACATTAATAAATTTTAAAAAATGTTTAAAATAAATACAGACCTGTTTCAAATTTGATCAAGAACGCATTAGTCAAAGAAATGAAAATCGGATTGAATTATTCGAATATGAATTTTTTACTCGGGTTTACTAACATTATACAACGAATAGTTTGGGATAAAATATTGTTTTTGACTTTGATATTTTATCAATTTTGTGATTTTCTTCTTTTTTTCACCTCCGCCCCCCCCCTATTTAAATTTCACCTTAATAAATAGTTTTTCATGTGTTTTTTCGTGGATATAAAACATAATTACAAAAACGTTTTTGTCAATGTGCTCAAAATAATTTCACTTTATTTATTTACTTTTGTGAATGAACACTCAAATAATAGGTTATGTTAAGTTTAAAAAATAGGAGTAGTACCTACATTCGAGCCTTATTCGAATATCGGTTAAAACAACATTCCGCTTAATGTAATACATTTTCAATGTACCAAACCGTATTAATTTATTACTTTGATCCCGGATAATGGAATATTCTGCTTATTTGAATACTAGTGCCCCGTCCCGACCTTGTTCGGGTTAAAAAGCGATCGATCTTTAAAAAATATCATGCAGATACTTTTGATTTAAGATTTAATAGTAAGCAACATTTTTTATTCCGTTTTTATGAGGTTAGAAACAAATTGATTTACCTCATTTCCTGATCAAGAGAGACCAACACATAATTCCCTTTGAGCAATATAATCTTTCCGTATGTACGTTCGTTAGAACTTTTCATTGGGAGTTGTAATCACTTAAAATGGAAAAGAAAATATGCAAGGACCATAAGGTTGCAAGGAATATGAGCCAACTGATCTACTGCAGGTTATGTAAGAATTACACTCTGAGTCAAAATCATATTACTCCTTAGCGATTTTAATTGGGGTTGAACTCCATTGCATAGGTTAGGCAAATTAAAATAGCGCAATAAAATTATTTGGATATTGCCTTTAATTTTAGAAGAATGAAGATAAGTCCCGGGGAGTTGAGGTAATTAAGGAATTTTTTTAGATGATGCACAGCGATAGTGGCAAAAACTACAGCGCTCTCGCATTTCCAATGTTATTTTTTTTTGGAAGTCTTTGTTTCATGGTAAACATTGAAGATCAAATCATTCAGAGATAATTTCAAACCTCATCTATTTTGATAAGACACCCTTTTCCAGGTATTTTTATTTACTTGTCATAAAATACTGTACTATTGCTTACCACCATCTCCTAAACGGGCTCTTATAGTCGTTCTTAAGATACAGACATTGTAGAGGGGACGACTTTAATCAGATGTGAAGTATATATATCTGCACGTGTTCTTCTAGGATACCACACGAAGATAATGGTGTAAGTCACCGTCTAATACGAAGGTGACATCTCTCATAATTTTGTTTGTAAATTTGTGACCTTTTAGGGTTCAATCTGCGCCTTCTATAGTCGAACAGTGATCCATCGAACATTCGTCCTACATTATGAGATTCCCTCATGAAGAAACTCTCCCAGCTGCTCGTTTTTTCTTCTAGAACAAACAGAGCTTATTGAAGGAGATTTTCATTGTAATTAAATGTGGAATGGTCAGTTTTCCCACCAAAGTAAAGTCCTGGCAGATCCATGAAAAACCATCGCAAAAGCTTACTGATCGAGCTTTGGTTAGCGATAAATTAATGTATTTTCCATTTCCACCTGGAACCGATTAACATTAATTTGCGTTTCTGATTTTTTTTTAAAAAATGTTTTCGATGATTCCAATAGGCGGTGGCAAACAAAAGTCACCTATTGAGTTTCCGCTTCATTGATAAATTAGGCTTTGGTTTATATCGTTTAACATTAAACGACAATCATAATATTTCTGCGGCCGCTCTCCTTGCAATCTGCTGTCTTAGAGATATTTTTCAAATGTTTGCTACTAAGCAAGATAATCTAAAAAAGGACACAAAGTTTAAATAGCTTATCAACAATTCTCAATGGTTAGGAGCGGAGTCAGACAGTTACATGCATCAAGTACAGTGAAATTCCAAGGTTTTTGAGCAATATACATGCTGCTTGATAAGTTAGCAGGACCTTTAAATGTTAAAAGTTTATGGAAATATGTTAGAGCAGTAAAATTTTTTTTACTTGTCAATTACTTCCTGAAAGGATGCTTGTGACTTATATTGTTTAACTATATCGTTTTAAATGCTTAAATGCGGTCATCATGAAGAATATTTCTCCATATAATTTTTATAGAAGCACCGTTTATACGTTGTTGAAGGGACTGTATGGAAAAAGCGTACAAATGAAAAAAACATATAATAGGTATAGGTTAATGCGTATTAGACTCTGCAGGGATCAATTTAAAAAACGTATAATTGATGTTGTTGTCGTGTCCAAAGAAGTGCAGAGTGCGAAAGGTTTAAATGGCTCCAAAAGTCTTAAAAACAAGATCCGCTAATTCTGGAGCCCGATGACTGTAAAGGATTTCATGTGGTGGTGCTCCAAGTTGGAGGAGGGAGCGAATAATGGCCTGGCAATTAAAGACATGGTCCGGGGTTATTTGTGAATAGGGACAGTGCTTGCAGATGGGATGGGATTTAATATTATTTGGTAGAATCTTCATGCCCTTGAAATGTAGAGTACGTAGCCTAGCTATTGTAGAAGAGAGGTTTCTTGGGCAGTGGAGGTGAGGGATTGTTGCCTTGCTGAAAAGCTGATTATAGATCCTTCGCCTGGCTACAGCATTAACGTCTTTGAAGGTGGCTGTTAGTGGTTGGTCTTGGTCACGTGCCTCCTTTGCAAGGGCATCTGCACACTCATTTCCCTCGATTCCGACATGAGCTGGGATCCACTGGAGAATGCAGGTTGTCTTGAGTGAGTGGAGAAAAAAATTAATTTCTTGTGTCAGTCTTGTCATACCTTTACGTATGGCTTCAAGTGCTGATTTTGAGTCGGAAAATATCACGATTTCTTCTATTAGGTCTTCAGGAGTAGGGGAAGAAAGACAATGAGCAAAAGCCTCTTTAATAGCAACAAGTTCGCTAGTAAAGTTTGAGGCGATTTGGCCAATGGGTATTTTAAGCTTGACATTATTTCCTGAGGGATAAATGATGGAGATTCCTGCGCCACCTCTATTACAGTCAATGTCAGAGGAACCATCTGTGTAGATTAATACACTGTTTTCTTTTGCAAGTGAGAAAACAGTAAACGAAAACAGAAAACGTATAAAAGAGAAACGTATAAACGGTGCTTCATTTCCTCTTCTTTTCAATTTCTTTCCTTTTGAATGTTTTTTGTTCGTTATTGTTTGAACTCATAACTTTGAATGTACGGTAATAATGTGCAATAACTCTGAGTTGATAATTGTACTTAAGTGAATTCATTTGCAGATGTTTCTCATTTCGATTTTAGTATGAATAGAAACCTTAACGATTAGCCCGAAATGCATGCAAAATTACAAAGTTAAAAATAGCAAATTTAGAAGTTTAAACATTCTTTGACACTAAATGGTTTCCAATTCCAAGGCTAAACCGTATCCTCTGCGGCCTCAAACACATGCAAAGGTTTTAGCTGTTCTTATGCTGACACTATGCTTTTTTTCTCGTTCACATGTTTCCATCCCTTTGCACTTAGCTCATAAAGAGCCTTTAACCGCTCTTTCGGTGCCAATGCGGGACAAAAGGCGGTTGTTTTAACGTGTATAAGAATAAATCAGTACGAAACATGAAAAGGAAGCGAAGACAAACTATTGGTTTAAAATATTAGTATAAATACATTTATGTATAATTTATAGCCTATGTCACTCAGTGAGAACACACCTTTCATGTAGTGAAAACGTTTTTCAAATAGGTGCAATGGTTCTGGAGATTTACATATAAACATACAAAATCCGCTCTCTCTCTTTATAATATTAGTATAGATTGTTTGTGGGCAAATTGGCTGTTCGATTAGCGGGCTTGACTGTTTTTCTCTTTTGTATGAGGCAGATAAACCATTGTAATGGAGGATTGATGCTCTACTTTTTAGTATCCGCTACCCAGTTTTCCATTATAATTTTAATATATCTCCTTCTTCGCCCACCTCATAACAAAGCATAAACAATAATGTATTTTGAGTGTTTTGATGTTAAAATTACATTACGAGATTAACTTAAAATTGGCACTTAAGCTGTAGAAATGGTTTTTCGCTCAAAATAATACAAAACAATAGTTCTCAATAGTTCATAGTTTTTTTTTTTGCTTAATTTTTGCATTAACTACCTGAATACAGTTCCCATTGCTATTAGTGAATGATACATAGTGCATTTTTTTTTTTGCTTCGTTTTTGGATTAACTACAGAATATACATCCACCAGAGTCGAGTGAAGAATGCAATTACACAAATCTAGCAATGTACACAAATGTACAAGTATTGCAAGTATAAGTTATAAAAAAATTATAATCTTATGTTTCATGGCTATAACTTTACGTTGTACCGTATTGGGTATTTATTTTAGATCAAATTTACTACTTTCATGCAAAAATCGGCTTAAATTCTCTCCGTTAAGGGACCTTTGAAATTTTTCGCCGTGAAATTATATAGCTTTAATAAATTATGATTGCTTTAATAACTATATTGCTTTAATATAAAACATTCACACTAAGAAATAACGATAAGATGGGTGTGCAGCTTTAGTTAGTATTTATAAGGTAATTATCAAAATAAGAAATGTACTGATACAATCCTTTTCTTAAGCATTTTATGCCAGTATTAGAATGTGCTTTTCATTTCGTTACGTTAGAATAGAATTTGTGTTGCTTTTGTTTCAGTGAATCAATCAATTTTTCAGCATCATTTTTTCCGTTATGCTACTGCCATACTTTTCTGGATATCGCCCCCCCCCCCCCTTCCCTCCCCAGTGGACAAACGCCATTTAAAGCTGCTTATTTAAAATTCTTATGTTACCGCTTCTATAAATTTGCTTCATATACAAGAAAAGTGATAGTATGGCACTTTCTTATGAAGAGAAAAACAAATTTCTGATTATAGCCATATGAGGCAGTGAGAAGCAAAGGGATGTAAGTGGACATTTTCGGAAATGGAAGTTTTGAGTAAAACGTGTTTAAAGAAAAGGTCTTAGGTAGACTTTCATTGAATAGTGTTTCTAAATCATGCTATATTACAGCACCTAACAGGGCTAATAATACAATCTCTTGCTCCAAGATAGAGGAGAGGTCCACCTACCATTTGCACTGGTTATCTCCAAATTTTTAATGTTGCCACTTACAACCCTTTGCTTCTCACTGTCTCATATGTGGAAATTTAAGAACATTTATGTTTTTTTAAAAGATTAGAATAAGAAAAACTCGTATCGGGACGAAATTGCAATATTTTGCACTATATCTCTCAGTACGCAAACTTGTGAAGTATTTTGATCTATCCCTCTTAAGACGGAAAAATAATTGCTTTACTATTCAATTCTTCAACATACCTCTTGGGTCGCTTAAAATAAGAAGCACATAATTTCTGGAAAAAAAAAAGATAAGATAAAAAAGATAATTTTAGCAGCTAGCTGTTATTTTTGTTGTAAAAGTATAATAATTAACAAAACTTTTAGTGTTTTGTTTTGTTATTTTTTATAACTTTCTCTTTCTGTTGCGTTCGACAGAAGAAGCTACATGGACTAATTGGTAGCAATGTGTTCACTGACAGTCTACGACTTAACTAAATTTATGGGTTTAAACTTACAGTAATATAAAAAATGCTTCGATCCAGAGTAAGCAAATGGTTGCCAAAATGGCTAGGGCATCTACGTAAAAAAAAAAAAAAGTACTTTACAAACTTACAGCTTAAGGTTTTTCACCCCGTAACTTAAGTCGGAACGTTCGCTACCAGCAGACAAGTAGAACATGTATCACAATATTTAAGTAATCTCGAAATTTTACAGATTCTGTTGTTTTGATTTCGACTGTCGCCCTCCCCCCACGAACATTATTCAGAATTAATTTTTTAATTGTTGTAATTTATTCCTCGAAGCATTGGGCTTATGCACAGGTTTATTTATTTTTTATGGCTCACAGTTCATTTGTTCGACCGATTCTCTTGTCTTTTGGCGAGCATTTTCGTGCAAAAGTTAGTTCAATTACCCTTCATCATAATCAGTTGACTGTCTGGAACGAGGTGCGTTTTAGAGGTGTAAATTTCCATTTGTAAACTTGACGTACCAATCCGGATCATCTCTTTCAGCTATGGCGCCCTCTTCGTATACGGCACAAATCTCGTAAGCCTTTGGCAGCTGGATTAAATGTTAAACGATGGTGTGGAAAATGCGTCTTTTGTCGATGTGATCAAAAAACCATCAATTAGTTTTTAAAAAAAGCAATAAAATTTTGTTACAATAACACAAAACCTTATACAGTAAACTATCAATTATCCGCGGATTAGGGTGGACGGTAACGGCGGATAATCTAAAACCGTGGATTATTCAAATAATAGATAAAAAACGGTACTTAGTGTATACAATAGCTAAAAAATATTAATAGCACTCACACATGATGCATTTACATTTTTATTAAAAACATAGCTACATTGCATCCACAAACATTGATTATAAGAAATGAATGTTAAATCTAAAAGCGAACAATAGCACAATCATAAGTTTAAAAAAATGTTAAAAGACCCGCTGATATTCCGAGCCATGGATAATCCGATCGCCGATAATCATGAGTTTATTGTATTTTTAACGAACTGTGGGAATTTATTTATAAACCAAATAGTACCCAAGATATTTATCGCATCTCCGACTCCCATTTTACTCTTAGTAGTGTGCTTTGTCGTGTTCTTTAAAGTTCATTAATTTATTTATTAGAGCATTTTTAATAGGACCAAAAAAATTTGTAAATACAATTTTATATGCTCAAACGGAGCATTGATGGATCATTTTGCTAGGCAGAAAGGTTTTTTTTTTTTTTTTTTTTTTTCAGCGTTGCGTCGCAAACACTTCGGTTCATAAAAAGTTTCGTTTACTCTTGAGAACTGATATCATTACTTATGACATTTAAGCTTAATTCTAATACTCATATACTTACTTTTGTTTTATTACAACTTTGATGCAAAAGTTGTAACAAAGTTTTACATAGAGCATTTGTTGGGTTTAAAAGTTGAAAGTTGTACCTAGAGCATTTTAAACTTCTTTCAAAACTAATAGTAAAAGTGCAAATAACGGGAATTTAGCTCACAGTTAATGTTTGACAAAAACAAAAGGTGCAAAATGCGACAATGGGGTTGTTTCCTTCAGTCAAAAGTTCTACTTTTAGTGACTGAAATTGATAGAATAAGCAAAAAGTATAACATGGACCCAGAAAATACTTTCATTTTCCCAACAGTTATTTTTCAATTAATGTTTTAAAATGTCCGATTTTTCAAACAAGGCGTGGTCTTTATGACGTCATAAATGATGCATTTTGCCGCATTTGTCTGCCGCGATTCCACGTTATGATAATCAAGAAGCGAATAAAATATTACGCTCAACGCTTGCTATCAACCATGTCGTTGCCAGTACACGTGAGTAAAGAAGCGAATTAAATATTATACGTTCTGCGAATGGCAACTGTGAATGGCATTTCATCATTTGTGATGTCATCGGCAGAAGTATAAACAATAAAAGCGCGCCGATTAAAGTAATTTTTTAAAAATAGTAAACTTAGTCATATTATTTAAAAAATGGTCTGATCTCATGTTTTTAAGCACGCTCTTTCAAAAAAAAAAAAAAATACTTTTAAAATTTTGGAAACGACCCCATTCTGAAACCTCGCCAGTAGCGTCCAATACAAAATGAAAGTACTATGTGTTTGTCAATTCTTTCCTTCTATTGTCTTTTACTGAGGAAAATCAGAGTTCACATTAAGTAATTGATATAAAACAAATTGTTTTGATGTAAAAGAATAACTAAAAATGCTCCAAATAATGTAAAAAAGTAGCCTGATTTATGTTGTAGGACGACTTGCTAACAACCTCCGATATTCTTTACTAGCTCTTTGTTTTCATATCAATATTTCGTAACTAATATAAAATATTTACAGAACTCAAAAGCAATGTAAATATTCGCAAATATCAACAACAATGGCATACACATCTTTCAAAGTTACTAACAAATTTTTTTTCAACGCAAAAGGAATAAGCTTATAGATGGAAATACATTCGTAAAAAACTTTTACTGAGAAAGATATGTTTTTGAAATTCTCACTGGTACTCATGAATTTGTATGGTTTTTTTTTTTTTTTTTTTTTTTTGTTCTTTGACGCATCACATAATATATTATTTTTATTATTGATACCATTTTAATATTTCAACACTAGAGCTATCTTGTTCTGACTACCGGATTGTATTCTGAAACTGTAAAATTGTTTCGCATTTTATCTTGTAGATTCAATACTTTGGAGATTTGCATTAAGTTAAACTAGTCAAAGAACAAAAAATGCTGCTAGTCTGCTTCCATTTCCTAACGAATATACCGGGAAAAATAAAAAGATTAGTAACGAAATGTGTGTCTCAAACTGATAACAAATATATGATTACGGATTTTCAATCATTTAGTATCAGATGAGTATACTTAATACTAAAATGTTTAACACTAAATTCGAACTTTGTTTATAGAACATGCACTGTAAAAAAATATGAATCGTTCCTGGAAAACAATGGGTAGTTAATGTGGCTAATTTCTGCCAGTAACATATCTAGCAAACACAGCAACGTTTCCCGCTAAAAGTCTTTAACTTTGCTGATATTAACGTGGAACATTCTGAAGAATTCAGAAATTTTATTTTTTTAATTAATAATGTTAATTTCATAGCTTATTCATATTAACTAATGAAACTTAATTAAAAGCCTATAATATTCGGTCATTACCATACAATTATAAATCAAGTACCACAATATCTGCAAAAAAAAAAAATAATTCTTTTAAATTAAAATGTTGTTCATTTTCAAATTTCAGGAAATAAAAAATCCTAGTTTTTATTTCTTTCAGAAATGCAGAAATTTGAAAAGCTTTTAATCAGCATTTTATGACGTCGCATAGACTAGTGATGCCACCTCTGTATAAAATATTAACTTTATAATTAAATTTTTAATGAAAGCATTAAGTATACCTTTAAGGAAATACGTAGCTTTTAAACTGACTTCAGGAGAGTGCTAGACACGTTTTCAAAGAACAATACATTAAAGCACCCATTTGTAACTTAAAATGCGACTTGCTTGCAATTTCGTAATTCTATTGAACATTAGTTCCTAAAGACGCTTCTTTCATCAAACGCACTTAAATCTGCTCTAAAAGATTGCTTTTAAACATTAAACTACTTCGCAGCTTTAAATAAATCTCTTTAATGCTTGTTTCAGCCTGAAAACTCAAGCATTTGCCGATATTTTAATGATTTTTCTGCATGAGTGTTTTGTCCAGACTTTTTACATTTTTGCAGCTATCCACCAATTAGCACTAAACTAAAGCCAGTGTTCGATGTTGCGATTGTAAATAATCTTCTATCCGTCTTCGATTTAAAACCATAATTAAACATAAATCACGTATAGTAACCAACTCGAATTATTTCTTCAAGTCTGCTGAGAATGCTTAAATTCTCTATCGAGATTAAAGGTAACCTTTGTGTACTTTGATGGCAGAGAACTTTATTTGTATTGGGAGCCAGATCAGGTAATTCAACGGTACGTGGTAATCAATACCAGCCATGAGCAGAATAATCTACCCTATATTCAGGGATCTCTTTTATACACGAGGGGAACTTCTGGCGCTACAGTTCCTCTTTCAATTTACTCACGGAATGTAAATTTCGAGTATCTCGATAGATATTCAAATACGTTCTAATGTGTAGGAAAATGCAAATGCCGAACAAAGTGTTTTATTTACGTAGGTAGTTTCAAAAATGTTGAGCCTAAAGATTAGATTTCAAGTCTAAATAATTATACAAAAGCGTGAATTAATGAGGTATTATTTATTTCGTGGGAAGTAGCTAAACTGCGTGGCATCGGGAGTTTTAATTGTTGCCAGTGATTAAAAAGTGATGTGAGTGTAAAATAAATATTGAAGCTGTTTGAAATGATGAGTTTTTGTTCTGAAGTTTGTACAGAGGGTAGCCAAATTATTATACTCAAACAAACTTTTCTGTATTTTTGTTGATTTTTATTGATGTTACTTAGCTTTATTATTTGACAACATTTTACAGTTTATTTTAAAGTTTAAAGTTTATTCTTTCAACACTTTATTTTTTAAAAAATATTTTGAATGTGGTAGACATTAGTGTCAATGTCCCTTAAAACTTCAAGTTGCACGCTTCTTCTTGTGAGTGGGATTTTTGAAAAAAAATAACGACTTTACATACAATGCTAGGTAACTCAAGTAGCCGTATCATGCATTGAAAGTATGCCACGGCGCATCCAAGGCGCGATAGCAGCAACAGGAGTAACTAAATATTTAGTAATTACTTTTTTAAAAATGTTTTAGTATCGATCAGGAGGTATTTTACGCTTAATAAGTTAAATTCATATTTTTGAATGAACTTTAAAATGTGTTCAAATAATAAACTATGTAACAACAGCAAAAAAAAAAAAACATTTAAATACAGAAAAGTTTGTTTCAGTATAATAATTTGGCCACCCTCTGTAGTTGTGACACAATTATGAACAAATTAAAAGCATTGAAATGAAAGTACTTTTTGATAACTGTAATGTAGAGGAAGTGGTCCAAAAACGTGCCACCACTTTCATTTTCTACCTACTGATTTAACTGTTCACGCTAAAGGGGTAATTTTAGTGCCAATAACTCTTAAAATCATTCATAAAGGTGATCTTAGGGTTCAAAAACCATTACACAAGTTTTAAGTGCTTTAAAACTTCATGATTATGAAATAAGGCAAAATCACGTTTTTTATGAGGTGGTCCAAAAATGAGCCACTTGAGAAAAAATTATTTTATCTCTTATAAAATAAAAAAAAAGCATGAAATTTTAATTCAAAACTTTAATTAACTATCATCTTAAATATTTTTTATGAAAAATAAAATCATTTATTTCCTTTTTAGTTGCAGAAGTTACAAATGTAGTAAACCTTTTTTTCCCTTCCCATACACTCGTGTGTCTAGCCTTACAGCAAAGAATCTAAACTTCTCCTATAGTGTCATCTGAAAAAGAATCTGGTGCAAAATGTGCATACTACATTGCTATCATCAGATGTATCAAAAACAAGAACCATCAACTCGTCATCTTTGTTGTTGCCATCAGTAGGAAGATCAATGGGGTCTCCTTACGAGTCCGACTACTGTCGTTGGGATTTCCTCTTTGACTTGAAGATTTAGGATTTTTTCTCTTTTCCCGGGCAACTGATTCCACGCTCAAAATTTGTTGTCCAATGTACGCTCCACACTTTTTGCCAGTTCGTCTTTGTAAGGTGATCCAGTCATGATGCAAGTCTTTGCACTCTTGCAGCCACGATTGTTCTTTTTCTTTGCAATTGGGGGAATTGGAGATATTTCATACGGACTGACGTGTTCGAAAGTTGAAGTTTGACTACTTGGTAGTTGATTCGGGATGCTGAGCTGAATCAACCAAGCAGAAAGTACTCCACTGTTAATCGCAAGAAAGTAAATTCCCAATAAAATCCATCCGCCCAAAAAATCGCCTACACGGTTAGGAATATAGGATGTGTCCCACATCTTTTGCAGCAAAATATCACAAATTCATCACTAATGCACAGCTGCAACTTAATATCAGTTTTGCTAGTCAAACACAAGTAGAAATTCAGCTACTGAATTGGGTAAGAAATTTCGAATGCTAAATTTGAGATTATTTCCCTTTTTTCTAGTTCTGGAGTCCCCCCCCCCCACCGCACACACACAGTGTCTTACCGCGAGTAAATTTAAGTTGTTGTATTAAGTCAAAACTTTCAAGTATCGAAAACAGCGTGGTCAAAAAACGGGCTACCAATGGTGGCCAAAAAACGGGCTAGCCGTTTTTGTACCACCATCAGTAGCCCGTTTATAGACCATGCAGTACTTTAAGTTTATGATGTACTAAGCCATTACTAAAGAAACAAATATTTCAAAACAACTGCACTGAAAGAAAGCCCATATAATCTACTTTGTTTTCAGATCAAAACCCCTTACTTCACTGTATAAATTAGAACAATATAAATCAACTTGTACATGCTTCGAAAAGTTTCGAGTTCTTCAAAAACGAGTGTTTCTTACAAAACAGTTCCTGACAAAGCAGGTGTTTTAGCTACCAAGCTCATTTGCTCACTAAGTTTTTGCCTCTTTCTGTTGATTCATTCGGTACCATTTTTGCGACTGCGCAAAACTCTCTTTCCTCATTTTCAGCGGGTGGCCCATATTTAGACCATGGCGCGTATTTAGACCGCTTCCTCTATGTATGAAACTGAAACGAATTGACTCTTAACGAACCTCTTAAAGCTCAGAGTTTTATATATGTTTCTTAAGAATAAATCAATGAACATTTAGAAACCATCAAATTAAGGTGATAATCCATGAAATACACCGCCAGCTCAGTCATTTCCAGCTGAGGACTGCAGTTTCGTCCTTATTAGCACTCATCAGCCCGGCATAGGAAAGTGACTGAGCTGGAGATGGAAAAACCTCTTAAGGAAGCCAAGAGTGCCAAACAAACTGGTATCTAATATAGAAATAGCACAGACCAGACGAGTGACCGAAGCAATGGTTCAGTTCAACTCGAAGATTGAAGGCAAGGCATGGTATCATTTATGCCGGGCTGATGCGTGCTAATGAGCACGAAACTGCAGTCCTTGGCTGGAAATGACTGAGCTGGCGGTGTATTTCATGTATTTTTGCTTTAGCCCTGGCTAATGGGCGGTAATTTACTGTGATAATCTTTTGACTAAATAGAAATAACACTAAAACATGTGTCATTTTTTCTTTTTTCTTTCTCACTTTCGAAAATAGTACTTATTGTTTTTTTACAATTTATATCATCACCATAATGTGTTAGTTATATAGTTTCGCAAGAAAAAATACGAAAATCGAACTTTTTAAATATTGAATTAAAAAAAATATATATGGATGTGTTCAGTTAAAATGGAATATCATTAAAAGAGTTCTCCTTTCTTTTCAGAAGTTCTCCCTTTTGTGTCTTTTAGTGATTG
Source organism: Uloborus diversus (assembly GCF_026930045.1). Taxonomy (NCBI): domain Eukaryota; kingdom Metazoa; phylum Arthropoda; class Arachnida; order Araneae; family Uloboridae; genus Uloborus; species Uloborus diversus. Next base: position 86,877,789 of record NC_072739.1, on the reverse strand, counting down.
TTTACAGTGTAGCATCTTAAGTTACCTTCACAAAAATGTTGCTTCTTCTCTATTTTTTCAATAGATTTCAATGTATTTCATAAGCAATTTCTTAATTTAAGCATCATAAACTAAGCAATTAAAGGTTTTTTTTTTCATTTTCTAAACTAATAATATCCTTCACATTTCGTAATTTCAAAAACATTTGAGGCATAACGTTTTATATTTTTTATTTGAAATAATAAAATGCAACGCAGTATATTTTATTCACTGCAGGTATATTTTACAGAAATTACAAATTAATATTGAATGGTAAATCTATACAAAGTATGTAATCTCTTCCCACAGCAATGTTTTCTCTTGCTATTAAATTTTAGGTAAATTTAGAAAGTGTAATGTAATGTATATGGCAATTATATAGTTGAATACTCATGTCATAGAAATTTATTATAACGTAAGTTTTGATGCCTCCAGTAGCTTCAAGTTTTAGTTTTCAATTGTTCGTGAGTTTTCTTATCATCCCGTTATCTAAAAAACACATATTACAAAAAACTTGACTGGTCAATTAAACCTGTATACTCGAATCCCCGTTAAAATTTTCAAGATTTTAGTTTTACACGGATTTTAGGTTTAACACACGTTTTAGAAATTCAAATTAAACGTTCTCCTGCACCTCGTTTTTTTACTCCCTACCGCTTTTGTTATACATTAAAAATTAATAAATAAGGATATTATTAACTTAATAATCCAAAAGATTTTCTAGTTAGAATATAAATACATTTTATGTTATTTATAATAATCCCTAATCACCGAAACAAGAGATTTTATCATGTTTCAGTAAAACTCTGCGAAACACTGAAAAATTCGCACATATTTCGCGTTAAAACTCAAGTTATTTTTACTTCCGTTCGCCAAGTTTTGTCGCCAAATTGGTGAAAAATTTGGCTTTTTTTTCTTTTTAATCTGGCTTCAATTTGGCCATTGGTCGTGATATTTACAGAGTAAAATATTGAGTCACATTAAAATTGCCAAGAATGGGAAAATGACATTAAAATTAAAGTAAAAGGAAGTCATGTTATGCACACATCAGCTCGTTTTTTTCTTTACTTTTAAAATGTGACATTTCAAAAACAATTTAAGTGAATTACTTTTATGAAAAACAAAATATCAATATTTTTTCTAAATAAATTAAACAATCGAATACGTTGTCAAATGTTTTAAATTTTATCTATCGTTCATTCAGGTATTCATTTTTCAGAAAAGTTCTCCCAAAGCAATGGATTTTTATAATTATTGTTCAAGTAATCAATCATTTTTATTAAGCATGAAAGACTTTCAATCAATAAATTTCAAGCTGTCAATTCTTTATTTTCCAGTCCATGCGACAAAATTAGCTTCGGAGCCATTATGGCTCATAACTGATGAACCGTAAATTCGAGTATGGAAAGAGATTAACAAGATTATGTTACATTCTTTTACAAGAAGAAAAGAGCATTATGACTAAGCGGAAGAAAATGTCCACGAAGATGAAATTCTTATTAAATTTAACGTAAAATAGAAATCATGTTTGCTAACGATGCTAAATATCTTATTGTTAATATATTACAATAGTTAAAACATACGCCTTGACTGACAAAGTTTAGAATAAATCAAAAATTTTAAACAAAGCCGATGAAGTTTAAATCGAAAGTTGTTTTAAAAGTTTGATAGGAATTGAATAGGAAAAATACTTTGAAAAATCGTTTCATATCTAACTTCTGATCTGTGCGTGTGTGTGTGTGTGTGTGTGCGCGCGCGCATGTTTGTGCATGTGTGCGTTTTGTGTGCGTGTTTGTGTGTGTGTCCGCGGTGGTGTGTGTGTGTGTGTGTTTGCGTGTTTGTGTGTGTGTGTACATTAAATTAGGAAGAGCATTTTTTATATTATCTGCTTTAACAAATGTTGTTCACAAGCTTTTAACTTCAGCTAAGGTCAAGTGATTGTTCACAAGTATTTGCCATCTTCTTGAAAAATAAGAAAATTTGCTGTAAAATGCCCTTTCGTGTCTATTTTATTAAGTTGAAATTAGTTTTTTCCCGAAATGAAAGGCGTCTTTTCTGTGATAAAGCATGGCAATTGTGCTTAAAGTTACATAATACAGTGAAGCACCGTTTATGCGTTTTTGAAGGGACGGTATGAAAAAAGCGTACAAATGAAAAAACGTATAATAGGTATAGGTTAATGTGTTAGACTTTGCAGGGACCAATTATAAAAACGTATAATTGATAAAACGTATAAAAGAGAAACGTATAAACGGTTCTTCACTGTAATTTGTTTATCTTCAAATTTTTCCAACTTCCCGTTTTTTTCTCGAAAATTGCCTGTTTTACACTTCTCATTTCAAGTTTCTCGCATTATTTGCAACTCTTCTATATGTTAATTGAACAACGGCAAGACAGACCAGTCATTTCGATGGGTAGGGAACGCTCTAGACTAAGGAATTCTAAAAAGTAGCCACTGGCTACCAAAGTCACAAAAATGGCAGCCACTTTTGCACTTTTGGTAGCCATTTTTTTAATATGCACGTCGCGCAAAAAGTAATTACCCTATTCTCCCTTAATAATATTAACAACAAATACAAAGATAAAACAACATTTCACTGAAAATATTTTTCATCTAAAGATATAACCATGCAACAAAATGTGTTTTAATGTAATATGATTTTATTTTAATGTAATACAAATGTAGGCAATTATAACTAAATAAAATCATATGAAAACACATACAGGCTTTATTTATTAGTTAGAAAACGTCTGTTACCAGCCACGATTTTTTTAGGGAATTTGGAATTGTGAAAGACAGTAAACACACAAGCGAACCCTTTACCTTAAAAAAACGCGATCGTTAAAACAGACCATTTTCAAACACTAGTAGGTGTAAAAACATCAGAAATGATTAGTTTTGCTACTTCGGCCTGAAATAAATGACAATTTTTTGTAATACTAATTCTAAAACACGTTTATAAAAGACTCAAGAAAAGGGCTCAAGTTGGATTGGGAGCGTGTATTCGTAATGCGATATTATTTTTAAAAAAAAACGTATGATTGGCAACTAGGACTTGATTCTTTGGTAGCATTTTCAATGAAACAATGACCGCTAATCTAGAGTTTTAGTCAAAGGGAGTATTTTCCCATCTAGCCTTGGGAAATTAATATATTTAAATGGTCGTGATTTTTGCTCTTTTTTTTTTGGCATAACTCCCATTTAATACGCATTTGCTCTGAGTGGAAAAATTTGAAATGACGGGTCTGGGTCGTAATACTTTTAATGTCATCATCTCAGAGTAAATTTGCTTTAGTCGGCAATTGATGAATGATGCTTTTGAGCCTTAATGGGTGTAAATTATCAATCAGTCGAACTAGTTCATTAAATTTATAAAGTTCGAGACTTGAGAGGTAAAAAAAATCACAGCTTTTTTTTTTTTTTTTTTGAATGTTTAGAGAAATGCATTACTCGACATCTACCTGCTTTTTACAAATCATTATGTTTATATTTTTAACTATATATCTTTTTTTTTTACTAAAAATAGAGCTCAAAGTCTCTCTGTCTGGATGTTTAGATCTCTCTTTGTCTGGATCTCTGTGACGCGCACAGCTCCTAAACCGTTCGGCCGATTTTCATGAAATTTGACACAAAATTAGTTTGTAGCATAAAGGTGTGCACCTCGTAGCGATTTTTCGAAAATTCGAAATTGTTCTTTTTATATTCTTATCTTAAGAACATTTTACCGAGCAGATTATCATAAAGTGGACGATTAAATTCCCAAATTATCATAACGTGGAACCTAACATATGCGAGCAAATAGCCATAGCAAATTGACGAGGTATTAATCATCCATTATTTGTAAATGTACAGGAAAAGCAAATGACCTTTTAATTTTCTACTAAGGGAAAAGCCGTGCGGGGTACCTTCAGTGTATAATGAACCGACAAGAGAAGTTACCTAAAGTTAACTGGGATTGAAATGCATTATAAGCTAGTTCGTATAGAATTTGAATGTACATTAATTTAACATTTAAAGGCTGTTTACCATTAATGTAATTCTCGATGAACGTTGCAACAGATTGTATGTAATAAAAAACATTATTATTTAGTCAACAACCTTGTCTTTCATATGAAACTGAAATATCATACTTTCATTCTTTTTTGATTTTAAACTAATTCAAAAAGTTCAGTTAAAACTTTATATGCCAAGTCGATATCTGCCGTGGGTTGGTGAAGGGCAGTAATTGAGGATATTTTATTTTTCATTTTATGCATTTTTCTCATTTAATATACGTTAGCTTTATTGCACTAGCTTGCTTACTTGATTTCCGATTAAAAATTAAAAAGAGTGCAACAAAAAAAAAAAAAAAAAATCCAGTTCCAAAATTTTCTTCTTGTTCGTTTGAATCTAAAACGCGTTTACCTCATTAATGATAGCAAATTAAAAGAAAAATTAAATGGAGAAAAAAAAAGAGCCTAATCGTTTTGTATTGTAAAGATATTGAGGCGTATTCCATTTACATAAACTTTAACTAGGTATAATTTGCATGGGACTCATAGGAGTTTATATCTTGCATTTATCTTTAATTTTGCAACAATTTGAACGTATTGACATAAATCATACTATGGAACACTAGAATGAATTCTAAAGACTATACTGCCGTGCTAAGCACAACAGTCGTACCTGCACTTTTCATCAAAATTGAGTTGAGTTCATTCGGTAGTTCTTTGCTACATATTTTACCTAAATGTAACGTATTATGGTCGTTTGTCAATGATAAATATTTTTTAGAAAAATCTAAAAAAGTTACATCCGCATCAAATACATGGAGGCACAGAACTTTAAATGACAATTTCTCATTCTGAACTTTGCTGCAGATACGACTTTTGCTCTTAGCACTGCAATACATAGAGTTCCCGCGCATACTTTGTTAAACACTAAGAGCCAGTTTTTATAAAAACCCGGCAGAAATGGGGTGTTCGGATGTACAACATTTTTGATTTTGCTTAATTTTTTATGGTGGATTCTTTTAAAGATTTTAGAAGAACGTGTTTTTTTTTCTTTTCCTCCAAAAAAATTTTGGGGGACCCGAAAAAATTCGTAAAGTGGAGCCCGACGTAGAAGTTTTTCTAAATCAACGTTTTATAAAATTATATTAGATTTTAAGATTATATCTGTGTATTAGCGAAAAAAATTCTTGTGTTGACAATATGACATTTAGTACCTAAATTGAAATATATCATAAATTTTGTGACTGACTTTCAGAGCAACCTTTCAGGAGTCGCCAAACTTTGTCGAAAAAAATGAAAAAGTGCCATGTTTGAGGCCCTCTGGTTCCCTGCATTCAGGCTCAACCATAGTTTTTGTACATAATTTGCGTAAGAATATATATAAAATTATTCAATACCTTCATTAGTTGCGTGGCTCACCCTCTACGCAGCCAAAAAATGGCGGTTTTTGTATCGCAAAATGCTAAAAAGTGCAGTTTTTATGAGCCTTTATCTCAGTGCACTGAGGGTCAGTGTAGAACTGGATGCCTGCATTTGAAACTAGAGTATGGGTATTTTCACAAACAAGTGATAGAACTATGGACACATTCTTTTCAAGAACACAAAACGTATTTCAAAACAGTAAAATGAACTGTTCAGTTTTCAATTCAGTCAACAAATCCGGGTTTCAACTTTCCTCCAGGGACTTCCAGATACTATTTAAAAAACTAGTATGATCAAAAACTAACCATAAAAAGGTTATAAACTTGCAAATAGACTGATTATGCTTACTCGCATATTTTATAACATGATAACTAGAAGCAAAATGAAAGAAAAACATCAAAATATGATTTAAAAAAAAGTACTTTTAGGGTCCTATATCTCAGTGCTCTGAGGGTTGTTATAGATTTTGATGCCTACATTTCAAACTAGGGTGTATTTCATAACTAAGGAGAATGGTACTGCAGGCTCATAAAATGCACTTCAAGATGAGGAAATTGCATAAGAGTTAACGACGCGTCCAGTTAGTTGCACTCAAGCTACAATGCTTTGCCTTGCATTTTTTTACTGTCCCACTAGTCAGTTTGGCAACTATACCCTTGTTTTATAATGTCATAGTAGGGTCATTCCATAGAAATGTCAACCTCAACCTCAGAATTTTTTTTTCCACAAAGCCTTAATTGTGACCTATCATTTCATTAAGCATACTTTCTAGTACATAAATCTTCTGGCTCTAAACGTGCGAGGTTGTAGAAAAGGCTTAGCATGTGCAAAAAACATGCGTCTACGTTTTTTTGTGTAATATAAAAATTCTTGCAAAATTTTAAAAGAACTATGTTTATTCTAAATGATTAGATGTTGGCCCGATAAAATTGACTGTTCTTTTTGCACACATTATAAGATAAGTATTTTAATTAGTTTGGTTATTTAACTGAAAATATTTGCGTTACGTTAGTCACGAAAATGTACTATTTTCTGCTTAAAAACTAAACCAGATGATTAAACCAAACAGCACTTTTTATTTTCTTACATCTGTGTCATATCTACTTAAAAAGTGCAAAATATTTATTTTAGTATCAGTAGATATAAAATAATTAGTGTGACTAACGTAACATTTGAGGTGTGACTAACGTAACAGTTTGCATGTGACTAATGTAACATTTTAAAAATGACTGCATATAATTAAAACTTATTTAATTTAATGTTCATTTTCATGAACAATTTTGAATATGTAGGCATTCTATATTGACTGAAAATATAAAGGGTGAAAAATGCCAGTAATATTACATTGTAGACCTTCTGTTTACTTAGAAAAATACTTTTTTAAAGGTCTTTATAAAGATACTTCTAATTTAAAGAATTATTTAAAAAGAAAAAAGATGAGTAAAGCAAAATGAGTATTCTGCTGAATGTGCATTTAACACAAGAATCCAAGTTTAAGAATTAAGATAATAGAAATACAATCTTAACAAAGGAGAATGTCTCTAATTTTTAGAAAATACATCTCCACCTATTACTAAAATGAAGTAATGGCTGCTCGTTGGAAAACATTTGAAGATGTTACATGATACAGTGACAATAAGCGCTGCAGCCATATATTTCAGAAAATGCAAGAATGATCATTTAGAAATTCAAACATTTGCGGTGATATCTGGAATTAAAATGCATTCTGCAAAAACGTTCAAATATTTTTTTTTCAATATTACATTTTAATTCCAAAGGATGCACAACACTATTCGTTCGATGAATCAGTAAACCTTAAAAAATAATATGCCATTGAAAAGTACTAGGATTTTCTTATGACGATAACTAGTATATCTGCAGAATACTAGAATTCGGTGAAACTATCAACTTGCATAAAGTTAATTTTTTAAAAGAGAGATATTTAAGATTTAATCAGCCCAAAATGATGGTATTCAGCTTGTAAAAGCAGTTTTTTATTTGTTTATTTTTTTTTCGCACATTCAAATTGAGTTAATTGAACTGAATCCTTCCATTCAATTTCTTACACTAATATAGAAAAAAAGTAAAGAAAGAACCATAATACAACACAAAGAAGTCTCCTAAAAAGAGTAAAATTAATATAAGAGCAAGAAATTAATTATAAAAAGTTTTTTATATGCATTCATTGCTTGTTATTCGATGGTTACGTTAGTCACGTTACGTTAGTCACACACAGTTTTTTCGGAAAAGTACCATTTAGGGCAAAAAAAGATTCATCTGTAACGAATCTGTAGTACATTTTTAAAAATAGATTGTTTGCCTCTTACAAATATATCGGCCAATTTTTAATGGCTGCCTAAATTTCAGAAAAATTTGCCTCGTAACATAAGCATTGTTTCTCAGGGTTGCAAAAATGTTACGTTAGTCACGATGCCTTTTTTGGAGGAAAAAACACCTGTCACCGCTTATTTTGCTTCAAATTCTTGGTAGAAATGAAAAATAGTCACCCTTGTACATTTTAAATCTTCATATTAAACCAAAACACATTTATTTTTACTCCCGGTGTACGTAAAAAGAGTTTGAAAATCAGCTGCGAATGTTACGTTAGTCACTATGGAATGACCCAGTATTGCTTTTATCATAAGTGATAAAATATTACTTAGTAATTATTTGCTATCATGGTATTTTAGTGCAGAGAAAATAATTTTGGTCACTATAATGTACAGCCTAAACGAATGTCAACGAACTATGATGTACAGTGCAAACGGAAAAAAGCTCTCTCAATTAAAATAATTGAAAAAATATACCTAAAACACCTTCAAAATGTGTAACAAATAACTTACGTTTATACCGCAATATAATAAACTTTTTTTTTTTCATTTTGCTTTCAGTTATCATATTATAAATTATGCGAGTAAGCATAATCAGTCTATTTGCAAGTCTATTACTCTTTTATGGTAAGTTTTTGATCATACTAGTTTTTAAATAGTATCTTGAAGTCCCCGGAGGAAAGTTTAAACCCGGATATGTTGATTGAATTAAAAACAAAATAGTTCAATTTTACTGTTTTGAAATAAGTATTGTGTTCTTGAAAAGAATTTGCCCATAGTTCTATCACTAGATTGTGAATATTCACATACTCTAATGCAGGCAGTAAGCTCTATACTGACACTCAGTGCACTGAGATACAAGCCCCTAAAAAAGTACACTTTTTGTCATATTTATATGACAAAAACTGCTATTTTTTTGGCAGCAGTGAGCATTAACCATGCATTTAATGAGCCTATTTAGTAATTTATATATATCACTACACAAATTTACTCTCAAAAAGTATGGTTGAACCTCAGTGCATGGAACCAGGATGCCTCAAACATGACACATTTTCACTTTCTGTTTTTTTCCGCACTGTTTAGCCACCCCTGCCAGGATTCACTGAAGGTCAGCCATAAAATTTACGATATATTTCATCTGAGGCAACAAAAACATGTTGTAATCACAAAGATTACTTTTGCTGATGCTCTACGCGCAGAGATAATTGAATATTAAAAAATGTGGATTTGAGAAAAACCCTAAGTTGGGACCAACTTTCGGAATTTTTGTGGGTCACAAAAATTTTTTTCGGAAGAAAGGAAAAAATATGTGTCTTCTAAAATCAATCAAAGAAACCACTCTAAAATTGTTAGCGAAATAAAAAATGGCATGTATCTGACCTGCCGACTCTTATAAAAACTGGCTCTTAAGCCTTGTGAGTTACAATGTAAGACTAAACTCACTGTTATTGAATCACTGGTTTAATGTTAAAGTGCATAAAATGCTCGCGTTACGGAACATGGCTATACATTGGATATAACTTCAATTTTCTTAAAATATTCTGAATAACACAGTAAAAATTCAATGTGCCTTCCTTATCCTAAATCTATTGCTATCAGTATTTTACAATGATTTTTCGAGAACTGATGAAAATCAATCTTTTGAAGACATTCTACTAACACACTAAATATGACACGCACTGACAGACCACTCAATATGCCTGGAAACCTCTTATGTGTATTATTATCTGAATAACACCGTATACCCTTCTAAATCCCTGACAATGGTTTGTAACTGATTGAAATTCCGAGGTGATTTGCAGATGTATAGACATTATATGCTGAACAGGAATATGGTAATATGTAAATCGATATGCCTATTTAAACTCGTCTGTTTGTTTGGCTACATGTTTTTCAGCGTAGCGCAAGTACCTTCAGTTTAAAAATTTGGTTAAAAAAAAATTAATTGAAGGCCAGGAAAAAGCGACTTAAAATATTTTTTTCTTTTTTTTAATTTTCTTTTTCTTTCTTTCAAATATTACGCAACATTTTTAAGTAAACTCCCCAACAGTAGGGGGAAGAAATTCCTGCGCATCTTAACATGATAATATTTTTTTCTGCAGAAAATGGCGTTTGTTTGAAGTGCACTTACACTAAAAGAAATTCCGAAACGTCACTGATTATTTCTTCAAAGTTTCAGAATATCACGGGTTTTCATCTATTTCCCCATAAAATCATGTGAAGAAACATTTCCTGAATTCCTACAAGCTGCGCGAATGCAGACTTTTCTCTGACGTGAAACATATTTTAGCTACCGATTTAAAAATTGACTGAGCGTGTTTAATAAGTATGTCGGCTTTACTTCGATTACGGCCCGTCCATATGGACTAAGCTCCCGATAATAGCAAATAAGTCCCTTGATAGCTGCAGCTTTGAAAGGCAAGAATTGTATTCAAGGGAGATGCTTGGTTCCTGCTTGAATTCTGCTTTAGCTTTGGCCCTGCGTTCAAGAAATGTTCAAGGTTTTTTCCGGAAGGTTACTGTCTCTAAGCAGGAAAAGGTTCCTGGTTTTTGGAAGATATGTTACTGGCAGAATATGGGCACATTAACTGCTCATTATTTGGATGCTTCACTTTCCAAATCGATTAACTCCATAAAACAAAAAGTCAGGAAAAAAATGAAGAATATAGTGTTATCCACAGGAGTGAATTGGCCCTCTTGTTACATTTTCTGCCATCACAGGATCAGAAATGTACTGAACCAAAACTTTAATATAAATTCACATGCTAAGCATTGATAAGCACTATTAAAGCAGAAATGAGGATTTTTTTAAAAGTGGAGTTAATCGATTTGGCAACTAAGGCATCCATTTTTCAGGAACGTTTTTGAAATGTTTTTAGAGTCTAATTTGAACAGTATTTTTTCCGGTAAGAGCGTTTTAGTTAGCGAAACTCCCAGGTTAAATTCAGTCTAAAAACCCATTTAGGTATGTATAACTTTATATTTGTGTATTTGTATCTCTGTGGTAGCAACAGCCGAAAGTACGGAGTTTAAACATGTACCGAGACATACCAATAGTACTGGGGAACATTTTGCTCAGTCACGTCACGAAAATGTTCCTTTTAAAGTACGTATTAATTAGAAATTGCATTCAACATTATTTTAATAGTTTGGAAGTGAACCTGTATAGTTTTTGCACCAGTCAAAAGAGTCAGTACTGTAGAAATTGAATCCAACCCGTGCTTTCAGGTCAGTTAAAATTGAAGTTACATTTGCTTTGAGCATATTGTCGCTAGCACGAGAATAAGTTTCTTCCTTATTAGCCATTTTTTCAACCACTTAAACGACTTTTTGAAGGATTTTTTTAATTATTTTTTTACGTGTATTTTTCCCGTTTTATTTCAAATATCCTTGAGTTCACTGTCAAAACTTCAGTTAATCATTTGATACGGGTTTTTTCTTCTGTGGAATTTGAGTTAACAAAGATATAGAGTAAAAACGAGATTTTTAGAGACTGCGGGCGCAATTTCAGAATTATTGTCTTGAGATTAATAGAACTGCGTTCTTCATTCTGACGAAAAATTTTAGCCTATGTGTTTATTCTAATGGATGTTTCTATGAAATCAATGTTAAATTTTTATGAAAGGTCTTCGCAGGAGACTTCAATAAAATTTTTTTACCAAGAGCTTTGGCCCTGGGGGGAATAATATCAATATAAATTTAATTTTAAAAATAAAGCACGGATTTTTTTTTTTTTTGACACTTAAAGTTCACGTAACTTGTAAGTATTTAATGTAGCAACATAAAAAAATTCTCCCCACCTCGACTAACATTTAGCTATATTGAAGCGAGCTGACGTTTCTTGAGTATGAATTATTTTTAGTTATATTTTCCATCTACTGGAATGGCAATTGGCAATGGTAAGGACAAAAAGGAGAAAATTTTTAAACATTTGTTTTTAGATTGAAACTCGATAAAGCGTCATAGTATGTACCATCTTTTTTTTTCTTTTCTTTTGTGCGTAAATTTATAAATAATAAATAAAGTTGAAGCTTTTCTTTTTTTAATTAAACATTCTAACCTTTTCTCTGAGCAACACAAACCATATTATAGGAGCACGCTGATTCTCTTTTCAATGCAAATAATTGCAAAATTGTGGATCAAGAGGACCAAAAAACATCCAACAAGAGCAGAAACACGAATTTACAATTCCGTATTTTCATTTTGTGCTCATGTCGTTTATTTTATATTTTTTCCAAAAAGGTAAACGTTTAACCTTTTTGCGAGTGTGTGTGTGTGTGTGGGTTCAAAAAGTACGCTACATGCGAAATCTTTGAAAAATGCTTCCTTTTTTTTACTATAAACGTTCGCATAAGCAGTGTTCAACAGCAATAACGTTTGAGAAAATTCAGAGTCCTCCCTCCTTTGATTTCCTATATCCCTCGAGTTAAAAAACTTCTTTTCCCGGTCCTTTCCGTCAAAGAGAACTCAAATCGCATTTGGCATTCCTTGATGCGGAAGAACGAGAAGAAAACAGAATAAGGGAAAAAAATCTACTTCTATGATTAGAATAATCGATATCCGGCACGATCAGGCGTGAGAAAAAAAATTGTAGTCTCTCTTTGTCGGTAGCCGTCGGATATTTTTAGCGGGGAATGGAACCCAGTTGGTGAAGAAAATATATACAAAATGGAAAGAAATTACCCACTGCATCGATTGTGGATCAAGGGAAGAATTGATTATAGGTATCTCAAGCTTCTTATTGAGAAATCATTCGCAATTCATTGAAAAGAAAATGGCCCTTTTCATATCATAATCTTAAAGTTGGTTTCCGTATTTTTGAGCGAAAGAAATGGAAAATGATTTTCGTTTACCGGCTTGAAACAATCAATCATACGTCACAAAACCTAATTACAAAAACTTTGTAATGATACTAGACTAGTTTCCTGATTTTCTAAATAATAGGGAAGTTTTCCCAGTAAATGGAGGCGATTCCATTTTCAAAAATTCATAGAACTGTTGAGAATTTTAGCTTTTGGTACACGAAAGTAAAATTATTTTTAGATATAAATAATGGAAAGAGTTTACCCACTGCATCGATTGTGGATCAAGGAAAGAATGGGGTAGTCAGTCAAAAGTACTTTTAGTCACTGAAGTTGATAGAATGAGCGAAGAATAATAACATAGACCGAGAAAACACTTTCATTTTACCAACAGTTATGTTTTTAATAATTTTTTTAATGTCCAACTTTTCAAATAAGGCATGGTCTTTATGACGTCACAAATGATGTACTTTTTTGGCGCATTTTACTGGCACGTTGAATGTTACGCTTGCTGTCTATCGCATTTCCAGGTTATGATAATTCAGAAGCAATTAAATATTGCGCTCTACGCTTGCTATCAATAATATCGTTGACACAACACATGAGCAAAAGATGTTAATTTAATATTGCGCTCTGTGTTAATGACAACAGTGAATGGCAGTTCATCATTTGTGATGTCAAGCGCAGAAGCGTAAAAAACAAAATTGAGCCTGCGCACCAATTTATTATTATCTTTTTAAAACTAGTAAACTTTGATCAAATCCTACGTTTTTAAGCATGCTTATTCAGAAAAAAATACTTTTAAAATTTCAGAAACGACCCTTTTGATCAAAGGTATATCAAGCTTTTTATTGATAAAACATTCTCAATTTATTGAAAAGAAAATAGCCATTTTCATATCATAATCTTCCAGTTGATTTCCGTATTTTTGAGCAAAAGAAATAGAAAATGATTTTCGTTTTGCGGTTTGAAATAACCAATCATTACGTCACAAAAAAAAAAAGGAATTTATAATGATATTGAGGAGTTTCCAGACTATTTTCCAGATTGCTTAAATACTATAGTAGCAAGGTAGCATACCCAGTAAATGGACCTAATTTCATTTTTAGAAATTCATGGAACTGTTGAAAATGTTGGCTATTTGGTACATGACGCTAAACTTATTTTTATAAATACATAACGGAACGGGACGAGCTTACCCACTACTTCGATTCTAAATGGAGGAAACACTTTAATATAGGCGCCTCAAGCCATTGAAAAATCATTCTCAATTCACATAGTTACCTTGCACATTCGTAGCATAGCATCCATGCACATTGTTACATGCACATTTGTACATTTTTAACTTGTAAGAAAATATATATCTTTCTTTACCGCGTAACAACATTGAAAGAGGGAAGATATATAAATTATATTTTCTAACTAAGGTACATTACATGTTTCTGGAATCTCAAATGTCTGAGGTTGTTCTGAAGATAAGCATTTCTCAATCCTTGCTCTTCTCGATTTTTAAAATTTCCCAATTTTGCTTCCAGTTTGTCTCAACTCGTGAGAGAAAATTAATTAACCTTACTTATGGAAATCCGAAACTTTCCCGGCAAAATTGCCAGAAGAGCCAAAAGTAATTTTATGGAACTTAAGAAGGAGAAAATTGCTACCCCGTGTTGGAAACAGAAGGATTAAGGAATTGTTTAGTATGCATATTAGAAAATGTTTTTGTTCGAAAGTAGGAAATTATTTTTTAAATGCAATAAATGGACGTACAGTCATTTTTGTACATTAGAACAGTAGCTAAATGACGCATTAGCAATAAATAGAAAAAATAAAATAGCTTCGTTCTAAATTGCTGCAGTAATATTTACCATTATCTTAACTAATAATACAGCTGAAAGTCTGTGTCTCTTGGATCTCTGTCTCTCTGTCTGGATGTCTGTTACGCACATAGTGTTTAGAGCGTTCGGCCGATTTTCATGAAATTTGGCACGAAAGTAGTTCGTTGCTTAAGGGTGAGCACCTCGAAGCGATTTTTCGAAAATTCGATTTTGTTCTTTTTCTATTATAATTTTGAAAACATCTTATTATAACATGGACGAGTAAATTACCAAATTATCATAATGTGAAACCGTAACATGGGCGAGTAAATGAAGATAGCAAATTGGCAAGAAATTCATCATCCATTATTTGTAAACATACAGGCGAACCAAATGACCTTTTAATTTCTACTATTGGCAAAGCCGTGCGGGTACCACTAGTACATAATAATTTACGTCTTTAAGTTTTCCATGCTAAGCAGTTTGTTTTTTAATTGTCTCTTATAAAAGAAATTTAAACTAAAGTAATCCTTTGAACAAATATCATGTAAGCTACTGCAATGTATACTGCCGTGGGCAGGTAAACTACAGTATCTGCAGATATTTGAAGGATTGCGTTTAGGATTCAATGACAACAGTGGGGAAATGTTGAAATTAGGCATGTTTTTCGCTCTTTTTTTCAGCGGAAACGAAATGAACAAGTTTTCACAATGATGCTAATGTACAATAGATGGCTAAATGGCCGAAAAAAGAAAATGAAAATTTTGCGGTTTCTTCCTTTTACCTGCCTGCGACAATATAGCCATTGCGTATTTCTGTTCACTAATCAAGTGTGCAAATTTTGCAATTAATTATTTTCTTTTCTACACCTCAGTCTCACTCCAATATATATATATATATATATATATATATATATATATATATATATATATATATATTGGAGTGGACTGGAGCCTTTCACTTTAAATTTTTCAGCGACAATGAATATATTTTTTTATTAAGACTACCTAGTATGAAGGAGTTATAGGGCAAGTACTGTTTGACCATAGATTGTATGGAATTAACAAACGTCTAGTGAAGACGAGTCTATCTGAATGAGGGGGAAATGCAAAAAATACGATGCGCGTGTTCCGCCATTCGAATGTGACTCTTCTTAATTTAGAGGCTAACATACATCTGCAAAAGCTGGCATCCCTGATCCCTCAAAACTAATAGATACGTCCATTTCTTCCTGTAAACCGGAAGTTTGCATTTCCATCTAACCAGTGGTTAAACAGTAAAATAAGAAACTATCATAAAATGGAGCGAATCGGAAATTATTTTTAACTTAAACCATGAAAAAGTAGTTAAATATATATATATATATATATATATATATATATATATATATATATATATATATATATATATATATATATATATATTGTTTGGGTAAAAATTTCGCTCTTGTTTTGCTCCGTTTTATGCCAAATATTTCCGTTCTAAGCAATGTGTATTTATATAATATTTAGCTGGCTGCGTTCCAATTTACCCGTAGAAAGGGGTGAATCGGAACTTTTCCTGAAATCTTAATTTGTAACAATTTAACCTTTAATAGCTAACAAAAACAAACAATAATGATGGAGAGTAAGTGGCTTTATATTGTAAAAGAGTCAAAGATTGCCTTCGATTTTCGAGTTGAACCGCAAGATGGTGCGGACTCTCGCTGGTGAGATAAATTTAATTTGTCTATCAGTTTGTTGGCACTCTCTGTTTCAATGAGATGATATCTGCCTCCAGCTCGTTTATTCCCTATTTTAGACCGATGAGTCCTCTACAACGAAACTTCATTCCTGGATGACATAACCGGTTTGTCGGTACATTGCATGAAGTTCTGCCTTAGCCCTGGCTAAAAGGCGATAATTTACCGCTATGATTATTTATTTACTTATTTTTTGATGGGATTTTAAAAACCTTTTTCCATTGATGACTATCGGGGCAAATTCAAAAGATATTAAACGAGATTAAAGTTTCCTTAAAACATAAATT